>NW_015164664.1:2565035-2624616 GCF_001447785.1 Gekko japonicus | reverse complement strand
CCTGCCCAAAAATAGCCCTGCCAACAGGCAAAAGGAAACCCACCTGGAGCTCCACCAGATGTCTATACTGTTCCCCTGTGCTTAGGCCATGACTTCTTCCAAATTAAAGCACACAACTGGAAAACGGCAGTATCACACACACACACACACACCCCGCTGGCCAATTCTGCTACTTGTCCACAAGACAAAAACCTCTGTGGTTGCTCCACTGGAGTTTCCCTTACAAAAGGCAACAGTGAAACTGGGATGAGCTCTCATTGGACTGAGAAGCCCAGAGGCTCAGGTTGTTAATTATGATGTGGTTAAGAGCCGGGTATAACACAATTCTGTGGAGGCAGAATCTGTTCATGCTACGTCTGGTTCATAGCCTCAACACATTTAACCACCTGAGCCTCTGGACTTCTCAGTCCAATGAAAGCTCAGGCAGAAGGAATTGTAGAATCATAGAGTTGGAAGGGACATCCAGGGTCATCTAGTCCAACCCCCTGCACAATGCAGGAAATACACAAATACCTCCCCCTCCACACCCGCAGTGACCGCTGTTCCACGCCCAAAAGATGACAAAAAAACCCCCTCCAGGATCCCAGGCCAAACCGGCATGGAGAAAAATTGCTTCCTGACCCCAAAGTGGCAGTCAGCATTTCCCTGGGCATGTAAGAAAGGGCCACAAGAACTAAGCACTGAGGCAACCCTTCCTGCCCCTCCCTCTCATGATCTGCCTAAGTTCACAGAATCCGCATTGCTGTCAGATGGCCATCTAGCCTCTGTTTCTCCAAATAAGGAGAGCCCACCACCTCCCGAGGAAGCCTATTCCACTGAGGAACTGCTCTGTCAGGAAGTTCTTCCTAATGTTTAGCAGAAAACTCTTTTGATTTAATTTGAACCCGTTGGTTCTGGTCTGAGCTTCTGGGGCAACAGAAAACAACTCCGTACCATCCTCTATATGACAGCCCTTAAAGTACTTGAAGAGGTTATCATATCACTTCTCAGTTGTCTCCTCTCCAGGCTAAACATACCCAGCTCCTTCAACCTTTCCTCATAGGCCTTGGTATCCAGACCCCTCACCATTTTCATTGCTCTCCTCTGGACATGTTCCAGTTTGTCTATATCCTTCTTAAATTGAGTTAAAATGAGTTAACAAGGGCCCTTTTCTCTGTCAAAGGTTCGTGTAAGATCACCCACCCAGGCTGTAGAAGAGAGCAGAACAAGGGCCACAACCTACCCTGACCACCCTTTCAAGGTTTAGCACAGAAGGAGAGCCAAGAAGAACCACTAAATCTGATAAGGCTTCCCTAGGTGCAACTAGCAACCCCCCTTCCCCAATAATCATAGACGTCTTCCATTTCAGGAACAAACAAATCTAGAAAAGTCCAAAAGTCTGGGGAAAGGAAGGCTCGACATTTGACCTGACATTCCTAGCCTACTCTGGGTGCATGCAGTCACATGTAATGGATCCAGTACAATTTGAAGAACCTGCCCCCTTTCCTCTAGAACAGGGGTGTCGAACTCATTTGTTACGAGGGCTGGATCTGACATAAATGTGACCTTGCTGAGCCAGGCCATGTGTGTCATAAAATGTAATGCCAGGTAGGAGATATAAACTTTATAAAGGACACAGACAAACACAATTAAAGATTTTTTAAACTTTAAATGAAACATGCTTAAAACACTAGCACTCCTGCAATAGTTTGTCTATTTAACACCCTGATAACTGACACCTCTTGCTCTGAATTATTGCATCAAAATGTCTATGCTGTAGCAATCTTGAATATGCTGTTCAGATGTATATCTGTAAGCTGCAAACCTACTTTTGATTTATTGACATTCATTATAGAAATCCCATGCTCAGTGTTCTGATCCTAGGACCCAGGGGAAAACATGAAATGGCTGGGCATTGTAAGCTTTTGTACATAAGTTTCTTCATGTGCTGGTCAAGAACATGAGAAGGCATCCTGACACAGATGGAGGGCTGTTTGTTTGTCTACAAAACTATAGTCTTTCCTAGAGAAATAACTACAACTTCTTACAAAGGGAATGTGCTGGGTGAACTTGGTCTGGACACACACTCTCAGCCTAATCCACCTCACTGGCTTGTTGTTATTCCTCCTTTAAAATTGTTCACATTGTTTTCTTACCGAGAAAGACTTGATCATGAGGGCATGAACACAGTGAAAAGGGGGAGGGAACCCAGCTGCACCCAGGATATCCCTGGTATAAGGAGCCCAGCAAAACACACACACACACACACACAGCATAAGCAGCTCAACAGAATACACACACACTGTAGGAAGGCACACAAACTCTCATACCTTGAACAAAACTTTGTTGGTCTTAAAGGTGCCTGGTACTTCTGCCGTGTGACCGAGGCAGCCCAGCAAAGCTTCCCTTTGTCTCCTGTATACAATTGAGGCAACCTGGCCAGGAAGCGAGCTCTAGCTGGTTCCCTCCCTCCCCCTGGTAAAGCCAGTGCTTTACCAGACTCTCTCAATTGCACAGGAGAGGCTTGCCTATCTATATCTCCTATGCAACTGAGAGAGTCTGGTAAAGTAAACTGTGATGTAGCAGCAGCAGCAGCAGCACTGGAAAAGGAAGCAGGAAACAGCCAGGGCCTTGCGAGCTGGATTGCAGCCCTCCGAGGGCCTGATCCACCCCCTGGGCTGCATGTTTGACACCCCTGCTCTAGAACAAGGATCCTTTCACCCTAACTAAAAAGAGGCATTGTCTGTCCTGAGCAGCAGAGAGAGAGAGAAGGCATCTATACAGCTATATCACAATGAAAGCAATACAGAGGAGACCAAGAGCTTTATTGAGAGAGAGTTGCCCCTTCAGGGGCTTCATTTCAGATACTTTAACAGACTTTGCTTCAGCTGCTCCTTTACTTCAGGAGGGAGACTCTCTGTGGTCATATCCTTGGGCTTTAAGATCGGCTCGTGGGCTTCCAGGAAGAGGTCCTTGCCAATGGCTTCCTCTACTCGGCGGCGCCACGCTGCCATCTTGGGCCTGCCTTCAAAGACATCACAGCCAGCTGCCACGGGCTGCAGTGAGAAAATGGGTTAAGCAGGCAAATGGGGTGGCATCTTCACATTTTCACGGCCAGTTTAAAGGTCACCTACTTCAGTTACTTCAAGCTATGACTTGCTGGTCCAGGCTAACATCTTTCAGGGCTTCAACAACAGCTGGAAGTGTCTGAGTGATTTTGGATTCCTACTTTAACAATTTGCTTGCTTGACATAATAGAAAAGGATTTTGTGTCCCAAAAGAGCAACTGCTATGTCTTCCAGTTAAGAAAAGAACATAAGAGAAACCAATGCTGGATCAGGCCAATGGCCCACCCAGTCCAACACTCTGTGACATGGTGGCCAAAAATACCAGGTGCCATCAGGAGGTCCAGCAGAGTTAAAGTAAGAGAGTCTGGATTCCTAGAGAAGCTTTCCCCCTTTAGCACACTGGTGAATTCCTTTTCTAATACGCATCTCTCTATCGGTCTCTGGTTTGCCGTGCTGAGGTGGAATAAAGAAAGAATCCCACTGAATACACTGAAGACTTTGTACTTTTGTTTCCTCCCCTTCCTTTCCTTCTTAATGTGATGCTTATTTAAATATGGTCAAGAGTCAAGGTCCCACAAAGAGGCAGACATCCCCTCCCTCCCCAGACTGCAGAGCTTCCTTGTGGCAACTCTGCGAGGGGCCTGTTTGCCAGGGGCATCCAGAATTGTTTCCTGTCATCAGACACTGAAGTGCTCACCTGCATGAGTTCCACAATGGCCACCAGGTCTGCCAAAGAGATCTCATTGCCTACGATGAACGGCCTGTCCTGGAGGAACTTCTCTTCAAACTGCTTCAGGACTCCATTCAGATCTTCAAGGGCACCATTTAACTTGGCAGGTGGAAGCGGCTCGTCCAAAAAAATGGGTGCTAAGGCCTAGCCAAGAAAGGAGGAGGAAGGGAGAAATTTAGAACTTGTACCTTGCTAGGTGCTGCTCTTAACATGCTCACACTGCAGCAGCCAGGAAGGCACAAGAAGGGAGTGGGGTTGCCAGGTCCTAGCCTCTGGTGGGGGATGGGGGGTAGGGTAGCCAGAGTCAGGTTCCAAAACTCCTGGAGATTTGGGGATGCGGCCTGGGGAGGACACGGGTACAATGCCAGAGAGCCCACCCTCCAAAACACCCATTTTCTCCAGGGGGACTGATCTCTATAGCCTTGCAATAAGTTGTAATTCCAGGGGATCCTCAGGTCTCACCTGGAGGCTGGCATCCCTAGAAGGGGAAAGGGGACAGCCAGTTTCACATGCTTGGCCATTTATTCCTGCCTCATTCTCCCCTCTTGCTTGAAAAAAAAGAGGCTCCTACTCTGATTTAGCCGGGCCCATGTTTTTAATTCGACCTGAGCCAGCCTTGGCTGGGAGGGCGGGGTAAAAATGCAATAACCTTCTTTTTCAGGCTTTAATTAATAATGATTATGTCATCAAGACAAAGATGGTGAAGGGTATTTAAATAAGTCAGGGGGCATCCCCGCACACACGCCCGTGAGCCAACTATTCCCGGGATCCCCCTTGACTCACCCGGGAGGAGCTGATGTCAGTTTGCACTCCTGAGAATAAGAAAAGCCAATTCCTCACCTGCACACACCAGTGGCATCTCTAGAATTTTAGCCTCACTGACCTTCCCTACTGTGAGGCTGAGACAACCAGGAGGCCATGACAGACAGGTCCCCTTGCTAAGGTGCCCACCTACTGCTGATGGTGGGAAGGCTGTGAGGTACTCGTTGGCAGCAGCGGCGGCAGCAGTGGCAGTGCTCTCTGCCCGGCCCCCAGCCCAGCCATGTCCTACCCACAGGGCTACCACTACCAGCTGCCGAGCTAGTTGGCACTCTCAGGAAAGGGTAATGGCTCAGCAAAAAGTAAAATTTAAAAAAGCTGGGAGGCCTGGGTGGTGAGTGGAGGGGCCCGGCCCCAAGATGCCCCACTGTAGCTACAGGCCTGGATGGTGACCCCAGGACTATGGGGTGTTCCACACAAGAAATGAGCAGAGGTGGTTTGCCATTGCCTTCCTCTGCATAACAATCTGCGTCTTCCTTGGTGGTTTCCCATCCAAGTACTAAACATGGCCGACCCTGCTTAGGCTTCCAGGCTGATAATATTGGTAGAGTTGTCAACCCCATGTTGGGAAATACCTGGAGATTTAGGGGGAAGAGACTGAGGAGGGTGGGGCTTGGGGAGGAACTTCAATGGTGCATAGTGCCATAGAATCTGTTTTCCAAAGTGACCATTTCCTCTGGGTGAATTGATCTCTGTTGCCTGGAGATCAGATTGTGAGGCTGGGCTATCAAGGCTGATTATTTCAGGCAGGGGTCATTTCATAGAAAAAGAGGTGCAGGAGCTCATTAGCAAAAGTTATTTGCATATGCCACACACCCTGACATCACCAGAAGTGTGTCAGAAGGCAACAACGCTCAGGCTCCACTGGACTGTTTTGGATTGCTAGCTATTGGGTGGGGGGGAACCGTGCAGATCTGTCCTCGCAGAGGAGGGAGAGCTGGTACCTGAATAAAACTTGGTCTTAAAGGTGCCACTGGACTGTTTTGGACTGGGGGGGGGAGCTCTGCAATTTACCTGGCTGCTTCTTGCTCTGACTGAGGGCTGCTGGGAGCAGGGGGTGGGGATTGTTGCATGTGCCCACCCCCTGGGTTCTTTACTGCCGGAGCTCCGCTCCTGTGCGCTCCTGCAGGAAATGACCCCTGATTTCAGACCATTAGGACTGCCAGCTCCAGGTTGGAAAATGCCTGGAGAGTTTGGGGGTGGGGCCTGAAGAGGGGAAGGTTTGGGGAGGGGAGGGACTTCAATGGGGTATAATGCCATAGAGTCCACCTTCCAAAGCAGCCATTTTCTCCAGGTGAACCGATCTCTGTCACCAGGAAATCATAGCGGGAGATCTCCAGCTACCACCTGAAGGCTGGCCATATGAACTTTCAGATCTTTCCACCCAAGCACTGTGGTTCTCAGCAAGAGGGTCTCCAAACATTCCCCAGTCTCCCCTCCTCCTGCTACCTGTCCAGGGAAGTGCCCTTCTCTGGTAGATAGTTGTCCACTGATTTCAGGAAGATTATGAGAGGATATTTTCCAAGCACAGGAAGAGTGTTTTTTAACCGCACTTTGTGAGCCCAAGCACTACAGGCAAAATCCCACAGCTGATGCTGCTTATGCAGATTCTGCCTCGAACCCAAGGTCTTTGACATTCCACTTTGATGAGCTCTTTGCTCTAGTTTGACGGTGTGAAGCAGCACCATCTTACTGCTTTATTTCACACTTAAAATACCTACCAACCTTCTGGGCACTGCAAACAATTGCTCTCCTTCAATTTGGCCCCGTGCTCCTTAAGAAGACTTGCATATTCCTTACCTTGATCAGGAACACTTTGGTTCCACACAAACGAGTGGCCACGTGCTGCCAAGACAGATACTCATCCACACGGGCTCGTTTCTGCAGATCAGAGGGGTACCAGTGATCTGGGGTCTTGAATTTCCTTGCTAGGTACAAAAGGATAGCGATGCTGTTCCAGAGAGGGAAAGGGGGGAGAAAGCAAGTAAGTTGTGGGGACAATAAAAGAGAAGCAGACTGATGCACCAGAAAACAAGAGGCCAATTCTATAAACTACTCTCCAGAAAAGCTAGAAGGATCCTGAAGGGCCTCCACTGTCACTCTAGAATGAGCCTGAAGCAACAGATGCAATGGTTTGATTAGCAGCTAAGTTTGCACAAGTGTAGAATTTACTCAGGCATAGCTGGTACCACCTATTTTGCGGTAGTACTGCCAGCACACTAAAAGTAAAGAGAAACCTGTGTTTCAAAACTGCTATCAACTTTTTGCAAACTGCACAGCAACCCCTCTTTCTGCAACTACAAGGCCTTGGAATTGATTCAAATGCAAAAAAGGAGAGAGCAGAGATTTCTGCAGTTCTGATAGAACCTGGGGTGCCCAAGAACACCATGCTAGTGTGTACCCTGGAAACCACTTGCTTCATCTCCAAAGCAAAAAAGTCAATCCTAGCTTTCCTCTACCACAATGGAGCAGGGGGTGCTTCAGAAGACATCACATCAAAAATATCTCCCCATCCCCAAAGGAGGAAGCTTGGCTCCAGACCTCCCAACCTCTTGTGATTGCTCCCCTTGGTAGCCATTTTGTGACTGGCCCTACCTCCTGCAGCTACTGTTTTGTAGTGGCACCCACTGCCCTGTTTCTAACCTCCAGAAGTGCCCAGAGGCTTAAAAAGCTTGAGAAGCCTTGCTGCAGACACTGCAGAAGTTTAGCAGAAACTGTATGATCTCCATTCCCGGAACTCTTCAACGTCACACAATTCTTACCTCTCTGATAAGGTGAAGTCAGCATCTTTCAGAGCTGGCACTTTCCCGAGGACGTTCACCTTGGCAAACTCTTCAGTCTTGTGTTGCCCTAGGTAGGTTTACAAGAGGAGTCAATAGTGGCTGCTCAGCAACAAGGAGTGCCAAGAGATAGATACTGGCTCGCTCACACAGCTTATATAGCACCCAATTCTGTGCTCCCGTCTTCATTGGGTGCACTTGGGTTTTGTGCAGGTGTTTGCCTGTCATTTCTCCTAAGCCAGCTACTAGCATTCACTCACACATAACAGAGGTGTTGCAAAGAACAAGCAAGGGGTGGAATCGCATATGCAATTGCCAGGTATAAGCCACTTTTTTGTGTGCATGCCAAATGCCCTTAACACGCCATGGAAAAAAGCTGATGTGTGCATTTTCCAGTGATCTGTGAGACAGCAGGAAATGCATGCACAAGAAGAGGAGATTGGATTGATACCCTGCCCTTCAGTACCCAAAGGAGTCTCAGAGCGGCTTACAAACTCCTTTCCCTCCCCCTCCCCACAACAGACACCCTGCGAGGTAGGTGGGCCTGAGAGAGCTCTGAGAGAAACTGCTCTTTTTTAAGAAGAAGAAGAAGAAGAGATTGGAGTTATACCCTGCCCTTCACTACCCAAAGGAGTCTCAGAGCGGCTTACAAACTCCTTTCCCTCCCCCTCCCCACAACAGACACCCTGTGAGGTAGGTGGGGCTGAGAGAGCTCTGACAGAAACTGCTCTTTTTCAAGGATAGCTGTGCCAGAACTATGGCTTGGCCAAGGTCATCCAGCAGGTGAAAGTGGAGGCGTGGGGAATCAAACCCGGTTTTCCCAGATTAGAGTCCGTGCACTTAACCACTACACCAAACTAGCTCATACCATATATCTATATACAAAAGGGGGGGGATTGTGAGGAAACAGTAAAGCAGAGACTTGAATCCTTCCAACTTCTCTCTCACGCACATGTGCACAGCTAAACTGTACTTCACACTCAAGATCCTCACACAAATCAAGAGTCCTGCATACAGCTGCTTCCACCCACCCAAATTCATCCATCTATATTAATTTAGTCTGTATACATCTGATTCTTTCCTCATTGTCAGATTGAACTCACCACTGCATATTTTAGAAACAAAGATCACCTTGGTGGACGTGTGAAAAAGCGATAGATTTCTGGTCAAAAATTCATTGTGAAATGCAGAAAATGTTTAAATGTAGTTTTAAAAAAGAACCAGAGATTTTATTGCTAGGATTGAAAATAGATGAGTTAAATATACAAAAAAAGATTACGTTTTGGTACCTGATAACAACGGCAAGAATGGTGTATGCACAATGCTGGAAACAAGAGAAAACGCCCGAGATCTCAGACTGGATACAAAAAGTGTTATTTATGGCGGAAATGGACAAAATAACAAGAAAGTTGAACAACAAAGAAGACCAAGAATTTTTTGAAGACTGGAAGGACTTAAAGGACTACCTAGAGGGAAACTGGGATGTTAAGCGTAGTTTATTGCATTTAGAACAATATTGACAGAAATGTTATCTTGTAATGGAATTTAGAATGTTGAAATAAGTATAAGAAATATAAAGTGAAGTAGGGTAGAGCACTGCGGGAAGCCACTAGATAGGGAGGGAAGGGAAATATGGGTATTTGCGAAGGGAAACTAAATGTTCAATGTGATATTATATCCAAAAATAAAAGTTTTGAACAAAAAAAAGAAACAAAAAAAAGAAACAAAGATCACCTGATCGTAGCATTAACTGGGAAAGAAAAAACAAAAGACCACCCAGCCCGGCAAGGCCACTCACAGTGTAGGAAAGACCACACACAGACCAACTCTCATAATCCAAACCACATGCATCAGTGAAAGCACCGGCACAGTGAATGGCTTATCATGCTCTCAGTTACCCCTGAAGATATTAGTTTGCTGACCAGAATTCCATTTCAACCCACACCACGGTCAAATATGCACAGAAAGGACATTTCTTCCTCAAATCAATGTTAATTAGCCCCGAATACACACAAAACCCTTAATGTAGATTAATGGAACTCACACCTGGTTTGGATGAAAAGACCCCCATCCCTGGCCATGTTTTCCACCAAGGGCACAATTGCTCCGACGGTTAAACTCAAGGGTTACTGACTGTGCAAAACAAGACACCCCTAAGTCTAGCTTATGGACCCAGCTCCCTCTCTCACCTTTGAATAGCAGCACATGCTTGAACTCAAAAGGAATGCCGTTTTTCTTGGCAAAGATGTAGACAGATCGACAAGGCTGGGAGACCAGGTCCAAGTAAAGCTCCAGGCCCATGGCAACAGGTACAGGAGAAAAAAAGCAGGCAAGGATGAGAACAGTGTTCTAAAGTCCAGGCACTGGTCTCCACAGCACCTCTTGTAACTTGGCCAGCTGCTTCGGACCAATCATGAACCTGGGACTCTATTCTCTTTCTCCACCCACCAACAATCATGTGAAGCTTGTTTTCCCAGGGATGGTAGTGGTGAAATTTCAGAGAAGCCTGGATTTCTGCCAAATAAGGAAGGGTGGTGGCTCTTTAAGCAAAAGGGCAAAGCAACTCCAAGGCTGCAGGGAAGACTGTAGGGCTGTCTGTAAATCCTGTTACAGTAATCCCTCGTGTTTCAGTTCCCTCCAGCAGCCCCACAATTAAATTTGCACCAGAAAACTGAGATTATGTTGCAGTGGGTTTCTCTGTTGCCTTCCTCAAACTTAACAGAATCCAGAGAACCTGGAGTTGCACCAATGATACATTTTTACATTCCTCCATCCCCTGCAGTACTAAGAGGAGGCTTTTCAGATTTTTAAATTTGGCAACTGAAATATCATTACAATGTTATGACATCAGATTCTCTGAATTCACAGCTTTCATTTTTTAAAGTCTCTACCCCTTTTCATTATGGAGACAGGCATTTCCCCTTATGTCTCCACAATGAAAAGAGCTATGGACTTATTTAGGAAGTTTTTATTTTGCCTGTCCAGAGTTCTGCTCAAGGTGGTTTACACGTTAACCCACCATAATATCATAATAAACTATCAATATACAAAAATAAAACAAACCTATAAAAATTAGGCAGGGAGAGTGAAGGAAAAAAGATCCTTCTTATTATTAAAAGTGAGAATCATCCAAGTTGATTGGCAACAGATGGACAAAAAGAAGTGATTTTTCATATAATGTGAAATTTAAACCTGTGATTTAGTCTCACTAAATGGAGCATGGCCACATGTATACTAACCACTTCTGGAAATAGTGTGTTTGGGCAGTTTTGCAACATTCCTATGCTCCCAAGTTTGTTTTAAGTACACCCATTAACCATCTCATTCACAAACACAAATTCTCCAAGGGAAAAATCTTGCTCACACCAAGAAACATAAGGCAATATTTATTTAAATAACATTTCCCGCATTGAAAGTGCACTTCATGTGGAGCACCAGTAGTCACTGCTGGAAGCACAACCGGACATAAGATATCGTGGTAAGAAGACAAGGCAATGCAGGAGCTCCCACTCGGTCAGGAAGGCTGAACAGGAGTCAGTCCACTCTCAGGAACAGGCTGGAGACTCTGCTGTTTCAATCAGGCTGGGTTAAAGCCCCACTGGGAAAGAGCCTCTTGTCTAAAAACGTCCTGCTGGTCTTCTAAGACTGAGAACAGCAACTTAAGAATTAAGGGAGACTGGCAGCTCATTCTGCTCAAGTTTTAGATGAACAGGATGTTCCTCTTTCACTTCTCCATTCTCCAGGGAGCTGGTAATGGTATCTGCTTTCAAATGCTACCACTCCTGAGGCCAGGGCCCCGCCTGTGATCACAAAATCCTCCAGTCCCTGCTTGTTTTTCACACCAGCGAAGCACACAGCACCCGTTCCCTTGGCTGCTCAGAATCGCTTCATGGCTTGCTCCTCCTGTGGAGACAAAGAAGCAGTCAAGCCTGACTAATGTTCTCAGAGGGCTTGAGTAAGCAACTTTTTGGAACAGTTTCATGAAGGGAATCAAAGTTAGCCAGTGGCACTTCATATTTTATATTAACTTATTTTATCAATATTTTATTCCCCACCCAACCCCCAACTTTACTGCCACTACAGCAAATTAGAGAGTTAAATGACTGCTCAAGGATGTACAGCAAGCTTCATGGCCACCCACCAGTCTTAGTACAACATGGCAGTGCACCACACCATCCTGATTCTCCTGCCAATCTCCAGCCTCGATCCCCGCTACCTTGGAACACAGAGCAAGGCCCAGACTTCTCAGCCTGCTGGTGGAAGCTTTCCACCTGCAGCAATTCCACATATTCAGAAATCCACCATCACTTTTCTTCCAGTTCTGACTGCTACACTGTCCCTCAGCCCCGTCTTCTGCCTGTGAGCGCAGACACACCACACTCACTCAGTGCAGGCCTGGTGCTCTCTAAAATTGCCAAGGCTACCCCATACAGTGGCCTTGAGGCCTGGCCTTTAGCTCTCAGCTATGCCTGGCTGTTTCTTCCACTTCTGTTGCTTCTGCCGGTGACTCCCAAGTGACAGGCTCCTCCCTTTGTCCACAGCTGAGGTCCCCTCCCAGAAGCCAGCGGTACCTTGACAACACTCTGAAGTTCAGCCAGGGCTTCCTCATACTGCTGGAGGAGAGGCTTGAGGGTCTCGCTCTTCACTGGCTGCTGTTCCAACTCAGGAAGGCCGGCTTCTTTTAGCATCTTGAGGAATTTGTGTTCCTGGACAAGGAGAGAGGGCTTCTTTTAGCATCTTTTTTTTCCTTCTTTTTTTTAAATTCTTTTAGCATCTTGAGGAATTTGTGTTCCTGGACAAGGAGACCCCCTTCCCGAGACACTAAAGGGGTCTTAGAAAATGCCCTGCAACTGAGTGAGGCATACAGGAATCACATCTTCTGTCCTGTACCCACCATAAACCCTGCAGGTTCCCTTTTCAGGGATGTTGCTACCCCAAGTCTTGCGAGGACATCTGAAACTCTTCTTGGAAGCAGAGCAAGCAAGAAACTTGCCTCTGCAGCCAACACAGTTGATACCAGGTGCAAAGTTTGGGGAGAAACCAGCAGACAACATACCTGCACTTTCAGCAGCATGGTGAAGGCCAGGCCGGCTCTTCCAGCACGAGCTGTTCTGCCCACCCTGAAAGAAGACAGCAGAAGAATGACCCACTTCACCAGCAGTTCTGGTCAGCCTACACTGCAGTAAGTGATGCATCGCTGATTTCAAGCTCTCAGGAGCAAACAAATCCAAACCTTTTGGGGGAAAAACCTTTTTCTTGGGAGACATTACCGGTGAATGTAGCTCCTGATAAACTGAGGGGCATCGTAGCTGATTACACATTTCACTCCTTCGATGTCAATTCCTCGAGCGGTGGCATCCGTGCTGATTAAGCTGTTTGAAAAGAAAGATACTAAGTGCTTGCCTTGCCACAGCCCAAACAGTAACACAGTAGATCTGGGTATCTGGGTATGATTGCCAATCTACAGATCTCACACGAACACATGTAGCTGCCTTACACTGAATCAGACAATCGGTCCCCCAAGGTCAGCACCGTCTACTCAGACTGGCAACGGCTCTCCAGGGTCTCAGGCGGAGATTTTTCACATCACCTACTGCCTGGTCCTTTTAACTGGCGATGCCAGGGGACTGAACCTGGAACCTTCTGCATGCCAAGGTGAATTATTTGAACAATTAATTCACTGCTGTGTGCAGATTGTGCTATTATTATCCCTGGCCTGGATAGCCCAGGCTAGCCTGGTCCTCTCAGATCTAGAAAGCTAAGCAGGGTCAGCCCTGGTCAGAATTTGAAAGGGAGACCTCCAAGGAATACCGGGGTCATGACGCGAGAGTCAGGCAATGGCAAACCCCCTGTGAATGTCTTGTGCCTTGAAAACCCTACTGGGTCACCATAAGTCAGCTATAACTTGACAGCACTTTCTACCGCCACCATGTTATTATTAATATTGTGATTTCGAAAGATCTTTTTTGTTTGTTGTTGTCAGGTCACAACTGACTTATGGCAACTCCAGAGACATTCACAGTTGGTTTGCCATTGTATGCCTCTGCGCAGCGACCCTGGACTTCTTTGGTGGTCTCCCATCCAAGTACTGACCAGAGCCGACTCAGCTTCTGAGATCTGGGGAGATTGGACTAGCCAGGGCTATCCAGGTCAGGACATCTCTAACCATGTCAGACCATCACCATACAGAGCGGAGGTTCAGCCCTCCCAGACACCTGCATAGATTAGCAGCAATGACTTTTCATATTTAGAAACAGAGGCAAGGCTGATGCAAGGTTTACAAAAGACCAGGAACTTCCTAATGCAAACTTGGAGGGTGCAACACAACCTCCCTCCCTCAAGTCTGTTGATAACTGAAGAACCAGTGTGATGTAGGGATTGGTGCATCTAAGCTTGTTTGCAGTGCTCAACTCCTTGGAGAAAGAGACAGATAAAAACAAACCCACCCACACTCTGCAATTAATGGACAGTTTTGCAGTTTTGTGGCATGGAACAGCTCCACTCTCAAGCTTTCAGTGGACACTCACAGCTGGATCTTCCCTTGTTCAAACTCCTTCAGGGTCCGTTTTCTCTCTGCTGGACTCAGCCGGGAAGAAAACTCTGCCACATTCACACCACCAAAGGCTCGAACTAGCAGGAACAACCTGGGGAAAGGGTGAGAGAAAGAGAGAGATACTCTCTGGCTGGCTTAGCCAAGATGCAAGCCAGCCTAGCAAAGTGTCAAGCTCAGTACTCACCTGTGGGAAGTTTCTTTGCTGTTTGTGAAACACAGCACTCGGCTGAACTTCATTCTCAGCAGAAAATGCAGAAGGAGCAGCGGCTTGGATTGCAGGCTGCAGGGCACATAATATTGCTACAGGAAACAAGAACAAACAGCCACTGGAAACAAGAACAAACAGCCACTGCCCACAGAGCTCTGGTTTCCCTTGGCAGGATCGGGGCATCATGCTCATGCTCCTCAACTGGATGGCATTCATGGTCACCATTAAAAGAATCTAATTTTCAAATGCCAATTTAAAAAACCACTCAGTGCATTTTTGCCACCAGCGATATGAACTTCTGTTCCACTTCAAGGTTTCAGGTTTTAATATCTTAAGTACAAGTTACTGATGTAGGAGTCATGGCTCTTATTTCTGAAAATGTTTCTATTCATTTCAAAAAGCTGGTGGTGTGTTTGGTCCACAAGATCTCCACCCAGAAATCACAGAGGCTCAATCCCAAAACCAGCATCCCAGGAAATAACCACAGAACACTGAACACATACAGATAGTGTAATCAGTTGGCCTGGGAAGCCACCAAACATTTGCTGACTCTCTTGCCTTGTTTTCTGAACTGTTGCGTTAATAGCTTCCCAAGCCAAGCCCCTCTGCTGTTAACAAGGACTTTTGCCCTTGCCTGGCCCATGCCCTGAAGTTCCAGGGACCTGGCTGAAGTATGGACCTCTATTTATATCTTCGGGACCCTGGTCATCGCCTTCCTGTAAAAGACCCATGTCACACATACACACACGTCCAGCTAGCAGACTTGGGCTTTCCCCAAATGTGCTGCCACTTCTTCGGTCAGAGGAGGTACCAGACTTTGCGCCAATCACGTGTATCACCATGGTGATAAAAGCCACATTTCTTACCGAGAGCCCCTCGGGGAGGGTGTAATTCTTCTCAGTCTCCTGCTGCACTGCAGTGCCACCAGGCTGCGTCTTGGAGTAGACAGAAGTAAAGAGGCAAGGCTTATAGAGGCCCAGTTGCTGCAGCTTCTCTGGATCCTTGCTCAGCGTGGCTGAAAAGAGGAGCTTTTGCAGAGGGAACTGAGGGAAGAAGGCTCTGGAAAGACAGAAGGCATTCCCTTCCTGCAAAGGAGCTCTGTAGCATCTCCTGCCTTTGGCCCTCTTTGCTCAGCCCTTTCCCAGGCCTGTTCCATTCTCGGGGCATGCAGCTACATGCCAGGGGTTTGAAATCCACGGGACAGTCTTCAGGTCCCAGCCTGTCCATGGGGGCATCCTAGAACCAGCTCAGGCTTTGAACCTTTAGCAGAAACTGACGACCATGGAAGTTTTAAAGTTTAAGTTCCAAAAGAGGCCGACTGAACCTCCAAGAGTGAGGAGATATGATCTCCACTGCTCTGCCTCCTGTGCTTTTGCCATGGCACCCTAATTTTTTGACCCTCTGCCTCCTCTGGCTGTCAGTTAACCACCTTTCCATGCCTCTGTCCGAGTCCCTGCTGGCTCACTCACCTGGCCGCTGTGATAGGGTCCTGCGGTGCCCTCCTGAACAGGTGACAAGGTCCGGTGCCTTCATCAGGTCCATACACAGCCTTCACAACCTGGGCTAGCCAGTCCTGGTGCATGTTGTCAATCATGCGGTCTGCTTCATCAATGATCTACCCTCATGTACAATTGAGCAAAAGAAAAAACTCTTATTGACACACTGAATGGATATGCAGCCATGCTATAACCATGCAGGGGCTTATAAAAGCACACACTACAGGAGAGAGTTAAGAAAGCCCATAATGTTCCCAGTTGAATCATGGGGACCTAAGTGTTCAACACAGAGCCAGTGTGGTGTTGTGGTTAACAGCAGCGGACTCTAATCTGGAGAACCAGGTTTGACTCCCCACTCCTCCACATGCAGCCAGCTGGGTGACCCTGCGTAAGTCACAGTTCTCTCAGAGCTCTCTCAGCCCCACCTATCTCACAGGTGTCTGTTGTGGGGGAGAGGAAGGGAAGGAGATTGCAAGCCGCTCTAAGACTCCAAGTGAGGGGCAGGGTATAAATCCAACTCTTCGTCAGTTGTGGCCTCTGTGCACCTCACTCACACAATCCCCACACAGCCTCCCAAACCAGCCCCAAAGTAGTGCAAACATGACTTTTGTTTGCAGGCAGACAGATTGAGACCTCTGGAGGATGGCACCACCTCTGCTGCAGTGCAAATGTCGGAGGATGTTTGAAGAAGAGAACCGTTCTTCTGATTGCACCTTTTACAGGCAAAGAACTCTGGAATGACTTCTTGAAGTGTGAAACCCAAAACAGTCCCCATCATCCTAACTTCATACAGCAAAGATATATGGAAAGAGGGTCTTGGGGTGTGCCTCACAGCTGTCGGGCTCCCTGGCCCTGAGCACCCCCCCCGCTGCTTTTAAACTGCTTTTCAATATTCTTTTCATTCCACTGCTTTTATAATTATGGACTGTTCTGTGGCTTTTGTTTTGCATTTCAAGTACATGAACAAAAACTAAAAAAGTATTTTTATTTTGTTGCCTTTCAGCAGCTACAGGAATGGGATCCCTTGAAAATTATTTAAAGCTAAGTTCAAGTTAACCTTTATTGGCATAAAATTATTTAAAACCAATAGTGCAAGGTTATTTCCTGATGCTTGGCAGGTAAGGAGGGCTTGAAAGCTGCATGAAGGAATGGTGTGGGCCCAACCATGTCCACAGTGTAACTGCCAGAAAGAAATACAGTGACCCATAACAGCCAGGTGCTTGCTACAAATGGCAAACATGTCCAGTGGGTTCAGACAGGGACATTTGCCACTCACCAGAAAACGAAGTTCTCTCAGGCTGAACTGAGGACTGTGCTGAAGATGGTCCACCAAGTGCCCGGGGGTGGCTACAACAATGTCTGCCAGACTGCGGAATCCCGTGAACCTGAGAAATGCCAGTATATGAGAGTTTTCTATGGGATGTAACTGTCACCACTGTGTGTGTATGCACACACAGGCAGGTATTGGACAGTCAATGACAGGAAATGCTACGGAGCCCTCTCTTAACTCTGAAGGCTTTGACACCCATCTAGCCAGGACTCCTCAGGACCAACCACAGCCATTGTGGAATTCCAGGCCAAGAGTCTGTTCATTTTGGATTGGGATCATTAATTCACTATATCCCACAAGTCACTGCAAGAACAGTTCCCACACACCCATGGGAGCTAATGCTTGGGTTTCCTTTCTGAGTTTTTTGAAACACAATGTCCAGAATACCATTCTGAGCCAAATACTGGATTCCATAATCAGGGAAGGCAACCACCACACCAGGAACCCCGGCTGGAGTGACTGAGAGGAGCACAGTCAGGTGAGCTCTCCTCTGAGCCTGTTGCTCAGGTGGTTTTAAGACCACCATCCGTTCGACCAATGAGCCAACCCAACAAAGTTATACACAAATGACACCAAGGTGAGAATGAAACTTACGTTTCCTCAGCAAGAGACTCTTGCTCCTTCGCAAAAGACTTCTGCCCGGTCAGTTGGACGACTTTCAATCCCATTCCATCCGTGTAAATGTTGAATACTTTACTCACCTAGGGAAAGGATTGAATAAGAAGGAGGAGGGGGAAAGGCGAGAACAGGCCTGTAGAACAGTCACCCCTGGCTCAGTCACCCCCCTGGCTTGACGAAGAAGAGATTGGATTTATACACACACCCCTTCACTCAGAGTCTCAGAGTGGCTTAGAATCTCCTTCCCTTCCTCTCCCCACAACAGACACCCTGTGAGGTAGGTGGGGGTGAGAGAGCTCTTTCAAGGACTGCTCTTGAGAGAACAGCTCTGAGAGAACTGTGACTGACCCAAGGTCACCCAGCTGGCTTTATGTGGAGGAGTGGGGAATCAAACCCGGTTCTCCAGATTAGAGTACACCACTCTTAACCACTACACCACTAGAGCAAGACTGAGCAATCCCTGTCCTCAGCGGCCGCTTTAACTGCACTTTTGGATCATTGAGGCAGCAGCAACAGGAAAAAAACAATGTGAGTGCATAGTCACAGGGGTTAAAACCCAGTCAGATAAGCAATATCCGTGCATGAGACAGGTACTGGAGTGGCTCATTATTCCCAAAGGCAATATGCACAAGTAGTACAGCTTTGGGAGATAGTTTCAGAGGGTAGCCATACTGGTCTACAGTAGAACAGCTAGCTTCAAGTCCAGCGGTACCTTAGAGATCAACAAGATTTTTGGGGCACGAGCTCTCGAGAGTTAACGCTCTTGCCATTCCAAGGCGAAGGCAACTTTGATTATTCTTTGAAGGGTCTTTAAAGAGACTGTGGTGGGGAGGGTTGCTGTTTGCATCCTCCCAACCAGGCAGTGGCATGGAAGGACTGGAAGAAGGGAGTGATTTAACCGGGGCGAGGGGAGCTTGACAATCCACCTGCAAGCCCAGACTGACGAAACAGCAAAGCAGAGAAAGACTGTGGGCCAGATTTGGCCTGGACTAACACTGTCAGGAGAGGCTGGTTGGCTGTAGCTGCCACTATGGGTGGGGATGGCATTCCCTCAGGGATGCAGAGGGTCCAGCGTGCCAGGAAGTGGGGAGGATCCAGATGTTGAGAATGGCCCTAAAGACAGTGGTCTGTGGGTGGACAGAGTAGGGGGCAGGCATGGAGGGCAGAATGACATGTTTCCTGGGAACTGCACCCAGAAAACATGGTACCTGTAGCTAGATGGGACCACCCCACTTCTCACATGGGAGAGCCCCTTCCAAAGGAGACCTTGGTTGTCAGTCAGGTCAGCCATACATTTGAGTGGGAGACTAAGGGTCCCCAACTTCCAAATCACACACAATGACCTGCAGCACTTTCACCAAGAGGTGTGTTGGAAAACCCCATTTTATTGGATAGGATGGATTCAGGGCAGGGGACAGAAGGATTCAGGAGCTTACCTGCTGTGCTAGCTCTTTGGTGGGCAAGACTGCCAAGGCTCGCACCTGGCAAACCACTCGTTCTAACAGGGCCTGCCAAGACAGAGTCAAAATATTAGGAACAGCTGGCAGGTTCTTGTTCTCAGTCTGCTCAAATACATACATAAAAGCAAGCAACAAACACCCCCCCTTCAAAATGGTCTTAGTTTGTTGCCTTAAGTGTTTTTCATACTGCACTCCCCAAGTTCAACAGCCCACTCTTCAGGGGATCTGAATTCATTTATATATTTATTTGATTTCTAGCCCTCCAACCCGTGCACAGCAAGGCTCAGGGTGGGTTATAACAATGTAGATACAAAAATACAGCAACAACTATTAATCTAAATTGAAAATAATCTCTAAAACACTATACACATCAATCAGCTATTAAACAATAAAATGGCAGTCAGTAATACAAATTAATGCATCCACTCCCACAGGCTCTACACGTATGCAACAGTAGATGTTAACTAATACTGAGGCAAGTGAGTGGACGAAATGATAAAACAAGATGGAACATAACAAAGCATGACAGAGCAGGGGGAGGCCAATCCAGACGAACTTCCGCCGCCTCAACCATAGGCCTGGCAGAACATCTGTTTTACAGACCCTGTGGAACTGTGTTAAACCCCGCAGGGGCTGGATCTCACTTGGGAGGGCGTTCCACTAGGCCGGTGCCATTCCAAATGTGAAGAACACACTTTCTACAACCACACTGAGACTGCTTGGCAGAACCAGATACACGAGACGATGGAGAGAAGGCCTAATGCTGGTTGAACTTGTGACATACTTGCACACTATGACCAAAGCCACAGAACTTGAACCGAGCTGGCTTTACAAAAGCCACAGAACTTGAACCTGCCAGTAAAAGTAATTCTTTGGAAAACACATAACAGGTGCAAGGACACACACAGGCCTACAGCCCAGCAGCTGCCTGCTCTAGCCAAAGCTCACCTGTACTACAGGGATGACAAAGGCTAGTGTTTTACCACTGCCTGTAGGGGCTGAGACACAAATATCACTCGGCTGGTAACCATTTCTCGTGAACAAAAACCCACCAGATGCACTCTCCAAAATGGCTGGAATCACCTGTGCCTGAACTGAAAAGACAGAGACAGAGTCATAAACTAGGACAGGGTTACTTTTCTGGCAGAAGGTCTTGTAGGTCATCCACTGACTACCCCAACCAAGCGCCTCAGACAGACCTCTCACCCCAACACACAAATGGGTTCAACTGCCCTAATTCCCCTTCATAGCCAACCGCAGAACAGACATGTTCCAGAGGAAGATATACTCAGATCCAGTGCTACAGTCAAGTATTTAATTACATTTCTAGCCCAGCCCCAAAATGTTCAACAAATTAAATGAAACAGCCCTCGTTCAATTAAAATCTTGGAAGAGACATTAACACCTTTTCCTATGACCTGATGACCAAATGCCAGCCCACACAGAAAAGGCCCCATTTACTTCTGAAAGAGGCCCATTGCCCAGCAACCAAAAAGTATCAACCCCTTTTCCCCCAGCTCATACTGGAGAGAGTCTGCTCTAGGAGCTTCCGGGTTATGGCGGAGCAAGGCAGTTGAGACTCAGGCGAGCTCCTGAGAATCACCGACACTCTGTGCCTTTAGGGGGGTGCTCTGGTTTTCCAAAACCCCACCAACTCTCCTATAGAGAGTCGGCTGCTGGAGACTTGTCCTGATCGCCCCGCGAGTGGCAGCAAGTGGCTGGATGACTGGGGCTGTGCCAAAGCACGGCGTGGTGTGGAGCAGCCACAGAGCCATGACTGCAACAAGCTGTGTCACCTATCTCCCAGACTTTGGCCATCTACTAAATGCAGCTTGGAAACACCACGGACAGAGTATGAAATAAAATAAGCTGTTCTTGTTACAAGAGATCATCCACCTGGTTAAGGTACCTGGAAACAAATATTCTATTCCATTTGCTTGCAGTTTCTTCCTCAATTTGGGGTGGATTTCTGGAATGTCCTGGAGTGGGACACGGTTCTCTTTGATCCTTTTCTGGACTAGCTTGGGCTGAGCAAGCCACTGTGGCAAATAAGGCTGCACCTGCAAGTCACATGGGCAGAACACTGAAACTGTGGCCCCGACCCAAGGAAGCACATGTGTAGCTGTGCCCATTTGTCAGCTACTGTGGGCAACAGACCACAAAGCATGCTCGGTAGTTGTCTCGAAGACAAAATGCCCCTCCAAACCTCCCAGTAGAAAATTTGCTTTTCAATATGCGTTTTAAGGATCCTCCCCTCCTGCCCAAAATTTGGTGCTGACTCAGGAAATAAAGTAGAAATGTGAGTCATTGGCTTAGAAGACAGTTAAGTCAAGGCTTTAACAAACAGTCATCCCAGCACCCTGATCTTCACTTCAGTCAGTTTGCTTCCATACATATCTTAAACATTATGGTATAAAGAACACTTGCAATCAGCTCCAGCCAGTGAGTTACCTTCTGCACAGCCTTTTGATCTGAAGTGCCGAGGACAATCACGGGAGAAGGGAGGGGTGTTCCCTTTCGATTCAGTGTCTTCTGCTCCTCTCTTCTTTGGGCATCTTTCTCTGTAGGTGTACAGCTATCCTCTCTCTCTCCTGCTGCTGCACAGCTGTTGTCCAGATGACTCTCCAAGCTATCATCACTTCCTGGTTGGCCAACATTTTGGTAAAAAATACATAAATATGGCAAATTGTTTGAATTTGGAACAGCACAAAGAGAAAAAGGTTTCTGCAGCAATCTCAGGGGCCTCATGCCATACAGGCAACATTGGGGTGGCGGTGGCTGAACCTAAGATGTGCCTCCATATGCCTACAGGAGGGTCTCCAGAGAGAAAGACAGAAAAGAGACCCCATTTTGACTGCCTACTTTACAATGAGGGAAGGAAACTAGGGCTAATTCATCTCAATAGCTGCTCACACAAGAGGACTTATGAAAGACACAACAGCAGCTGCTTGAAGCAGACTGCCCCTGCTTGGGGTGGTTTCTGCTGCTGTTTGCAGAAGGAATTCCTAAACTACTATGTGTGCAGCATGACACTGCTCACATAGTAGTTTAGAAATTCCTTCTGCAAACAGCAGCAGAAACCACCCCAAGCAGGGGTAGTCTGCTTCAAGCACCTTGTGTGTTGCTTGCACAAGGAGATTGCTCCTGCAAGATGCTCTTTATGCGAGTCAAGACCAATATATAAAATATCATGAGTCAGACTATGCTCCTCATAAAAGTGATCTCCTCCAGCTGCAAAGATGACAGTGCATTGTACAATGACAATGACGATGGAATTTTAACAAGGCCTCAAACACTGGTCCCTGAAATCAAGTTTAGCCTGTCCCTACATACCTGCTTCAGTTTTTCTTGGTGGATTTTTGGACTTCCCTCTGCTCTTTGGAGTTCTGCTTCTATTCGAACCATCTTCCTCATCAGGACTTTCCTTCTCAACAGCTTGTGGCTGCCTGTTTGGCTTTCTTTGGTCTTTTGTGCAAGGAGATTCATCACTTGGTCTCCTCTTTCTTTTCTTGGTCTCCGGCCTTGATTCCTTCTCAGAGTTCACTCCAGAGATTTCATTCTCTGCCCTTCTTAGCTCTGCAGAAATTGGCTGATCCTGTTTCTGTTTTTGCAGCTGGCGGATTCTTGCCCTTTCCTGCAGCCGTTGCAAAAGCACCTGAGATTGGTCTTCTGGCTCACCCTCTTCATCACCAGTGTACCTGTGGATTACACAAAGATTACAGCTGTTCTACAGCATGGCACTGCAACAAGTAAGTCATCTGTGAATCAAAAAAGTCCCATCATAATGTAGAAAGATGCCTTCCAGCTTCTGCAAGTAAGAACTTCAGTTTCTGGATGCAGTGAAGTTCAAATGCAGCAAGAGGCCTCTAACTCTAACCCAGATATGATTCTGCCAGCACAAAATACAACATAATAATGTTGTGGCTTCTAGTGCCTTATGAACCTCCAGTAGGAACTACATACTACTCTGCTTGCCCTGTCTCCCCCCCACAACCAAGATGATATTGTAGAGTTGGAAGAAGTGAGAAAAACTGCTAGAGTACTTTCCCTATGAGAAGAAGCTAAGCTTTTTGATATAGAAAAAATGGGGGGACATGGGAGAAGTTCATAAAGTTATCTGTATATGCAGAGTGTGGGTACAGAGATTTTGCAGTGTCATGTAATACCAGAATTCAGGGTCATCCATCGGCTACATGATTAGGAATTGTGAAAGAAAGCACATCTTCACACATCCTTAATGTACATAATTTGCTGCCGCAAGATAAAGTGCAAGCTCCTATCATAAGAGGTCTTCAAAGGGGAATGAGGAAAAAAACCCCAGGGAGGTAAGGTCTATAGCTATTAGCTACATCCCAAAGAAGGGCAATGCCAAGGAATGTTCAAACTATCACACAATTGCACTCATATCACACGCTAACAAGGTCATGCTCAAGATCCTACAAGCTAGGCTTCAACAGTACGTGGATAGAGAACTGCCAGAAGTACAAGCTGGGTTTCGAAGAGGTAGAGGAACTAGAGATCAAATTGCCAACATTCGCTGGATTATGGAGAAAGCAAGAGAGTACCAGAAAAACATCTACTTCTGCTTCATTGACTATGCTAAAGCCTTTGACTGTGTGGATCACAACAAACTATGGCAGGTCCTTAAAGAGATGGGAGTACCAGACCACCTCACATGTCTCTTGAGAAACCTGTATAAGGGCCAAGAAGCGACAGTTAGAACCGGATATGGAACAACTGATTGGTTTAGCATAGGAAAAGGAGTACGACAAGGATGTATACTGTCACCTTGCTTATTTAATATATATGCAGAGTACATCATGCGAAATGCTGGCCTGGATGAATCACAAGCGGGAATTAAGATTGCTGGGGAAAAGATCAACAACCTCAGATATGCAGATGATACCACTCTAATGGCTGAAAGTGAAGAGGATCTAAAGAGCCTCTTGCTCAGAGTAAAAGAGGAGAGCGCAAAAGTGGGCTTGAAGCTCAACATCAAAAAAACTAAGATCATGGCATCCGGCCCCATCACTCCTTGGCAAATAGAAGGGGAAGTCGTGGAAGTAGTGACAGACTTCACGTTCCTGGGATCCCAGATCACCGCAGACTGTGACAGCAGCCATGAAATTAAAAGATTTCCTTGGGAGGAAAGTGATGGCGAACCTAAACAGCATGATAAAAAGTAGAGACATCACCCTGCCAACAAAAGTCCGCATGGTCAAAGCAATGGTATTCCCAGTAGTCATGTATGGCTGTGAGAGTTGGACTATAAGGAAGGCCGAGCGCCGAAGAATAGATTCTTTTGAACTATGGTGCTGGAGGAGACTCTTGAGAGTCCCTTGGACTGCAAGGAGATCAAATCAGTCAATCCTCAAAGAAATCAACCCTGACTGTTCCCTGGAAGGCCAGATAATGAAACTGAAGCTCAAATACTTTGGCCACCAAATGAGAAGGGAGCACTCACTGGAGAAGACCCTGATGCTGGGAAAGATTGAAGGTCAAAGAAGACGGGGACGGCAAAGGATGAGATGGTTGGACAGGAGGGCCTGGCGGGAGCTGGTCCATGGGGTCGCGAAGAGTCGGACTCGACTGTGCGACTGAACAACAACAACCACCTTTTTTTTGCTGACACGGTCAGAACGTTCAGAGTGAATGCTGACCTGAAACGTACCAGATTACACCTGCCTCCCAAACGGGTTGCCGCGTACCGCCCCCCAACCGGGAATCCCCACGCACTTGAAGCGGCGGTGAAATTCTTACCTCTGTACTAGGAACAGCGCCATCGCACGCCGTAACAGTTTCCTCTCTGCTCGGTGCTTCCTGATGACGAAACAACGGCGCGCCAGCTCGAGCTTACTTTCAAAGCGCGTGGCAGCCGGAGCGCCAACCGTAAAGGCTCAACGGTATGAGCGCGCGCACACTCACTACAGCGTGGGCAAAAACTCAACATTTAAGTGGGAAATGCAATGTCCCAACCAACCCCGAGTCTCCATGCGAAGCTTCACAGAAGACCCATGTTTCTGTCATCAAGATGCAGCTTCAGGAAAACCGCATGCCACGAGGTGCAGAGACCGGCCGCAAGGATTTCCTGTTGCTCGCCGCATCCCCTGAAATCGATTCTCGCCAGCATCCCCCCCCCATCGTAAATTAGTCCACGTGGCCCCTTCATTCTTTTGGTTCACGTGCGCTTGCAGGAACAACCCCTGCTGTCATGCTCGGTCGGGGGGGGGGTTTCCCCATTTTTCGCTTTGTGAGGGATTTGGGGGCACCAGTAGCCCTTGCAAAGTTGGGAGCCAGTCCACGGGGACGCGAGGGACCAGGGCCAAGGCATGCATAGTTCATGGCTGTCCCAGCTCGAGTGCCTCAAGGCTGCTCAGCTCGCGAAGGAAGCCCAGGACGACTCTCAGCGCCGGTCCATCCAGCCCCAGGCTGGCAAGCTGGGACGGTTCCAATCTTCCCTGCCAGTGCTGCAGTCTGCAATCCTTGAGAAGTATCCGGGGGCTCATTTAGCGGGATGTTGGCCCCTTCACACATATCGCAGGGGGAGGCGTGGCAAATTGCCCCGGCGCAGTTTGATCCCCGATTATACATCAGACACGCTGGCGGCACACCACGGGTCCTTCCCTCGGAGCCGGCGCGTAAACGAGGGGCCGGAGGGGAAAGCCGCGCACCAGCACGACCACACCGCAGGCATCCAGAGGTATCCCGTGGCAAACCGTTTGCCAGTACTTTGGAGGTACTACTTTTTTATCACGCATTTTCGGTGGTAAGCCACAGGCTGGCCACGGGTGCGCTCCACTTCCCAGATGTTGGGGTGTGATCGCGCACAGATAATCCGCCCACCACCCATGGCTCTCCCGCAGCAAATTCGGCATGTGAACGGGGCCATTCTTTGTCTAGCCTGAACTGGACTACACAGCAGTGTTCTTGTAAGATACACACACTCTCAGCTTACTTGTAATGGGGAATAGTTTAATGTCCAGCCCCAATCCACCCTCTCCTATCTCCACACACAGCAGCTGTAAGATAATATTTTCTCTTCCTTGGAGGGGAGTCTATGCCCAATTGCACCCCACACAATGAGCCCATGTTTTGAAACTGTATCAACCTCTCTTTGCTTTTCTGGGGTGGGGGGGGGGAAGAGAGGTTATTGCCAAATCACAGCTATAGTCTCCTCTCTAGTGAGCATGTCACCTGCCCAATGGTGCCAAAAGTTTCTGCCTTTCATGATCCAGCCTCTCCCCTCCATCCTGCTTTGCTCTCTCAGGAGAACTGAACTGGCAGGTTGTTTTGGCTTTTAATCCTGTGCAACAACATAGGAATACCTAGCATCTGCCCAGAGGGGAAAAGAAAGTCCTCTCTCTTCACTACCGGCTTAAGGGGATATCATCTGTCTTCATGCAATTAAAAGCTTCAGCTACCCATTTCCTCACTTTAAGCCTCTACTGAAAGGACAAGACTCTGGTTGCAGCAGGGTCCCATACCAGCTTCTTAAGCCGTTTGCCACTGCAACTGGCACCAGAGGCACCCTTGGCTGGCTGTATGCACAAGGGGGCTTTATATTGCCTTCCACCTCTGTCTGCCCGCTTAAATACTCATTTTAATGAGCCCAGGGCACCCAGTTTCCTACAGTGGGCTGATTAACAGGATGGATGTGTATGTGGGGGGAAAGAAACCTCCAACTTGGGTTAAGTTCTCATATATCACAGTTCTAAAGACTGCAGAGAATCACCAATATGAGCAGAACTTCAGATGTTCCCCAGTCTTCATGTCAGCCTATTTGCATACAGTGCAATTTGCTAAAGCTATTGTGCTATAAACTACCACAAGTATCTTGAGGCTAGGCAAAACTTTTGTTCATTTTGCCAGTCAGGCAAATGGTAAAATGTTTGTGAAATACTGAAATGTTTACGTTGGCTTGGAAAACAGATTGTTGTCAGAGTATTTCAATAGATATGCAGAACATAGCTTCTCAGTGATTAGTGGTTAAAGCAGCCAAGTATTCCCCCTCCCAGCATACTGAAGATCATCTAAATAGGTTTACAAGAGATATTTGGGAAACTCTTCTCTACTTTCGTAATCTCTAGCAATGCTGTTGACAAAGGATCAAAAGACAAAACTGAACCAAAACCTAGTTACAGCTATCATTTTGCCACCAGAAGCTGCTGCACCAGAAAGACAGGCATGAACGACTTAAAAAACTGAAAACAAAGGCTGCTCTAGCCCCAGCAGTCATGCATGGCTGCGAGAGTTGGACTATAAGGAAGGCCGAGCGCCGAAGAATAGATTCTTTTGAACTATGGCGCTGGAGAAGACTCTTGAGAGTCCCCCTGGACTGCAAGGAGATCAAATCAGTCAATCCTAAAAGAAATCAACCCTGACTGTTCCCTGGAAGGCCAGATAATGAAACTGAAGCTCAAATACTTTGGCCACCAAATGAGAAGGGAGCACTCACGAAGACAGGAAGGCCTGGCGTGATCTGGTCCATGGGGTTGCGAAGAGTCGGACTCAACTGTGTGACTGAACAACAACAAAAGCCCCAGCAAGTTCCCGAGTGGTAGTCTGACATGGGCCAATATACTCTGCATCAAACAAGCAAGTTGCATCTGTGCATAACTATGTTTTAGATGACAGTCACATAGGAAGCCTGTTTGTGTGCTGTACCTGGTTAAGGAGATCTGAGGCTGGCTCATTATACTGGGTTGTAGTTTATGACCCCGTTAATACCGTCATTGGGAGGGAATAAGGGGATATAGAACGACTCCTGTCTTCATGCTTGTTCCCAAGAAAGCCCATTTCAACCCCAGAGTCACAATGCAATCCAATGTGTGTTTACTCAGAAGGAAGCCCTACTAAACGTAACAGGGCTCACAGGCTAGTAAAGTATGCTTAGGACTGCAACCTTAATTGAAGTCTGCACTCCTCACTGCAGGGTCTGACCACTGCTTCCTAAAACACATGGCATCCAGCCACAACTAGACACTTCCAGTCTCTGTGCTGGAAATAATTATTATTTCATGCTTAGCCTTCAACTGCCCACTGTAGCTAACCTTGGAATTCTAGCCACCCAAATGTTGTAGAATAATATTCCCTCTTTAAGTAGGAGCTGCGGTGGCTCAAGTGGTTAAGACGCTGAACTGCAGGCTGTGGAAGGTCAGTAGTTCAGCGGTTCAAGACCCGGGTGCCGCAAGACAGGGTGAGCTCCTGTCTCTAGTTCCAGCTCCTGCCAACCTAGCAGTTCGAAAGCAAGAAATTGCAAGTAGATAAATAGGGACCACTTCGGTGGGAAGGTAACAGCGTTCCGTGCGCCTTGGTGTTTAGTCATGCCGGCCACATGACCACGGAAACGTCTTCGGACAGCGCTGGCTCTTCGGCTTTGTAACGGAGATGAGCACCGCAACCCTAGAGTCGGATTCGACTGGCTTTCGAGCAAGGGAACCTTTACCTTTTTTAAGTTCACCTCTTCCTTATGGACCAGGGAAAGGCTGCCCTAAAAAAATATTTCCGCAAAAGTCAACATCCTTCTAGGTTTTTATTGTTTTTCCTTTGGTATGAAGGAATGTTACAACAATGATGCACGCAAGGGACAAGCAAGGAGCTCGCATTAGGGAGGTGGGCTTGACTGCGGTGGCTGAGACGCATGAAGGACACAACAGGCCCATAGGGAGAGCCTTATGCAAAGGTGGATCCGTTCCAGCCCACGTTACTAGGATTCATATCGTAATAGTTGATGTAGACCCTGTGAAAAGAAACCAAGAGCAGATGAAAGCGATGGCCACTAGAGATCATTCCCATCCACATTAGCAAGCCTGGCCCTCACGCACAGAGTGACAACTTGACCAAAAATGGGTAAATACCTTTCATCCAGAATACTTCCTTATTACAGAACAAAGTTTTCCAATTTGCCACTATTCACAGGTCTTACCATATTTGTTATTTCAATCTTAGCTGTATTTATTGCTCAGTTTCTCATGCATCTTTAATTAGCCCTTCCTGGCAGCTACCCCTCTCTACCTATATGAAACGTTTGAGGAAATCTGTTACAATGTATCTGAAGGACTGCACATCTACACATGCTATCTCATCTCTCACTTATACCCAGAATTGAACTTCGTTGAACTTGCAGGTGCCACTGGACTCAAACTTTATTCTCACATCTGTCTGTTAAACTCTTATGTTTGTATGCTAATTTACTGCTATTCACAGATTTTATCAACCGCCTTACTTCAATCTCAACTCTAATCCCCCAGTTACTTATGCATCTTTAACTAGTCCTTCATGGCAACTAACCCCCACTCCTCTCTAAACCTATACTAGCCTGATACTCGTACTTCGCTATGGTATTTAAGTTCCATAAATCCAGTTATAATACCGATGATGTGAAGTTTGAAATGTGACATTTGTTGTAGGAATTCTAGTGGAGAAGATTGTAGTGTAAAAAATGAAGTGAGACATATGTACTTTCCCCCCCCTCTACCGAAGGACCTCTCTGTAGACCACATTGGTGGTTCTGCCCTCAGGTGCTAGGATCACCAGGCTGCTTGATGAGTTCACTCTGGAGCAGGCAACATAGAACTGTCCATTTAAGAAGCAGTTGTATGTTAAGTCAATTTCTGCCACCTTCCACAAAAGTGATGGACTCTCTACTTGTGTTCTTGGATTCTGAGCACCTCAGGGTGATCTTGCTGGTATTTGGCCTGCGCAGCTTAGTGCCCTGCAGGAGTACTATGTGCAAATGTTTTTGCTGCATTCCTAAGTTGCCTCCTCCTGGCAGCTGCCTGTCCAGTGTAAGAGGGGAAGGGGGGAGGAGTATTAGAAGCCACTGTGGAGGCAGGGCTGGCAGGATCACTAAGGCGGTTACTGCTGGGGCGGGCTCCCTCGTGGCTTTAAGCACCCTGCGACGGCTGCTGCACCTGACAGACAACCACCTGTTAGATGTAGGAGGTGGGGGGAGTGTGTTGGAAGCCATCAGAGAGGCTGGGCCAGCAGCATTGCTAAGGTGATCCTGCTGGGGCGGTGTCCCTGATGATTAAAGTACCCTGCTCCTACACCTGACAGACACCCACCCATCTGGTGTTGTGGGGGGATTGTATTTAAAGGCATCGGAGAGGCTGGGCCAGAAGCAGGGCTAAGGCAATCTTGCTGAGCAAACCTCCCCGTCGGCTGTAAGCATCCCACCTCCTCTCCTACACCTGACAGGCAGTTGCCTGTCTAGTGTAGAAGAGGGAGGGGGGAGGAGTATTAGAAGCCACTGTGAAGGAGGGGCCGGCAGGATCACTAAGGCGTTACTGCTGGGGTGGGCTCCCTCGTGGCTTTAAGCAACTGCTGCTTCACCTGACAAGACAACCACCTGTTAGGCGTAGGAGGTGGGGGAAGTGTGTTGGAAGCCATCAAAGAGGCTGGCCCAGCAGCATTACTGCACATCACAGGTGGTACTTGGCGATTCCTGATTTCCTCAACTATTATTAGCTGTCTGCAGACTCCTGTAACTGTTGGCCTTTTTTTACCTCAGAACACTGAACTCCACAGCTGACCAATCAGAGAGTGGGGGGTGCAAGGAGGCAGCCGCATAGAAATCAACGGGGGGAGCACATTTACCCCTTTTGACCCCCTTAGGGGCCGAATTTCTAAAATTCCCTTCTTAGTGAGCATCTAAGTCATGGTAGGAGCGCTGTCCCCGAATTTGGTCCAGCGATTTTACGGTGAAGGGACTTTCTTTTATATATATATAGATGTAAGGGTTGAGGATGTCTTGTTTCACTGTATCTGGAGATGTGTGATTGCACACAAAAGCTGATACCTTGAATAAAACTTTATTGATCTTAAAAGGTACCACCAGACCAACAGGGCTACCTACCTGAATCTAACTTCCTTATTACATTAATGTATGTATGATCCTGCTCCCACTATCATCTGCTACTCATCTAATACCATTTTCTGCACATTAATACTTTTTGCTTCAAATTTCTGTAATCCTACTCCAATAGCATTGGTTTGCACTGTGTAATGTGCCTTGAGTCTCAATAAGACAAGACTATAAATTAATAAATACAAGGGGCTGCACATCTCACCTGTCTGCAGGTATCTGCAAATATTTAGTAAACAGTTCACACAGTAACTTCGAGTAAGCCTTGTTTTGCGGCCCACCAATCTTGCCGATACTGTGTAGGCTACACAGGGCACATGGCTCGCCTGAGCCCCCAAAGGTCATTAGCTGGTCGGTCACGATGCGGATCGCAATATACTGAAAAGGAAGTGAACAAGGACAGATCGTCAGGCTGCTTCTGTTCCGAGGCTGGCTTAATTACACAGATTTTTAGATCAGCCTTAATAATTGCCATCTTGATATGCACTAAACTGTTCTTTTGCTCACGCCGCGCTAACTCCGCCTCCAAATTAGCAACATGAAAATGACGTTTTTTAAGTTCTCTACGAAAATATCCTGCACCTCCGTAGAGTGGATTTATGACTCCAATCTCTGTTCGGTTCACGATTCCGAGACATGAGATTCATGCAAGCAGCGCTAGGAGGCCAAAGTACCACTACCCGCCCTCCTCCTCCTCCTTTCCCGGGGCTGGCCTCCCTGCCAGGACTGCGCGGGAGAACCCAGCCAGACAGGCTCCCTTGTCGACGCTCGCTCACCTGGGCTGGCTTGCCGGTAGCTTTGGCCAGCTGCTGGGTCAACTCCCCGGGCAGGCTCTCAGGTACGGCCTGGCGGCTCACGTTGGTGTTAATCACGAGCATCGGCATCTTGGCGGCAGCACACAACAACGCCCCAGTGAGCGGAAAGTGGAGCGCCTCTCGGCTTTGTAGGCTGCTCGCGGGGGCGCGCTTAAAGGGCCAGCGGCAGCCCTGCCCCGTTCTATGCTCACGCGGCGCCTCTGCAAGCAGCCCCGCCAAGAAGGGTGTCCGTGCCTGGCTGCACATCACCAATGGCACCCCGCTCCCTTAAGGGCATCATCCCACGTCTGCAAACAACATCCGGAGTTTAGTGAGGGGGTGTCGGGGGAGGGGGATGTATGACCCTCCCCCATAGTCTGGTTTAGCCGCAATTTCGGAAATTGATCTCCAACACACGTGGCATTAATTTAGCAGGTGGGAAAAGATGCAGCAGTCGCGCTGCTCTGGTACTTCGTGAACTCTGCCCTAGAGATCTTCACAGCCAATCCTACCTTTACATACTAATTGTTAGGCCAGAGCCTAGGAGAGAGACAGAAATTTTGGGGGGAACTGTAATTAGCCTTTAGATACTTATATAATTAATATGAGATTATGTCTCAAGTCCAATAAGATTTTGCCCGTGCTTGGATATTTATTCTCACCTCTTTTTTCGCATTGCCTGGAGAGTGTTGCTAATGTTTCATTAGTCTGGAGTCTGAAGCAGGCTGGTTTGTACTGGAACACTCTCAGGCAGGGAGGACCCCTGCTGCTCCTCTGTGGTGGAGCTCCAATAAGGAGATTTAGTCTGTTGGGGTTCATTCAAAACTGAAATTAATCTCTAAGGGCATTTTTGTTTTAATCTAATGTGGGCCTTCTGACCAGCCCCAGCCATGCATGCTTAGGAATTAATATAATATGTGAACTCAGAAATCAGTGCTAACTCTGCAGCAGCAATGCAGAATGCTGCTTTTTTCAGCCATTGCAGACAGAGATGCCTCCAAGTGGCCTTGAGCCCCAGCCTGCACCTCCCCTCCCAGGAGGCTGAATTCTTGCAAACCTGTTGAAAGATGGTACCATAAGTCTGCCTCCACAGTGTCTGTGTGGGTGGATGTGGGACAGAAGACCCTACACCCTGCATCACCAGGGAAGTGAGAGAGAAATTGACTTTGTCCAGATATTTCTCACATTTGGAAGCCTCCTGGAGTGTAATTTATGAACTGTATTATATGGCACTGGAACTTAGCAGGAGCCAGAACTGCCCAGGGAGCTTCTAGCCCATCTTAAAGACATGACACGTGGTTGCCACACATGAAATTCACAACCATAAATTTATATTTATTGAGTATATTATACACCACACTTCCTCCAAGGAGCTCAGGGCAGCATACAGGTTTATCACTCGTCCTCCATTTTATCCTCACAACAACCCTGTGAGGTAGGTTAGGCTGAGAAAGACTGACCAACTCAAGGTCACTTAGTGAGATTCATGGTGGCGATTAATCAGGTCTTAATTTGACACACTAACCCCTACACCACATTGAGTCTCCAACATTTGTAACAGGAATGACAGAGCAATGCAAAAAACTGACTTCAATTAATGCCAGGGCTACACTTATAACAGCAGTAAATATTACCTGATTTCTACCCAACCCCCTGCTGGTAATTATGCAATTGCATAGTCAAAGCTTGGTGCAAAATACTGTTGTATTAGGAAAACTGTTCTCTGTAGGAAAAGCTTTCTTCTTTCTGTAATTTAACTTATCAAATGCCAGTGTAATTTCCATGATGGATTTCCCCTTTGTTTCTGGCAGGAACAGGTAGATAAATACTCCTGAAACAGCAAGAATTCCCATGAAAATCAGGAAGCAAAAGGGTCCAAGATATTCCTGAAAATAGAAATTAAGGAGAAAAGAAAAATAAGAAACCCATTTAAAGAATCTTCAAAGCCAGAAAGTTTCTAAAGTTCTGATGTATAGATTAGGACCACACTCCAATGTATAGATTAGGACCACACTCTGAATTTTTAGAGATTGATCAGGAATTCAGACGAACAAGAAAAGAAAAATAAGAAACCCATTTAAAGCATCTTCAAAGCCAAAAAGTTTCTAAAGTTTATGGCCAATGTATAGATTAGGACCACACTCCAAATTTTTAGAGATTGATCAGGAATTCAGATCCTGCTTTTCAGCTTCAAGCAACTATATTATTACAGTTCTGATTTTGCAGTGCCTTAACAACAACAACAGAGCACTTCATGCTTCTCTAAGTGCTTTGTGCAAACTGCTCATTTGATTGCCAGTTTTGAATTTCTTACCACAAGGAACGGGAAGATCATCCCAAGCAGAAAGAGACCCATCCAGTTGATAAACCCCACGATCACAAAGGCTGAGGGGCGGAAGGCCTGACTGAAGATCTCAACCATGACGGAAATTGTGGCGCCGGCTGGGGAAAGCAAATAAGAATGAAGGCCATAGCACACGGATTCCTCATTCCTCTTCTACATCCCATATTATATGGGGCTGAGACACGTGCATCTGCCCCCCCCCCCGGCAAAACGTTTTGGGTGGCTCACAGCATGGCACTGCAGTTTAACCATGGGGGAGAGGGGGCAGATGAAGTGGAGCAGCCACAGCCTGCAGGCCTTTTACATACTCCTGAGGTATAATACCTTTGCTATACTAATCACCACTGAGCACCATTCCCAATCTTTCTCTAGTCCACTCTCACACAAACACAAGTCCAGAGCATGACGATGATACTATAGAGGGCAGTGGAAGAATCACAAGGACGTAGCTTAATCCAGAAGTAGCTAGGCTGTACACTTGGTAGTACACTAGCAATAGCAAGTCATTCTTCCCTCTCCTCTTGACCAAGTGGCCAGGGGCTTTCTGTACCAGACTGTAAATGTATCCAGGGATCTGTAGCCCTTGGTGGCTGCTTACGCTGCTAAGGCATTCAAGCTAGGCTTTGAAACTCCCTGGCCCCCATCGTGCCCTGTGCTGAGGTACTTACATGGTCCAATCCCATAGAAGAGAACGAACAAGAAGATGAGAATGACACTGAAGTAGTGCATCCAAAAGAAGCGATGCTAGAGTGAGAAAGAAGGCATGGGGAAAAAATGCAATTGGTTAAGTGAACTTGTTGCCAAGATAGCTGGAGTTCAGGGTGAGGGTGCCAACTTCTTGGGGCCTAGATACAAAGAGATACGTTGAAGTGGGGTATCTGGATTGTATCATCACAGGTCAGGATGACTCCCTCGCTGCACCAGTCTTAATGGCTCCCCAAATATGCCAGTTAAGGCACCCCCTTCAACAGTAGGGCCAATTCTACTTACTTGGAGTGAGAGAGTCAGTGTAAGTAGAGCAAGCACCAAAACCATCAATGCATAGCCTCCCCACAGCAGCACCTTCCGGCCAAAACGCTCAATAAGGGAGCTCTGGAAGAGAAAATCGAGGGATTGTGAAGAGAAGAGGGAGATTGGATTTATATCCTGCCCTTCACTACCCGAAGGATTAGAGCGGCTTACAATCCCTTTTCCCCTCCCCACAACAGACAACCAGTGAGATACGTAGGGCTGAGAGAGCTCTCTCGAGAACTGCCCTTGAGAGAACAGCTCTGAGAGAATTTATGACTGACCCAAGGTCACACCAGCAGCTGCATGTGGAGAAGTGTGGAATCAAACTTGCTTCTCCCAGATTAGAGTCCGTGCTCCTAACCACTACACCAAACTGGAGTGAGGGTATTAATTGTCCACCTGTGGGACAGTAAGTCACCGATTTCTTTTTCAGAAATATAATGTGGGATAAGAGGAACCTGCTATCACTCCCCATGACTTTGTAAAGCCAGGAGCAAGAAAAGTAACCTGTTCTGTGTTTAAGCATCTTCTGTGATCTCTGGACTTACACACAATATGGATGAGATGCATTCACAAATACCAACACCCAAAGATATGTATGGGATGAGGGGTTCTTCAAACTTGGCCGTGCGTAAGACTTCAAAGGAGTAAAAGTAGATCTGAAAAGGCAGAAGGGAGGAAGGAAAGAGACTTGAGTTGTTTCACACATTGACACCTGAATCCAGCATGCACACATACTGTTCCACATATACAGGGATTCTCTATCTCCATTTGTTTTCTACAGGCAGGGAAATATTCTGCACATGCAGTAGCAAGGACAGAGTCCTTGTGCATGCATTATGGAGTATTTCTTTACCTGACTGGTTTTCAAACTGTGGGTCGGGACCAAAAAGTGGGTTGCAACTCTTGTGGGGGGAAAGAGGAGAGGAGGAACAGGGTCGGTTGAGAGAGTACAATGAATGGAAAATACATGTTTGCCTCCACACAATGTGTAAAATGGCCATGAAATATAGTATGATGCTCAGTAATGCTATATATTCATAAACAGGAAGTACAAAGAATGAAATATGAACCTGTTCAGTATGAGATTGCTGAGTTTCTATGATCAGCAGGGGAAAAGTACTGTGAAGTCCCTTTGCATGTAATCCACCTTAAGTCGCAATGAGAACAGGGAACTATAAAATAAGTAAGTCTCAAAAGTATAGTAAGTCAGAAATGTGTCTCTTTTTAAAAGGTTGAAGAATCACTGCTTTCCTCGGACACAAAGGGACACTCCTACTTCCTTGAGGCTTTGAGCTGTGGGCTAAATCCTTCCCAGCAACCTTTAAAACTCGTATTAGCTTCGCATCTGTTCTCAATACAGAGAAGCCTACACCAGGGCAGGGGGAGGAAACTGCTAATGTATGCATTTGGGATGCCACTACCATAGAATCTATTTAAAGTAGGGGCAGATTGTGTGGCTCAGTTGCCAAGGTGGCTGCAAACACTACCACGGAAGCTCTAGAGTGTCTTAGATGCTTTAAACTTCCTTTCCTGAATAAGTTCTTTGATTCCACAAAACCCTGCTTGGATCTGCAGCAAGCCATTAAACTCTGTCATCTCTGATGAATGTAGGAACCCAACAGCTGCTGGGTCCATGGTGAACAAACACTCAACTGCATTGATGCCACAGAGCTGCAACGTGGTCATGACGGTGATCATCACATAGAGCTGCCAGCGCAAGGACTGGGTCTTCATAACTTCAAGAACCCGCAGACTTTTGGAGCTCGCCATGGCTGCCTTCTCCTTTTTTATGTCCTCGATCTCAGCTTGATGGTCACCTTCGCCCCAGAGCTGCTTGATGGCTGTGGCATGGAAGGACCTAAAAGTCTGAATCCATCCATCTGCCCAGCCAACTTTTACTTGACTTATATGGAAGATAAGGAAACTACAGCTGCACCTGCTTAATCAGTGGGGCTGAGAGCTAAGAGCACCTGTGACTACCTTTTGAGGCCACACTGATACCCAGACCAGTCCCAAACAATGACAGACCAGCACTGTTTGTCACCATGTGTTCTGTCCCCAGTCCTGTCCCCAAATGACATCTTTCCCAATTATGGGGCACTCCATATTTTCCACCATGACCTCCAAATTGTCTGTTCTACATAGACACAAGGATTACAAATCCTCTGAAATAAATTAGGGGAGAGGAGGTCTCCTACCTTTCTTGAAGGCTTCTTCGTTGCCCTTCTGTATCAAAAGGTATGGTGGGGAATCAGGAAAGCAAGGGAGAGTAACCAGCTGAATCACTGTTGTGAATCCAGTAAAAGCCAGCAGTAAAGGCCATAGAGATTCGCTTCCTAATATTTCCCTAGGAAAATAATTAGTCGAAACAAATCACTGTCCACCCAGTACAAGCACAAGCACTTTCCTGTTCCTGAGAGCCAGGATTTATTAAGGGCGAAATTTCACTGCTGCAGATTTCATTGTATAGCGTAGATGCAGCAGGGTTGATAGTTAGAAAGATCACTTCTTCCATTACTGCCATGCTAAGAAAGAACAGCAAGGCTCTTCTTATGTTGGATCAGACTAGTGGTCCTTCAAGTCCATTATCCCGTTTCACACAGCAGCAAACCAGTTGCTCTGAGGGGGCCAATAAACAGGACAAAGATGCCAAAGCCTTCCCTTGATGTTGCCTCCTAGCTCTGGTATTTAGAGGTTAACTGCTTCTGAATGTGAAGGCTCCCTTTAGTCATCATGACTAATGGAGCTCTGCTTCTCAAATTTATCTAATCCTCAATTAATAAAAACATATCACAAACATATCTACGATGAAAGAAGACATGCGTGCCCAAGTTCACCTTCCTGTCACAATTCTGCAAGGCACAAAAGTTCAGACTTGTACTGAATCGGAAAACGCTACCCAAAATGGAACCAGAATAATTTAAATGTGCTGTTTCTCTCCCCTCCCAACAGAAAAATTAAAAAGAACATCAACTCTTCAAGTGTCAAATTTAATCTAGTGCTTTTGCATGTCAAAAGATCACTGTTTTCACTTGTGAGACTGAGATTTCTAGTACAGACGTCTTCCCCTCCTGAAACAAACACATTTTATTTATATTTATATAAATATATATATATTTATAATGAAAGATCATGTATTTTAAGAAATTCAAGAGACTGTGGTGCAGCCTTATTTTATTTATTATTGTTTCAAACTCTGTACCATATATTAAATCAGATGGGAAATAAAACATTCAAGATTACTATCTATATTTTCAGCCCAACATTTATTTTGAGCAGGCAATTCTTTTTTAGCTTCAGCGGATCCTGGAAAGATTAAATCTACAAGCAGGGCTTTATCAAATTTGATGAAAACGGATCAGCATGCAAAAGTGAACAGTCAAATGTCATGCTGTAAAATCAACAAATCTTAAGAAACTGATGTGGCTTATGCCCTCAATCTGAATTCTGCACCTAAAACCAGAACTCTGCATATATGAGTGCCCCAAGCCCAAGATGAGCAGCTCCAGAATTTAAACTATCAAAGAAATTCATTACATTTTAAATGACTTCATTTTAATGTAGTGCTATTGGACTCTAAATGCTTTCTAGAATTGTTTTACAGATGCATTTTATATAGCACTGAGGTAGCTGCACTTACCTGAGGCCAATAACTTGCCCTGAGACTTTGCCCAGGGTCAAAAAAACAGCCACTGTGGCATTTGTAAAACCACGCAGCTTCTTGGGTGAAATCTCTCCCACATATTGAGGGTGTATGTTGAAAGAAAATCCTTAAGGGGGGGAAAAGATGAAGTCACTGTAAATCATTACACCTCTAAGTAAGGTTTACTTAGCAGTAAGTCAGAACTGGCCTTTTAGTGGCTTTACACCTCTGAAAGGTGACTTGTGAATAGTTCAATACACAGGGTATAACATGACAGATGTTGAAAAATCTCTCCCCAAAGGGGCTTGAGGTTTCAATACAGACATGTATGCAAACCACAGTGGCTGCAGTTAAATTTCTAGCAAGTGACTTGAGAAGTTGAGAACAAGGATTCCTTGCGTGTGTAAAGAATGTTTTTCGATTCAGAGGAGTCCTGCATCAATAGCAACACCTATCCATTAATCCTGTCTTTGTTCTACCCTTTATTCAAGGACCTTTCAGTAGTTTACAGTGTTATGCTATGTTCACAACATTATGGGGCAGATTAGGGTGAGAGAGCAACTGGCCCAGTGAGACTCATGGCTTGGGAGTTAATTTGAATTAAGGCTCCCCCGAACCGGCAGTCTTACATTCTAACCACTGCATTACCCTGGCTGTCTGGAATGCCTGATCATGAAAACAAGCCCTTGGGAAAGACAGCCCAATAACAGCAGATGGTCAGCAGGTGGCTTGGGAGAGGAGCAGAGCCACGCACTTCAGGTCTGAAATGACAGCAAGGGTGTCATCCTGTAATGATACCCTCTTCCACATTTCCATTGCATAAGTCACTGAAGAAAGCTGTCTCTCCAGCACAGGCAAGCCTTCTCTTCTCTCTTCTGCTATTCAATCAGATAGATAAAATTTTACAAGTCATTCACCATCTGAGTTGTATATTGTTATCGACTTAAACTAACACCCTAAGGAGTCAAACTGACTGACAACATGGGTACAAATCTACTAACAGGTGTTAATGACCCTGCACAGTGTTATGGCAACCATGATGCTTTCTGCGTACCAATGCCAATTCCACAAAGGAAGCGCCCAACGAAGATCATCTCAAAGGATCTGGCCATCTTGCTAAAAGCCATGAACAGTGCAGCAACCAGCATGATCAAGTTGGTGAACATCTGGCACTTCTTTCTGCAACAAAGTCGGCATAACATGAAAAAAAAATGATTAGCTGATATTCCCAGTGGGTTCCTGAGCAACATCTTGATCGCTCCCATCTATAGCAGCATGATTTCTTACTTTGTGGCATGATTAAGGGTGAAATCAGATGATGGTTCACCACAGTGTACCAGAGCCGCTTGGTAAGCCAGCCATCTGCATCATCCTGCCAAACAGGGAGGAAAATCTTAGCACTCCTTGGCTTTGTTTCTCCATATTCTGTTCAAGTACAAAAGTGAACAAAAATTCTCCCCTGCAATTGGTGGGATAATACAAACAACTAACTTATCAAATGAATATTGCACAAAGCTATCACTAGATAAATCCGGGGTCTGCAACCTATGGTTCTACAGCCAAATGTGGCACAGTACAGAACCAACAATGGCTCTTAAAAAATGAAATCTCTAAGTGTGGGTATATTAGAGAGGAATAAGGGATGCTACAATAGCTGGTGCGTGAAGGGAATGGCAGGCAAAGATTTTGATGGGAATAAAGGGCTTCTTGGAGATGCTTTATGGAAAGGGAAATGATAGAGGTGAACAGGTGCCAGGAATCCAAGTGCAAATCATGCACAGCTGTATGCCAGAGCACTGAAAAAATTGCACAGGGTGCTCCTGTGTATATGTATTACATATTGCAAGACCTTGTGCATGCCATTGCTTAATATAAGACTCATGACTACTGTATGGACTGCAGAAACTTTATGAATTATTAACCAACATGTCAATGATCAATGTTAATTTGTATATTTTCATTTTGGCAACTGCATTTTCTGATACTGGCTCTTTGTTGATGTCTTACTTTGAATTTTGATGTAGCTTGGCTTGTTAATCATAAAAGGTTGTTGATTCCTGTGGTAAATGCTCTGTATTTCCCTTAAATCCAACACAACCAGGGCCCAACTCCAGGTCTTAACTCTACATCATGACTTCCAGACACTATTGCCAGGCTCGGAAGCCTGCTGTAGGAGAGTGTGAATATAGAGGGATACCTTTTTGTAGGGCCAAGATGCTATGAACTGAAAGGCCCCTTTCAGTCATGCAACCCAAGCTGTCAGTCAGGAGGATGATTTCTGAAGAGTCCTGTTTCAGAAACAGTGCTGAGAAGACTCATACGTTCCAGGCATTGGAAATACTTACTTCCTATATTTTGTGGTAAGGTACCCACAGCAAATACTTCCTAGCAGGCCTCCTAAGCCATAGATGGACACGAGGAAGGACCACATTAAGAGGATAGTCTCTTGAGAGAGGGGCAAGCCATGCCGCTCCATCCAGGTTTCATTGATAAAAGTTTTAATATACTGTAAGCAAAAATTACATGTTTTAGAAAAACATGGACTACCCTCATATTTCTTTGCCATTTTTAAGCTGCCATTCAAGTGAAGTGATCAGGACATTTTGAAACTCAGTATTTTGTTTCTTTAAATACACCCTCAGGTTATCACAGCTCTCCTTATGAATATTGTTTGCTGTTTCTAATCAGAGATATGCAGAAATGCCAGATACAGCCTATTGATTTATGTACAAAAGGTTGCAGTGCCCAGCCATTTCATGTTTTCCCTTGGGTCCTAGACTCAAAACACTGAGAACTCAGAACTCACATCTTTCAGCACAAAAAAACTCTTGAGGCTGCTTCCAGATTCATAACAAAAACACTCAGAATCACACAACAAAAATGCTGAGCATAACATTTGCTCAACTATGATTAAATCCATATGCTGCCAAAGCATTTCCTGAAAATCATTTCTTTAAAAAGCCAGAAGCACGCATTATAACATTAACCAATGAAGGGCCAATTCAGTCAAATTAACAGACAGCAGAATTTAGGGTAGTCAGAATGCTCAAAGCCAACACCTTGAACTGTGCTTTGAAGCTCAAAGGGAGCCATTGCATTTCCCATAAATGCATGCATTATGATTTCACAATCTGCTTGTGCTGCAAGCTTAGGAGGTCTCTTGTGCAAAACCCCCCAGGACTCCAAGCCATTACAGTAGGTATGCTATGCTAAACATTTTGATGAACACTTTGAAAACATAATAGACAAAAGGCATTAAGGTGGCCTGAAATTGGGACGATAGTTCGCTTGTAGAAGCCTACAAGAAATAAATTCCTCTTGCAAATCTTTGGCATAATGTTTTTTAGACTTTACTCAAGATGGAAACCACCTGTCTTTCCTCCGACAACAGATCAAGCTAGGTAGCTGTGTTAGTCTGTCTCTAGCAGCAGAAAAGAGCAAGAGTCCAGTAGCACCTTCAAGATTAACAACATTTGTGGCAGAGTCTTTAAGGTGCTACTGGATTCTTGCTCTTTTCTACTCCTACAACAGAAAGTTATCATAAGCGGGAAGTGCAAACGCAATGTTAAACATCACACAGATGCTCAGTGCTCTTGAATACTCAAACCCAAGAGACATAAGGAAGTTACTGGCTTACCGAAGAGGGGTAGTTGATTACCGAAATATGGAACCCATAAGGGAAGCTTCCGCCTATTCCTAGCACTAGAATCATCTGAAATAGGCCTCGGTACTGAATCTGCAAAGGCAAAAAACATATTGAGAGCCTACCTCATGCCTGCTGATCATCATTTATATATTTTCTAATATTTCACAGATGAAAATGGAGACACAGAAGAGTATAAAACCCTACACCAAACTACCCAATTAAATTAAACATGCTAGGATTTACAATGTACATTCTCATCTTTTTAAAAACTCGGCTAATTCATTCATAGAGATTTAAGACAAAACAACTGATAACAAGGGAGACTTTTGATTATGTGAAGATGAAAAGCGTTATCATGTTGACCATCATACTAAGTACCTTGGGTCTCCTTGTCATTCTTCCAAGCAACACTATCAATACCTGGACTAGTTCTAAATGCCTTTAATGCTGATTACACAACTGAGGGCCCCCAAACCTTCCTAATAATTGCTTGAGAAAACATGCTTCTCTAGCTGTTTGTGTCAACTGTTGCCATCTACTGGCAAGAACCAGCTTCAGTTTATGTATACTGGACTGGTGAATTACTGCTTCCTTTTAACCCCATCTTTCTCCCTCAAGGAGATCTATAGCAGCTTTTATTGTTATGTTCTCCTCTGTTTTATCTTCACAACAGCCCTGTGAAGTAGGTTAGGCTGAGAGAGTATGTAACTGGGTCAAGGACACCCAGCAAGTTTCCACAGTAGAGCAGAAATTCAAACCTGGGTTTCCCAAATCCTAGGCTGACATTCTAACCACTACATAACACTGGCTCTCATAGGCAGGCCTATTATAAGCAGGTTCACTAAGGCAGGGTTTGTTTTTAATTGCAAACTGTTCCGTTTCAGAGGAATATTTTGCACAGTTCAAAAATGCTAGTAATCAGCAAAATAAAATAAATTACACCAGCCTGAGATCAGTTCAGTTGCTTGCAGCTATTTCCCCACTACTACTCCTCAGCATTTCACAGATAAAGAAAAGGATTCTATAGATCATGGGATCCTTTCCTGACAAGTTCTGTGAAGTTGTTGTCTAGAAGGATGCAGTTGCATACAAGGCAAATGCACACGGGTGCTATAGAAAGATTGGAGGAAGGGACAGACCAGGAACCTAGAGGGCAGCCAGAATGATAGTATAATCCTACATTGAATTCAACAGAAGTTCGATGACACTTGAAAGGCTAGCAATGCATGCATAAAGCATATATGGATGTACACTGCAAGGCATCTAATGAAGTGAATGCTGACTTACAAACTGTTGAACTGGAATAAATGTTGTAAGCCATGTATTTATTTAGCAGACTTTTAATCTTGCCCTTCCTCCAAGCATCTCAAAGTGAATACATCATTCTCCTCTCCTCCCTTTTATCCTCATAACAATCCTATAAAGTAGGTTAGGCTGACAGGCCCAGTGAGCAAGCTTCATGCTACTGGACTTCTGTTTAACTTTACTGCGGCATACGGACACTGCTACTCAACTGGAACTAAAATCTTGTGTTCCGTCGCTCTAGTCTAAACATTTTGATTCCAGTGACATTAGACTGCAGTATCTCCACAGAAGATTGCATTGCTTCTAGCTGAGACTGAGGAAACGAGGAAGTCGGCGGGACTCACCAGGTTGGAGCGAAAACTGCCCATTTCCTACGGCTGGACAGCGACTGGGAGATCTCTGGGTGCAGCCGGCTTCGCCTCCACATCTCGGACACCGCCACACGGCACCCCGATTAAATTTTACTCCACGAGTTGTCCATTAACTACTTTCGGGCGAAGTTCGGAGCGGCTGGTCAGCCGGGGGGGGTCTGGCAGCCAGTGACCACCCATTGCCCACGGCCAATGAGGCTGCCGGTAAAGCTCTCAGCCTTCAGTGCCCGGGACCGACCGCGTACTCCTCCTCCTCCCCCCCCCCCAGTCTAAGAGAGACCCGCGAGTGGAGGGGAACAGCCTCCTGCTGCCACGGGACAGGACACATTGACCAGCCCACTCCAGCCCTTCGAACAAGCAGACCCATGATGGGGATGCTTGCAGGAATCAAAGTTGCTCCGAGGTAGTGCGTCCACGGAAGCTGTTCAAGGGAACACCAACAGCGCAGTACTGAAGCATTCACTCTGTTGTTTTACCAAACCCACACTGGAACAGGGAAAGATGCTGCTCAAAACCACATTCAAATACCGTCACCATACTGACTGCAGAGCCACCCCAGAACGGCCATAAATCTATGTAGACAGTACCATAAAACCCAGAGATCAAAGGAAGTAAACGGGCATGCAGACTGGACATTGACATAAAATCCAACAATCAATCAAAGTGAAAGCTGCATGCAGTGTAGAGTGGAATTGCTGTTCCAAGGTGAGTTTGGTAAAGAGTGGAGCAAATGCTAGAAATGCAGAATGGACCAAAGAGAGTGTAGGGTAGAATGCTCATCACAGCCTGACTTCCGGTTGAATCTGACTTTTTCATGGGCAGGGGGAAGAGCACTAAATGAATGTAAGAATTCTTCTAAAGCGGCGCACCTAGTAATGTTGCCAGCTCTGGGTTGGGGGGTTGGAGGAGAGTTTTAGGGTTACCATGGACTGCCAAAAAGACAAGTAGGTTCTAGATCAAATCAAGCCTGAACTCTTCCTAGAAGCTAAAATTGCTAAACTGAAGCTATCATATTTTGGTCATATTATGAGAAGCCAAAAGTCCCCAGGAAAAACAATAATGCTAGGAAAAGTTGAAGGCAGCTGGAAAAGAGGAAGACCCAGCATGAGATGAATTGACTCAGTCAAGGAAACAGACCTCAGTTTGCAATACCTGAGCAAGGCTGTTTACCATAGAATGTTTTGGAGGACATTAATTCATAGAGTTGCTATAAGTCAGAAGCAACTTGACAGCATTTAACACACACACAGAGTAGTAAACAAATACATGGATCCTGTTTAGTTTGCTTCAATGGATTAATGTGGCTACTCATCTGATTTAGGGGGTGTAATGATTTCATGTTTTGGTGTGTGTATTTCTTTTAAACGTTTAGTTTGACTGCAGTAATATGAGAAGAGTGATAGAGGGAGACAAGTGTGATGTGATTGGCTGATGACTGAGAGTGTGGGAGAAGGTGTGTCTATGAGGTGATTCTGTGTGTGAGGTTTGAAGAGAGAGCATAGATTTTGAGTCTATTCTGTGTGAATAAGACAAACAGTTTACTCTGTGTGAATATGAGTTTTGAGTCTATTCTGCGTGAATAAGACAAAGAGTTCAGCCTGTGTGGCTATATAAATGAGAGAGAGAGATTACACTGAGTGTCTACAGCTGTCAGAGTGGAGTTTTGGGAGTTTGAGAGACTGTTTGTGACTGACACCAAGCTTTGCCAGTTATATTTAAAAGTTCCTTTCATCACCAACAGTTCAAGATAACCAGAAACCTATTCTGTTCTTTATTTAATAAATCATTTTTTGTTTAAACTTATCCCAGAAATCAGAATCGTCCTTCCTCAGAGCCACATAGTCCTCTGAAGTCCCCAGACCCTAGGTTATTCTACCAAGAGAGAGAGATTTGGAATTTTTAATTCCTGGTGGCAGCAGAAATCTACCAAGTTTAGGTACACAGAGAGTGTTTTAAAAGGTAAAACTGTCTCCCCAATAAGCGAGGACGCCACAGTTTTTATTTTTCCCTGCTTTAGTAACTTGGGAATTTTCACTCACACTGACAGGAGTCTGTGAGGCTTGATTTGTCTCTGCCTCCTGACCAATGTTCCCTCTAAGCTGTGGAGTCTTGTGAGCAAAAATCCTACTTTGTGAGCTACTGGCATTAAAGTTGTGAGCGAGCTATTTAGCTACTGCATAAATTAGTTTGCTCTGAAACTATCCTTCCTGAGCTAGGATAAAAATGTGTGAGCCAGAGGCTAACAAACTGTGAGCTAGCTCACACTAACTCAGCTTAGAGGGAACACTGCTCCTGACATGTATCGGTTGCTAAGATACCTAGGGGTTGCTTGCCTGCTCTGCTAGCTTATCTTGAAGCAATCCCTTAGAGTCGGTACATATTTGAATCCTTGCCTTTGCTCCCATTACAGCATGACAACCGTGGTAGAATAGCCTTCCTGTGCAGATCAGAAAAGGCTTTATCCTATTAGGATGTTGATTTATTTATTTATTTATATTTTCAATTTGTATCCCGCTCACCCCCGAAGGGCTCTGAGCGGCTTACATGTTCCAATTCATACAATCCTAAACCTAGGGCCACATACATGTAGGGGACGTGACAAGCCTACCAGGCACCCTTTCTGTGTAGCAGATCTTCGTTGTTACTGCCTTGCGGGAGGTAGTCCGGCGGCGTCCACTCCAGCGCTGGTCTTTGAGGTTCCTCCTTCCGGCTGTTGCGAATTCATGGCAGTGCATGACTAAATTATTTAGAAGAGATTTCCAGTTGATGAAGGTTTTCTAGTTGTCTGAAGCTGTTTTAAGATGTGTCATATCTAGGCTGTATTTGTTTTACTCTGATGTATTAAAAAAAACCCCACTGTATCCCACCTTGTTTTTAGGAAAAAGGGAGGCTAATGTCATCAGTAAAAAATAAATGAAACAAGCCTATCAAAAATAAATGAAACATTCCATACCTTTGCCTAAAAGTCAACAAGAAAACCTTCAGTATTAGTAAATGCTGCACAGGAATATGTGTGATTTAAAAGTAGTCATCCCATCAATGATGCCTTGCCAAATAATGATGAGTGCAGGGGTCCAAACCTGACCTTGGCAACCTGACAGACCAAAAGTCAGGCAAGATGGTGGCAATGCAAGAACAGCAACCATCATTCCAGGCTTGGTGCTGTGGAACAGAGGAGTGGGGCCAACCCAATTAAGAAAGATTATGTAGATGACAACACAGATGGAGCCAAGTGTTGGTGCTGTTGCCTGGGCAACATAAGGGGAGGGAGAAGAAAGCCCTCAATGCCTTGTGAGATTTAGAAGTGAGACTTTTTCTGGTGCTTTGTTGGCCAACAAAGAAGCATCTTCCAATGCAACTTCAGTCCAGGACGAGGAAAACTATTGTTCTCCTTATCTGAGGCTTTCCCAAGGTGAAAGTCATGAGTTTCATGAACTCCAACTTTCAAGGAAGGCACACTAACTCCTTCACTCAAAAGGGCCTTGGCCCAAGCCAAAGGTACCATAAATTTACAATGAGCTGGACTACCTTGACCTGAAGATGGGATACAAATTAATGGGTTGAAAATAAAAGGTTGCTGTTCCCTGAGCCCCAGAGAGCATATGAACTTCTTCATTTCTTATAGATATCTGCTGCTGCCTCTTTGGGCGGGTGGCCCCCCAAATTGCCCTTTCATTCTCCTCTTTCCTTAGTGTGGCAAAAATGACCTGGCACCGAACTGGTCAAGGTTAATATTTTATCAGTGCATTCAGTTCTTTTGGATTAATTGTACATCAGCTAGTTGCATCTAGTCCAATCCAATAGGTAGGTGAGGTATTTTGGCATGAAGATATTTACTAATGTGTAAGTGATCATTGAATTGTGGAGGAATGGACTTTAGTCTAAGCAGTGATTAATCTCTGGTCTTAAATCTGTCATTTCCAATGCATGACCCCTGGGTTTTGGTATTTCAAACAAAACAGCATTGTTTCCTTTGTGGCATTGCCTCTTCCAAGAAGAAGTCTCACGTAACATGTTGACCAGTTTAAAAAGTAGGGGCAGCTTCTCTCATAATTGCTGGACTATGATGGGTAAAGTTATTTGCATAAAAATTCCCCCTTTGCACAAAACACTGGGTCCTTGATTCATATTGAACTGGACAGCATTGGTGCTGGGAACAACCCTTTATGTGCTGAGGATACACATAGATGCTTCTTGTGGTTACAACTTAACTTTTCTAATCCCAGTCATTAGCAGTTTTAGCTCTGAATGCACCAGAATGGATGTTAGACCTGGCATAAAACACTGTGCAATTATATGCCAGAAATTCAAATACCGTTTTGAGCATCTCTGATGTGGGTGCACTACTTTGAAAACTTAGGCAAGTGTTTCATGATCAAATAATCAGTGTGGTGCTATCAGCCAAACAGTTAGTGATCATAACCTTAATAATATTAATATCTGAACTTCGTGATCCTGGGGGGGGGGATTGTCCATTTTTACTTCTAGTGCTAAGGTCATGTGACAAACACTGACAAGAAATAAAAGCTTGATCAGAGGCTTTATCTTATAAAGATGAACAAGATGTAGCAAGGACATGGAAAGACACAAAATACAAGAACATATAATTTCTTAACAAAACATGCTTGACAGGATTCACTTTGGGATGCTACCATCAAGATAGGGCCTGGACTTATACAACAGATTTCCAGACTACAAAGATCAGTTCCCCAGGAGGAAAGGGCAGCTACAGAAGAGAGACTTTGTTGCACAAGGCTGCCAGCTCCAGGTTGGAAAATTCCTGGAAATCAGGGGGTGGAGCGTGGGGAGGGCAAGTTCTGGGGATGGGGGGGGGACCTCAGTGGCATATAATGTCACAGAACGTAGCCTCCAAAGCAGCCCTTTTATTCAGCAGAACTGATATCTCATCTGGAGGTCAGTTATGATACTGAGAAATCTTCAGGTCCCACCTGGAAGTTGGCAACCCTACTGTGGCATCACATCCCTGCTGAGCTCCCTCCCCTTCCCAAAATAAGCTCCCCCCCCTAAGCATCACCACCAAATTTCCAGGGGTCTACCCAGCTACAGTGAGTGACTCTAGACTGAACAGAAGTTAAGCCATCTATGTTTTTAAAGTTTGTCTGAATGAAGCTTAACAGAACAAATCCTTATGCTTTGAGGCACAGAGAAGAGAGGACCACGGTTTGCTGGGAAGCCAAAGATGCATTCGGCACAGCAGTCAGGAGAGGGCTGCACCTTTGAAGCCTGGGTACATATATCGCGTCAGAGACATATTCAGACCAAAATGAGTAACATCAAGACAACAAGACAATTAAGGGTCTTATGGTAGTTTAAAGACTACTACAATTCTTCCAGCAGAAACTTTCATGTTCCAGAGTCCACTTTATCAAATGCATGATGGGAAAAAGCATACATGTTGATGAATGGAGGAAGGACAGCTTGGGAATAGGCATTATTACAAAGGGAGTTTTACAGCAATGAGTTTTTTCCACCAATAGGTGATAACTTCAAATTCTGCGATGTCCACAATTGATTTCCCTCCTGTCTCTAGAAGGGACGGGTAGAAGAAGAACATTCCTGAGCCTTCATGGATAATGGTACAGGTCACGAAACAGAAGCAGCACGGATTGCCCTAGAAACAGACATGGATAAGTGAACAATTAACGAGCATGTGCCAGTGACGTTTGCTACCTTGTGGCTGAATCATTGAGGGAGTTTTTATATGGGTACATGCATGAGATGGTTTGGATGGTGTGAAGTCCAGACAAAAGATCACACTGGCTACTGATCCACTCCTGAGCCCAGTTCAAGGTGCTGTTTTTGAGTTTTAAAGCCCTACATGTCTTGGGACCAGGATATCGGAAGGAGCGGTTTCTCGTATATGTTCCTGTCCCAGAATTGAGATCACAGGGAGAAGGTCGTTTGATGGGTATACAAGACAGGGCCTTTTCAGTGGCAGCCTCATGATTATGGAACAACCTCCCCAGGGAGGAGTGCCTGATCCCCTCCCTTTCAGTCTTTAGGAGGCAGCTGAAGATGGTTTTATTTAGGAATGCATTTAATTAAAGCAGTCCTAAATTGTGATTTTAAATTTTGGTTTAATGTTTTTATATAACCTATTTTATGTATTCTATTAATATTCTAAGCCACCTTGAGAAAAACAGGGCTTAAATGAATTAAATAAACTTACCTGTACCTGTAAATGTACACATGGAAAATATCACATCTAGTTAGGGCCTCCTGAGAGACTGGAGCAACTTTTGTCTTCATGGGTAGCTGAAAAGAAAGTGTCTGAGGAACTGAGCTCTGACTCATGAAAACTTATCCTGGAGTAAATGTTGTTAGTCTTTAAGGTACCCCTGGACTTCTATTTTGTTTAGCTGAAAAGAAACCAGTAGTGGATGTGGAGACACTGGGGAGAGCTCTGTTTATTGAGTTCACAGATCTGGCCAGCCACTCAAGACCGGTCTCTGATGTGGTTCTTCGGCCGACTGGGTGATGGTCTGGTATGAAAAAATATACACAGACGTGTGCTAGATGCCCACAGAACAATACAACAATGAATGAGACTAGATCAAAGCCATAACATCATTTTGTGTCTGGTAACAAAGAACAACAACATATTCCTTCATAGAAAAAATACAAAGGTCGATAAAACTCCACATAGCAGTCTGCTCCAGACTCTCTCAATCTATATCCCTCTAACAGTCTTGTATCCTTATCCAAATTCACAAAAGCAGTCTGCTCCAAAGTCAATCAATCTGTGTCTCTCTTTCAGTCAACACTTTTTCCGGATATCTAAGTGTTTCAGACCTCTGGTCTTTCCTCAGGAACAAATCCTATATAAGATTCTTACATTCAGTCTTACATTCAAGTTGACACTTTCATTGATTTACTTTTCTGTTAGTCTATTTGGGCAAGGTCTCCTCCCTTATTTCCAAGCATGCTGATAATGCTGCCAAAGTAAAATGGACCCACACTATGCCTCACTTTGGCAGCAGCCTAGTCCTGTATTTTCTCTGCAGTGCTAATGAAGAAACTGGGTTTTTTTTGCAAGGGACAATCTGCAGGAAAGATACTTAAAGTTCACCCACCTGCTGACCAACTCCCCAACACAATCAGGATCCAAAACTGGAAGTCAGCCTAAATCGGAGAGCATCTGCAGGGGAAAGTCATCAGGCATAGGAGGGATCATGCACTTTCCCCTCCCACCCATCTGCCAAACCTTCCCTGGAGGTTCCTCCCGTCCCATATTCCCATTCCCTCTGCAAACACTGTCGGGACCACCAAGAAAATGCCTAGGTCTGCCATTATCAAGCCAGCCCAGTTTTCTGCAGGCAAGCCATGAATAACTTACCCTTCAAGCAGCCTTCTGTATTACCATTCTCAGTTCAGAGATATAGTGGAGATTTGGGAAAGGTAAATCGGTGAGAGAACTGCCAAGCCTTTGAATGCCATCAGTAGGGGCCACAAGAACTCTGTTCCCAAACGTTCCCTGGAGAGCAGAAGAATGAGAAGTGTGGTGTCAGAGCGAGGCAAAAATTTGCTGGATGCTTCCTTCACCCCTGCCCCAGAAGGACGGTGCTGAGTAATAACCTGAGGTCCAAGATTTTCTCAGCGAAACCCCCCCCCCCAAATCTAGATGTACCATTTGCAATTCCTCATAATTTCTTAGGGAAAAAACTTCTCCAGCATGCAAAGGGTGAATGGTCATATAGAAGCCTAAAATAGGAAAGGACATTGTGACATTGTATGTTAAGAATTACTTTGACTTTCCAGGGATTGCAAGTGTAACTGGTTTTCTCCCCCTGCACCTGAACCACACCGTTTTAACCACTGCAGTTCATTTGTAAAGGGGAAAGGGTAGGGGGCAGGGGAGAAGCAAGCAGCACAGAGATGGGGCATACGGACACCACCCTGTGTGCCTCTGCCCTGCTCATTGCTTCCACAGCAGGGGTGTTTTCTGGACCCCCTAACCATCATCTTCTTATTGTCTACCTTCTGAGTTTTCCTCTCCTTTGATATGATAATTCCAAACCTGATTCGAGACAATCTTTTTGGAAAGATTACAGTCAAAGCAAACTGTGTGGATGGGAAAGTTTTATTTTTGAAGTTCCTACCCACATGAGCACCATTTTCTCTGCCTCAGTCCCCAAGGCCACCATTCTCACCACCACCATCACCACCACCAGAAGGCTTTTTCAGACTTTTTAAACATTTCAGGAATTGGCACATCACTATAACACAGTAACTTTATAACCATCTATTGCCACAATTTACCAACTCCTCTGAATTCCCAGCTTTAATTTTTAAAAGGTACATCTCCAGACTTTTTTGTTGTGGAGATAAAAGGGGAAAGTTGCAAGGTTCCTGGAACCTATTTGCATCTTATCTGACAGTTGTTGGCATCTCCCTGGGATGGTCTCCAAAAATTAGGCAGCTGTTTTCAAGTGTATGAGCTCATGCGCTAAGCTTGCTGCTGCACCTGCCCCCACAATTGTTGTTGTTGTTCAGTCGCACAGTCGAGTCCGACTCTTCGCGACCCCATGGACCAGATCACGCCAGGCTTTCCGGTCTTCTGTCGCCCTCCACGGCATAGCACACAGCCTCATCGAACCATGCAAGCCCCCTCGCCACGACAAGGCAGTGATCCGTGAGGGGCCCCCCACAATAGCACTCTTAATTAGGCATGTATTACTCACCAGTTCAAAGAGCAGCCCCTCCATCCTGCATTAACTTTCACCAGAAAACGATCCCTGCTGGAAGGGCAGCTGGCTGTGATGCTTCTTTGCTAACCCTGTGGGTGGGCACTGATGGAAACCATGACACCTAAGTTAATTTTAAGTACCCCAAGTGTATCGTTGATGTGCATGGGGCAAGAGTATGGAGTGCTGGATTAATCAACCCATGCACAGAACAGCAGTGGGAAAGGTGAACATTATTTAGGCATGAAATCCAAGCAGAACTGCTAGTTCTATAGGCAACTAATGTGAGAGCTAAGCTATTTCCCCTTTGCATCTCACACTTATCTCCATGCTGTGGTTCTGGCTGCAATACAGGAAGACTGTGGAGTTCCATATGAATAAAGTCCTCCACTTTTTTGGGGGGGAAGAACAGCTTACTAGAATCTGTACTGGTAGGAAAACAGAACAGATTACCCAACATCTTGCTTAGTTGTGAATTCTATCACAAAATACGGGATGGCCTAATCAGCCCCCTTTTGATCAATAGGCACAGTTGCCCAGAAGAGAGACTAGTGTCCTTCCTTCTATCAGATCTCCACCTTCATAGCACCTTTGCAGTGGCGAGGTTTCTCTCTGTTGCTATGAGGGTTAGAGAATATAAGGTTAAAGCTCTGGTGGGATGATTGTCTTTGTATATTAAAAATGTGTGATCTTTATGATGTTGTTTTTTCCCCTATGCCAGTAAAGGTTTTGACTGACTGAGTGAATCTGTAGCATGCTTGCCCACTCCAGCCTGGTACCTGTACTTGCTGCCTTGAGTTAGTAATGCCATTGGCATTGCACAGATCTCTAGACAGCATGCTGCCACTGTGCTACCATCTGTCAGGCAGGGGATATGGGTTCAGCCTGTACCCTATGGACTCCCCCCCCCAAGACGCTGAGAGATCTTGTACAGAAACATTAATATGTGTTATGTATGGAAACTAGAGTTCCCATGATGCTGTGATAACCTAGATTTACCATATTGACATGGGAATAGTAAAGGCCATTATAACCCTGGCCTGCATTGCACAGATCAGGCCCTCTCTATATTCATGGACTGCTGTTTGGTGGAGGATTGTGTAGGGCTACTGGGCACTGTCACATATCAATGATGTCAAGTCTCCCAAAGATAGGCTAGCTGGCTAAGGAAAACCTTAGGCTAATACATTAGTATACCTCCCCTTTCCCTTTCAAACTGGCCTTGAGAGCTGATAACTGTACAGCAATCAGCATGTGTATATGGAGGTATTAATCTGAACGTATACTGCTGTCTGCTGTTATAATTTTTAGATTGCATATTATATGTTTTACATTCTTGTACTTGCTTTCATTCACTTTTATTTGTGTATATGTTGCTTTGCTTATAGAAAAGTGACTTTAAGTGCCCTTCACTTCTCCAAGTGGTGAGAAGTTCCAGGGCCAGCACTTACTAGAGATGGTTTCCTTCAGAGAAAGCACTGGAGATTAATGACATTTTGGATGTTTTCACTTTATTTGTAAATATACAGGAAAAGCACAGGAGGAGGCATAAAAGCACTCCTGCAGGGCAGCATTCCACATAAGATCCACTCCACATAAGAGCCCCAGAGAGAGATATCCTGCACTAGCATAACGGATGCATGTTAATTTGCATCCCAGAGCAAGTTTCTAATCCTGGTTTTAGAAGATGAAAGTATTCTGAGTCTCAGAGGGTTTCCTATGCCCCAAGGCAGTCTTCTTGCTTCTCTCCATAGGCCTTCCTTGCCTTATCTATCCATGCCCCAAGAGTTCAGTCTCTTTGTAGTCCATCACTGTTCTTTATTGCAGTTATAAGCAAACCACCCTGTCAGGCATCAGAAGTTCTGTCACCTACAAACTGGTGCCTCTTGCATTGCTAAAAATAATAGGAAAACAGTCATCTAAATGTATACAACTCACCTTGTGCACTTAGAGGAATTTGAATTGCAATAAATTAAAGTCCCTTGGTATGAAATGTCAGCATTACAACCAAAAATCAGGCTACCTGTGGACTTTCCAAGACAAGGCTTCTTCAATAAGAGCTCATTTCATTGAGGCAGAGAACTTATTTCTGACTTTGGTGACCAATCATAACTTGGTACAGAGACCAGGGTCTCTTGTGAAATTCATTCCCAAAGCCGTCAATAGGAATGCCTTTCCAAACTGTATCCTGCTTATTTCTTCTGTGATGTCTGCAATTGACCTCCCCTTTGTCTCAGGAAGGAAGATGTAGATGAAAATCACTACCACAATGAGCACTGCTAGAAAGATGAGGAAGCAGAAGGGGCCGAGGAGCTCCTGAGGGAGAAAAAACACACACAGGTAAAATGAAATTATCTTCAAAACCATTCAAATTAATAGGGCCTATAGACTATACTATGTTCTGGCGAGGTCGTGACTTCTTAGAGACTTCTTAGGTTCAAAATACATTATATATTTGTTCACTATACAATTTTAGGCTTTCTAAACCCAACTTTTTTCCCTGGTCACACATCAGCTGCAGGAATGTCATTTTAAAGATCAGAGGACTGTTTTTCCAGGTTGAACTGCTATTTGGCAGTGAGGAGGAGCTCCTGCTTTCTCCCTCAGGCTTTTTCGGGTTTTGTTTTTTGGGTTTTTTGCATTTTTGTGTATGTGTGTGCCTGTGCCTGAAATCATGATGACCTCTGGCGACCTCTACTGGGGCACAGAGGACATTCAGAGAAGTGGCTTGATAGCTTGCCTCTGGCCTCCCAGCCCTGGTATTCTCAGGAGGTCTCCCATCCAAATACTTGTCGGGGTCGGCCCTGCTTAGTTTCCGAGAGCTGACAAGATCGGCCTTGCCTGAGCTATCCAGGTCAGGGCCCCCAGACTCCCCCCCCCCAGATACTGACCCCCCAGTAGATAACTTCTGGGGGTGGCATTTCAGTGACTGAAAGCGGGCTGAGTGGAGACAGAAGTGCCCCCCCCACCAAGCAGCTGTTCAGGCTGGGCAAACACTCCCTCTGATCTTTAAAATGACATTCCTGCAGCTGATGTGTGACTTCAGGGAAACAAGTTGGGTTCATCATCTAGGGAACAAACATATTATGTATTTTGGCCCTTAGAGTAAGTACACAGTATCCACAGTAAACCAGCATTAGAAATGCCTATATGACATTTTTGGCGCGCACACACACAGACACACAACTTTCTTCAAACTCAGAGGAAATATGTTCTGGGAAAATTGGATTTGCACAGAACTAATTTATTAGCCAGACCTTGTGTCAAGAAAAGAAAGAGCGGCACCAGTCACAGAAGATAAAAAAGAGGGCCAAGGCTGATGGTACAAAGTCAAGTAAAAATATATTTCACTACTCAGTTAAATTTCCAAAAAATTCCCTACGCATTTTGTTGACAGGGTTCACCAGAAGAATCTGTTCATCTTTCAGTAGTTCTTCAAAATAGTAACTGATTTGTTACTATTTTTGAAGAACTATTGAAAGAGGAACAGATTCCCCCGACAAAGCCTGTTGGCGAAATGCATAGGGAATGTTTTGGAAATTGAACTGAGTAATAAAATACATTTTTACCTGATTTTACACCATTGATCTTGGCCTTATTTTTTTTTATTTCCAGACCTTGTGCCAGCCATGAAGCCATTCCTCTCCGCAGTCTTGGAACAGTTTTTGAAGTGTAAAAAATTGGAGGGGGTGGGGACACACATAAATGAAACACCAACCAATTTAACAAATGTTTCAGCAGATAATCATATTGCACACTTGCTAAAAACAGGAAAACCCAGATGAAAGCATGGGAATCTCAAATCAATGGTCTCACTGAGTTTTTTCTGAATGGGCAGGTATCACAGCAATGTTTTCATCACACAGCTAGGCTCTGATCACTGTTGGGCCTCTAGCTTTATACTATGAATCATGAACACAATAAACATTATTGTGCAGAAGCAGGAGTTATGTATCTCCCTCCCACTTAAGCACCAAGGAAGGTGACTTACCACAACAAAGGGGAAACCCATCCCAACCACAGTGAGGCACATCCAGCTCGTGGTGCCCACAATGACAAATGCTGATGCTCTTGCTGACTGACTGAAAATCTCTACCATGACAGAGATGACACCGCCGCCTGAAAAGGACATGGTGACAGAAAATAAGAGCCTTGGAAATGTTAGCTCCTTGTTCTTCAAAAAATGAAGGAAAAGGTTAGTCTCTCCCACCAAAAGTACTATTTCTGCAGCTTACTGTGGAAGCATGCTATCTGGCTGACCAATCACATCTCAGTGATATATATATTCAGGCCTGGCAAATCAAGGCAGCCATCCAGAGTAACACAAAATGAGAGCTAAACCCATATATCATGTACTTTTCACATAATTGTTTTTTTCGGGCAACACAAGCAATGTCTTTCAGCAAAACTTTAACATCAACAGAGACATTGTGCTTGAGCCAGTAACAGTGCCACCCTACGCCCTTCGAAGTCTGTTCAAGTCATTGGGAGCAGAAGGTTTAACTCTGCTTAGGGTTTCATTTCAGTGCATGAGGTCACTAACCCGCCTGTGAAAATCAATGAGCCTGAATAGTTTGGATGGACTGTGCCAACTGTGCAACACAGCTGATTCTTTTAAAGAAGAGCCATTTGGGTACAAAGAATATCAGGAGTGGTTCATTCATTCCCCCAGAGAATACAAGCACTTTCATTTCCAGTCCACTTTGGTGCCAGACCATGATTGCCTCCTCTCTGCCACTGCCACTTCCTGAAATAACCCTTTGTTCACTTGCTACTGCTCCATGCTGATTTACTCACATGGACCAAGTCCATAACAGATCACGAACAAGAAGATGAGGGTGATGCTGCAGTAGGACAACCAAGGGAACTGATCCTGGAAGAAAGTACATGGGAAGGGAGAAAATTATATCTAAAACAAATGAGATAATGCTACATCTTTCTCATGGAGGACTACATCCAAACAGCAACATTTTTCTTACCGTGCTGTGATTTGAGTGGAGGGATTCAACTGAGCTAGATGGTCAGAAGTGGTCTGGGGTCTGCTGTGAACTGGATTCTGCTATCACCACGATATAGTTTTGGCTTATCCAAGGCATGACAGCCACAGAACCTTTAGAAAATCTACTTTGGCTGCGGTCACACGGAGCATTAGCCACGCTAGAGCGATGGAAGACAAGCGGAGTTTCCAGGCACGATCTCACCGGCACATCTGGGAAGCGTAGCACTTCCGTGGCTCAACTGAGGCTTCCCGCCGAAAACACGCAGCAAAAAACTAGTACCTCGGAGGTACTAGTTTCCGGTAACTGCGGGGCAAGGGCAGGCGTCTGATCGCGTTTCCGGAGGCATCCGGCGCCCGCCCATGTCCCTTTGCGAAAAAGGGTTTTTTTCCCCACATCTCCGTGGATGCGCACAAGCACCCAACGGAGCATGCGCAGTCGTGGTGTACACGAAAACAAAACAAAACAAAACAAAAAATGGAAAAAACATCCAGTTTGCCGCACCGCACGCTTCTTTTTTGCGCGCGGAATTGTCTTGCGATCAGCACCTTTCCCTTCCCACGGTACCTCCACGGTACCTCAACGGGAGGTCTGATCTCTTTACCACGCGTTAGTTTACCCCAGGGCAAGCTGCCATGCTCCCCCCCCCCGCAGTTTCCTGCCCGTGTGACCGGGGCCTTTCATTAGCTGCAGGATGGAGTCAAGCTAGGTTTGGGGATACTCTGAAGATTATTGCAAGCAAACCAAGGCAAGAAGGTAGGCAATAACAGTGGGTATCTCTACACTTCAGAGATGAAGGTGGTATATTTAAAAAAAGAGAGAGATGAAGGTGGTATATAGCAGGCTGTCTTACCTGGTACCAGACCATTAGTTTTTTTAACCCAGTATTGTCTACTAACTTTGACCAGCTCCCATGCAAAGGTACTAACCACCTGTGTTACTAGAAATCCTTTATTTTAAACTGCAGATGCTAGGCATTGAACTTGGAACCTCCTTCATACAACTTATGTATTCTGCTACTGAGAGCGAGCACAAATGCGAAGTGCTTTTCACAAACGTTTTAGCCCCCTTAAAGCCCCTTTTTGGTGAAGAGGGTTTGAAAGGAGGCAAAAATCGTGCAAAATGGAAAGTTGGGTAGAAGGCAATCCAGAACGGACTTTCTAATTAAACAAATATAGACCGTATATCTCCTCTCAGAACTGCTACCTTCACCCCCAGGAGTATGGGGAGATGGGTGTTCAAAGAAGAGGAAGGAGAGGTGGTCCCTCCTGTTTTATGTTTATGCTCTTTGGACCCCACTGAGAATAAGAGCATCCAATATCTGGTACATTGGTTGCGTCCTTTTATTCCTGTTATGATGGTAGAAACTAGAGAAGAAGGGCAATGAGGAACTAGAATCCCAGTTAGAGGCATCCCTCCTTCTCTCTTGACCCATTTCTCTTTGGTAAAAGTACTATATGACACCTTGAATTCCATAAGAAAGAAAGGCAGCTAATAAATTTTTTAAATAAATAATATTAAATAAAGAAGAGTACCAGTCACATCTTAACCACAGTTTTATTTATCCACCAAATGAACTCTGGATGGAAGGATCCCTTTGATTATTAGGACAGGAGAGGTGAGGCAGGCAGCTGTGGAAACCCCATCCACCACTTCCACACACCAAGCAATGGTGGTGAGAACAATCCAAGTCCAGAGTGGGGTTGGTTCTGCTGTCAAAATGACTACTGCACCTCAGAAATGGTGTCAAGTTTTCTATGTTTTGTCCCTGCCTTCTGTCAGAGGAAGAGTGTCAGTAATATATGCTGGTGGTGGAGTGGGGAGGCAAGAAGCGATTTGAAGCCTGCCCGTGGAC
>NW_015164664.1:2522535-2560035 GCF_001447785.1 Gekko japonicus | reverse complement strand
GCTTTTCCTAGTGCAAAAAATGCAGATGATGTGGTGTTTGCAAAGCCTCTCAACCTCTTGGGTGAAACTTCTCCAATGTACTGTCCATGGATGTTCAGGGAGATGCCTTCAAAGGAAGGGAGAACAGTTATATTCCTAGGAATATTTTTAAGAAGTCAACAGATATACAATCCTGACATGCCATCAGCTATATATGCCATGTTCTATCTGATACTGTTAGGCAATATATTACTTATCTATGCACTCCTGCTGCTTTAGTATTTTAATTACTGGGGTAAGTTGGAAGGAACAGAAATGTTTTGGGGGCAACAGCAACCTAGTTAGCAAGTGTAGATTCCTTGCCAGAAACCACCGAACTCCCATTGCTTGGTTTCCCTCTCTCATGGGGCTGTATTATGTTCAGACCCCAATGGATGATGACATGTATTTATTTATTGAAAACATTTCTATGCTTCCTTTCTACCCAATTCATCACCCCCACGGTGGTGAACATTAAAACAAATTATAAAAACATTAAATAATTTCAGACACTGACAAGCACTTAAAATATAAATATATATAAAACATTTAAAACAATTAAATATAACATAATATAAGGAATACAAACCAAAACGAAACAGTAGTCTCTTGCTGGTCGAAGACAGCAATAGAGAGACAGATAAATCTCCCTGGAAACTTGGGAATGGAGTGTCAAAGTTTTGGCATCCTGACCAAGAAGGCCCCTTTCATACATTGCCACCCATCTAGTCTCAGATGGCAGGGACACCTGAAGCAGGATCCCCAGAGATGACCAGAGTGGCTGGGTAAGTTCATGTAGGAGTAGGCAGCCCTTCAGGTATGCTGACTGCAAGTTGTACAGGGCTTTAAATGTCGATACCAGCACCTTGAATTGGGCCCAGAAACAAACTAGGAGCCAGTGAAGACAGAACAAGACTATAGTGGACATTTGGGGGTGGAGCCTGGGGAGGGCAGAGCTTGGGGAGGGACCTCAGTGGGGTATAACGCCATAGAATCCACCCTACAAAGTTGCCATTTTCTTCAGGAGAATTGAGAACTCCAGGCCCCACCTGGAGGATGGCAACCCTCTCCCTATAACCCACTCCGGCCAACATTCTGGCTGCAGCATTTTGTACCAGCTGTCGTTCCAGACAGTCTTCAAGGCCAGTCCCGTTTAGAGCATGCTGCAGTAATCTAATCTAGATGTTATCAGGGCATGCACCACAGTGGCAAGAGCTTTCCTGCCCAGGAATGGCCACAGCTGCCCCAGTAACCAAAGCTGGTAAAAGGCACCCCAGCCACCACTTCCACCTGCTTACCAACAGGAGACCCAGATCCAGCAGTACCCCCGAGCTACAAACCTGCTTCTTTAGGGGGAGTACACAACCACACCCAGAACAGGGATAACCCATTTCTGGTGTCAGACCTTTCCCCCAAAAGCAGCACCTCCGTTTTGTCTAGATTAAATTTCAGCCTGTTAGCTCTCATCTGTCCCAAAACTGCTCTCTGGCACCTGTTCACGGTTTCCACAGCCTCCCTGGGATCTACTGGAAGCACAAAATAGAACTAGGGTTGCCAGCCTCCAGGTGGGGCCTGGAGATCTCCCGCTTTTACAACTGCTCTCCAGCTGACAGAGACCAGCTCCCCTGGAGAAAATGGCTGCTTTGAAGGGTGGACTTTGTGGCATTGTACCATGCTGAGGCCCCTCCCCTCCCCAAACCCCGCCCTCTCCAGGATCCACCCCCAAAGTTTCCAGGTATTTTCCAGCCCATATCTGGCAACCCTAATAGAACCCAGCATTTGTGCCTGCATTAAAGTGGAAGAGCCTCTATATCCCCTTTTTGGATACAGTTAAAAATGTCCTTTGTAGTTTGTAGGAAGAAAATAATTTTAACATTATATATAAAAAATGTCCTTTCTCTGGTGGGGTGGGGTTTCCAAATGGTTTCCCCTCTTGAAATTTATCGTGGCTTCCCAACCTTGATTCTGGGTTGAATTTGGTTTTAGCCAGGGTTATTAGGGCCTACCTGCAGTGATGCCGTAGAGGAAGCGTCCAATCAGAATCATTTCATAAGATCTAGCCATCCTACTGCAGCCTATGAACAAGGCAGCTGCAATTATGATGAGATCACTGATCATGAAGCTTCTCTTTCTGTAAGCAAGAAAGTAAAGGTAAAGGTTTCCCTTGCTCGAAAGCTAATCAAATCCGACTCTAGGGGGCGGTGCTCATCTCCATTTCCAAGCCGAAGTGCCAGCACTGTCCGCAGACTTCTCCATGGTCATGTGACTGGCATGACTAAATGCTGAGGCTCATGGAACGCTGTTACCTTCCCACCAAAGTGGTACCTATTTATCTACTTGCAATTTCTTGCTTTCGAACTGCTAAATTGGCAGGAGCTGGGGCCAGAGATCACGTGGCACTAGGGTCTCGAACTGCCAAACTACAGACCTTCCAGTCTGCAGCTCAGCGTCTTAAAACAGTGGTGCAAATAAAAGGTTCTCACCAGAGTCTTTGTGTTTTTACCTTTAACATTATCGAGATACAACATGCTGCTAGTTGATTTAAATTAATTTCATTGTTGCAATTTTAATTCAGTTGCAAAAGAGTTTGAATGAGTGGAGAGGTGAGGCCAAATGTTGTACGTCAGGGGTCTTCAAAAGGTAGCTGGTGAACTATCAGTATTTTTCTGGCTGCTGCAGAGTGGCTTATGCATAAGTTTGCCAACCTCCAGTTGGTGGCTGGAGATCTCCCCAGATTACAACTGGTCTCCAAGCAACAGAGATGAGCTCACCTGGAAAAAACTGCTACTTTGGACGGTGGACTCCATGACATTAAAATCTCACTGAAGCTCTTCCCCTCCCCAAATACTGCCCTACTCAGGTTCTGCTCCCCCCAAATCTCCAGATATTTCCCAACCTGGAGCTGGCAACTTCATGAACCCCCTAGACAGAAGACCCAGGAAAACAGCTTGAAAAGGACTGTTCTAGACTTGTTTTTAAAAGCGTTTATTTCATAGGATTTTTCTCTCTGCTGCTTAGCTGATAACTTAATTTCTTGTATTTTTCCTAGTTCTTGTTCTGCTTCCAGGGCACAACAATACTTGGTAACATGCCCAGGAGTGGGGGAAGTAGTTTGGGATATTTTTCATTACTCTGAAGTAGCTTTCATTAAAGAAAATGTTGATGTCCCCTGTTGTACATAAAATAATGTAAAGGTTGCCCTCATTCATGGTTGTAATGGTGTGTTAGGTTAGAAGAATACCTACTTTCCATATCTCATAGCTAGGGGTCCACTCAACAGACAGCCCAACAAGCCTCCCACACAGTAGACAGACACAACCAAGGACCAGAGCAGGGAGAGCGTTTTTTGGTGAAGAGGAGAGTCATATCGTTCTACCCAGGTTGCATTGATAAATTTCTTGATATCCTGGGATGAAAAAAAAAACTTTTAAAATTAGTGTACAACTTCAGTGCTGGCTAATTCCCTTTTTTAAAATACTAATTTTTCATTTAAAAATCATTACTATATGAAAAGCAGGATTAAGGGGGGAACCCTCTCTCCTTCCATTTACAAAATCATTATTTATTCTAGTAGGCAGAGGAACATAATCGGATAATCAGAAATGCAACCAAATCAGATTGCTGCTTTCATAGGGGCTATGTTAATCCACGGCTTCAAGCAGGAATCTAAGTTTCATTAACCAGACCTACTACTCGCTCTTCTTGCTGATATCAAGGGCATATTGACAGAATCAGTTGTTGGGAGAAAATACTTCTTCAGGAAGTTTGACACTGAAACAGCTGTCACTGGAAGCTGGAGGAAAAACAGGGTCAATCCCTTTGCTTGAGTTTTCGAAGGAGAGGTATTAATTTCCCTGGGGAACCCGTGGAGAGTTGCCAAGCTTTGCTTAATAGCTCAGGATGCAGTTATGAACTAGAAGGGGGTTGTATAAATATAGAATAATAATAAATGGCCAGCGCCATGTCAATAATAAAATGGCTGCCCCATGTCAAACAAATGTAGCAAAACTGGGTCACCCCCAGGGAAGGAAGGCATCTCTTTGTTCTTAATGTACTCCCCATATATACAGGGTATTATGGCTTTGTAAATTAACCAAGCCAAAGGTGACATTTAGGGGGGCGGGGACTCCAAACTGCTTCCTCCCCTGTGATGCCTTGTGGACCCCCTAAATATACATACACATTTCTTCTTGTGTGCTGCAACAGTGGATGGAAATCAAAAGAGCACTGAATATACTATGTGTGTAATATCTGGTTAGGTCCCAGTCTACAGGCCACCCAAGGACACTAATTTCCACACACATCTGAGGATGCCAGTCTCCACGTGCCCACTAACCAAATCAGGTGATTGATGCAGTGAATTCTGGCAGCCTTATTGCCTGTTTAAGGCAGAGTGGGGGGAAAGGCCTTGGGATTTAGCTCCTGATAAAGGTTTTCAGAGGGAACCATATCAACCATTGGTTAGGAGTATCACTGTGCAAGAGACTTCTAATACTGGCTGTAGATTTTTCCCCAATAGCACTTTTGGGCACATATTGAGCAATGAGCAGACCCATGTAATGACTGAGATCAATTTTAAAAGAGGAGAGGCAGATTGGCAACCAATATTAACTTAAGCGACTACATTACTTCCTAATATTGAATTTGATCAGAAACACAGAGTTAAGAATTGCACAATTTATAACACAAGTAAGCTCAAATTCCAAATTATTTCCATTCCACGTGCCTGATGCTTGCCCCCATGGCTTCAGAAGTTTCCTTCAGTTACAGAATCTTTCAGTCCTAGTCTGTCTCTCCACTTTCTTCTGGTTTTCCCAACCTGTGATGTGTGCTGATGTTTATTCATGCTCTTCTCCTCTCTCAAATCCTTCTTTAGCTTTCTCAACTCCTTCACCAACCAGCTTCTGATCCCTTACGTTCTCTTCCCTTATATGCCCCATTCTATTCACTTGCTCTGCATTCTATAAGGGCCAAACTACACATCTGGGTTTTAAATAAGTTGGGTCTGGGTTCCATTATGAGGGGGAGAGGGCTCCTACCTTACCCCCCAAGAGGTTTTCCTGCATGGAATAATCACTGGGAGATGAGTTGTTTCTCTGTTTTCACTGCTCTACACATATCCAGACAAGTGATCCACCCACAGAAGTTGTCCTCCTCTGCTCGTGAAGTGCACTTACTGGATTGGGGCCACTGTCTGATAAGCATCCACAGGACATTATCCAGCCTGTGCCTGGAAGGTCGACTGTGCAGTTATTTATAAGCCATCACTTACCTCAGAAGGATAGGTGATCACAGAAACCTGGAAGCCAATAAGGAAGTTTCCACCCACTCCTAACACAACGATCATTTGGAACAGTCGCTGGTATTGTACCTGAGAACAAAAGACATGTTTTCCCCCAACATGGTTATTAATATTTGCGACAGAAAATTATGTCACATACAATGAGCATTTATTTCTGTATAGTAGAGGTATCAGGCCTTTGGATGGGATACTCGCTGGGAGCAAGAGGGCTAGCAATGCTGTCTATAAATTTTATTTAAAGGTAAAGGTAAAGGTTCCCTTGCTCGAAAGCCAGTCGAGTCCTAGGGTTGCGGTGCTCATCTTCGTTTCAAAGCCGAAGAGCCAGCGCTGTCCGAAGACGTTTCCGTGGTCATGTGGCCGCCATGACTAAACACCAAGGCGCGCGGAACGTTGTTACCTTCCCACCTAAGTGGTATCTATTTATCTACTTGCAATTTCTTGCTTTCGAACTGCTAGGTTGGCAGGAGCTGGAACAAGAGACGGGAGCTCACTCCGTCATGTGGCAACCTGGGTCTTGAACTGCTGAACTACCGACCTTCCACAGCCTGCAGTTCAGCGTCTTCACCACTTTAGTACTATCAAAATCTTGCTGCCCATAAAGCCCCTTCTTAGCCCAACAGCTCTCCTGGGAGATGAAAAGCCTGGCTGTGCCTTCCAGCCCTCCTGAAGGCAGTAAGTAGCTGTCCAACAATTAAGCAAGAGATGCAGTATGAGCATTTGAGTGTTGCCTTTCATGTGTGCTCATCAGGCACTTTAAATGGCATATGGGAACTCAGTCAAAGCTGTGGTCCCCAACATGGTGCCCGGGCACATCGAGGCACCCACTGATGTGTTTCCTGGGGCCCTCTTGCTTCAGAGAGCCTTGAAGATAAAATCCAGAAAATGGAGAGCTTCAGATCACTCCCTGTGTGCTGCCTGACCATCAAAGGCAATGAACTTATCTTGGGCATATGTGCCACAGCTATGTGCCCTCAGCTTGGCCATTAACACAGAGATTCTTATATCCTGAGCTTGGAAAACTTCATCTGTGGCTACATGGGGAACAAACCCTCCCTTCTTCTTTGGAACCTGAAACCAAGCAGAATCTCTTCTCCAAAGTGAAGGGATAATCCCTGTTTTCCTCTGCCTCCTTAGTGCAGAAAATACTTTAGAGGAGCCCAGGAGACATCACCTTTGCATAAAAAAGCAGTACCCATTCAGAAACAGTGGCCTCCATTATATGCTAGTATTTTCTGGAGGCTTCCAAATATTTGAGATTGACCCCATCCCTTGGTAGCCATTTTGCAGTAGTGTCCACTATCCTTCCTCAAAATTCCAGAAGTGCCCACAGACTCAGCAGGGTTGGGGAGAGCCTGATCTAGCCTGATTGCCAGGCCGATTTTGAAGCACCAGCAGGCTGAACGTGCAGCTACTCACCAGGTCTGAGAGGAAGTTGGTTGTCATTGTCTTTGAAAAATCCTGCCTGAACTCCAGCTAGTGGAAGACGGCTGTCTGATGGAAGCTCTTTGGTCTTTTCTAGTTCAAAAGCAGGAACTGGAGTTGAAATTTGACTTCTTGGATTCAGCGAATTACAGCCTCATTAGGAAATGGCTGAAGGTGAATTCTCTTGGGTTAACGATTTCAAGAAGCAGAGGAGCCAACCCTGAGTCATCATGAGGACGGCTCTCAACAGTGGGCATGGTATTTATACCTGACTTGGTGCGGAGAACTGAGTAATGCTTCATCAGGTTTCTTCTGCCCGACTGATCAGGCCTGTGACCCCTGACTTTTGCCTCAAGAGGAGGCCTCTCCAATCTACAAGGGAAAAAAAGAACATGTTGCCTGCTAGTGCTTGGAACAGCAAAATTTAGGAAAAATGTGTGCCTTGCTGATCATAGAAGAAAGGTGGTGAAACTCGGCATCAATGTGTAGATAGGCAGAATCTACCACAGACTTGTGTTGAACACTCACTAACAGCAATTCATTTCGCAGACAGCGTACTCCTCTTGGAACCCATGGCACAAAGAGACGCTCAGAAGAAAGGCAGGTGATTTAAACAAACAAATAAATTACGGCCCCGGTCACACGGGTTGGATATCGCGCGGGGGGAGGGGAGGCGTGTGTTTGCCCCGCAGCGAAATAACGTGCAACTGCGCAATCAGGCGTTCCCTCGCGGTCCCGTCGAGGTCCCATGGTTAGGGGGAAGGTGCCGATCACACGACGTGCCAAAGAAGCGGCGCGGCATGGCAAACGGGGTTGTGTTTATTTTTTTTTTACCTGAAGTATGCGCATGCCCCGTTGGGTGCTTGTGCGCATCCCTGGAGACTTCGAAAAAAAACCCCTTTTTGCAATGGGGCATGGGCGAGCGCCGGATGCCACTGGAAACGCGATCAGACGCCCACCCTTGCCCCGCGGTTTCCGGAAACTAGTACCTCCAAGGTACTAGTTTTTAACCGCGCATCTTCGGAGGGAAGCCTCGGGTTCGCCACGGGAGCACTATGCTTCCCAGATTTGGCGGTGAGATCGCGCCCGGAAAATCCGCCTATCTTCTGTTGCAGTAGCGTGGCTACTGCTTCGTGTAACCGCAGCCAATGTATGCCACCCCTTTACCCCATCTAGCCTATAAAGCTATCCAAACCATGAAGATAGATCAAGGTGGGTAGCCGGGTTGGTCTGAAGCAGAAGAACAAAGTTTGAGTATAGTGGCACTTTTAAGACCAGCAAAGTTTTATTCAAGGTATGAGCTTTCTTGTGAAGGAAATAAATTTCAAAATTGGAGATTGATTACTCTCAGCATTCTAAAATTAAGGATACATCAATCTCCAATTTTGACATATTTATTTCCTTCACTGTTTTTGCCCCAGAATTGAACCCAAACACATAGTTACCATAAAGATTAACTTTATTATTCCTGTTTGATCCTCGTATTTGTTAAACATCTTAAATATGCCGTATGATAATTTATTGCTCACCCTCTACCTATATGTATGGACTGGTAATTTCCAATTTTATTTCTGTCTCTGTCTACACTCTAATTGGCCCTTCCTGGCAACTAACTATATGTAATGACTGAGGAAATTCTGTTTCACTGCATCTGAAGAAGTGTGCTTGCACACAAAAGCTTATACCTTGAATATAACTTTGGTGGTCCTAAAAGTGCCACTGGACTCAAACTGTATTATCCTGACCATGGCACACTGTTTTCCCTTGCTCTATATTATTATCTTCACAATAGCCCACTGAGGTAGGTGAGGATAAGATGAAATTGAGTGGAATAAGCCCACTCAGTAAGCGTCACAGCAGGGGATTTTAACCCCTTCTTGGTCCTAATTTGAAATATGAAGTATATCAGGGTCCCCAACCCAACCTTTGTGATCCTGCTGGCACCTTTGGAATTCTGACACAATATGGGGAGCACAGCCACAAAATGGCTGCTACAGAGCCAGACACAGCCGCAAAATGCCTGCTGCAGCTTACCTTCAGTCATACAGTGAAAATCCTTGTATTGTGGTGGCAGCTATTGCCTTTTTTTTTGGCCATCAAGCCACAGCTGACTTATGGTGATCCTGTGGGGTTTTCAAGGCGAGACATTCAGAGATGGTTTACCATTGCCTGCCTCTGAATTGTGACCTTGGTATTGCTTGGGTGCAGTGTTCCCTCTAAGCTTAGTGTGAGCTAGCTCACAGTTCTTTAGCCTCCAGCTCACAGATTTTTGATTTAGCTCAGGGAAGATGGCTCCAGAGCAAACTAATGTATGCAGTAGCTAAATTGCTCACTCACAACTTTAATGCCAGTAGCTCACAAAGTAGAATTTTTGCTCACAAGACTCCACTGCTTATAGGGAGCACTTCCAAGTACTGACCAAGACTAGCCCAGCTGAGCTTCCAAGATCTGATGAGATTGGACTAGCCCGGGCTATCTAGGTCAGGCCAGCTATTGCCCCAGAAATCTTCTCTGCCAATCAAAAGCCTTGCTGGGCAAAAACTGCACCAGGCCCCACCCACTTTATAGAAACACTTGGTGGGCACAAGATAGGTGTCAGCAGGCACCGCATTGGGGATCCCTGCACTCTACACTACCACACTGGCAAGGTAGAGGCGCTACTTTCCCAGCAAGCAGTCAGTCCCCTCCCCTGCCATGGTGGATCCAGCATGGATGTTTTGTCCACGCTCTTGTGTGTGCTCAAGACTTCCTCTCAAAGTGACATTTCACACTAGTGCAAGTGAATGAAGACTTTGCTGTGTTTAGATTGAGTGACTTCAAGGAAATTTCTCAGAAATCCCTGAAAATGTAGGGGTGGAGCTCTACATTTGGTCACTATGACCTCTAGGGAATGGATAACCAGTTTGTGTCCAGAAATAATACAAAATACAGTGCCCTGTGTGAAAAGTACGCAAACAGGGAGTGATTTCAGCAAAGTGTACTTTATTCTATCCGGAACAAGACAACTTTGGCCGGCTCGCAGGCCGGCTTATATCCCCCGAGAAACCGCCACCCCAAACACACCCCTACTTCCCTATAGGTTATTTACAGTGGCCGAGAGTCCCATAGGCTCTCGGCCGGGAACCTAGCCCCCTGATTGGAGCGAGCTAGGATCCGCATAGTCCATTGTCTCTTGGAGCGAAGCTCGACGTTTGTCTCTGGACTTGTCTGGACTGGATACATTACACTGCATTTGCGTTGCTGTCTTGTACGGCCCAGTTTATTTCCCGTGAACATTTACTATCTGCAGGAAGTGGAGGGAAGAGTGTATATGTGTGTGTGGGGGTGTTGATTCACTTCACCGCTGGATCTGCCTGACAAAGGTGGAAGCAGCAGAGAGGGGCCGCTTACTTAGGCAGAAAACTGGAGAGAGAGAGAAGGGGCTCAGGATTGCCTTTATGGAACTATCTTCTTGTTGCTACTGCTGATGTGGTTCACTAACTCCAAGAAGGAAGGCAATTTTGTATATAACATTTCATGAATGGAAGACCTGAAACTCAGGCCTAGTCTACACATCCCATTAAGTGAAGTCAGAGTGTTGGGGCACTAGACAAGTCTGAACCACTTAAGAGTTGAGGGATTAAATTTTTCAAAGTTCCTCTGTGATTTGTATACTATCAACCTGTGGCCCCCATCTGCTGGTCGCTAAATCCGCAGATTGGGGCCACATAGATGCTAAATGTGACACTCCATGCAAAACACTGGATACCCCCACTTCTCTACTGACTTTCTACCTTAGTAACTTGGTTGGTTGTTTAAAGGTGTTTTAGGGTTGACATAAGCTGCTTACCTGAATGTGTAACAATTTTTGTAGCAGGAAGGATACTGGGGTACACTGCCCTCCTTGCTGATATGAAGTTTGTATGTTCTTTTTCAGAAAAATTAGACTACAGGGGCTCTCCCTCCTGCTCCCGGTTGAGCTCCCTTGCTGAACTCCAAGTTCAGCTCCCGTTAGAAAACTCAACTGAATCGAAGCACTGGACTCAAGCCTTGCCTGCACATAACCTTCCCTTCCCTTCTCTTGCTTGCTCTGTCTGTGCCTACATGCATGTGGGAATCCAAATCACATTCATGTGTTGGTTACATGTTTTTTACCCAACCAGGCCTGACTGATTTTCTAAACTATTGTGGGTTGGGGGAAGAGTCAGTTATCGCTACTCGTTCCAAGTAAAAGACATGTTCTTCCTTATCTCATCAGATACTACAATATCAAAGCATTTTTCTACCATTGTCTTTCCAGCATACCATTATTTCATTCTCATCAAGAACAGCACTAATATCTCAAAAAGTGGTTAAAAATCCAAAGGATTTATTAAATGATGCATATCAATTAAAACTTCTTCTATCCACAGTCTTTCTTGCTACTGCCCGCATCCTCAACAAGTTCACAGAGAAGGCTGCATGACTGTACCAAATATGCAGCAGATGCCCTTCAGAGACAGAAAGGTCACCATGCTTAGGTCTCCTCCTAGCATCCCCCCATCAGACCTCCCACCCCCCCTAGACCCTCAGGGATCAAAAGGCATCAACAAGAGAGTTATGTTGAATGCTGCAAGTTTATGCTACAAAATGTGTAGTTTTTAAGATACTGTGGAACAAATCAAAGGTCATATGTCTTGGACCAGGTGGCTGAAGAATAAATAGCATTTGTATAATAAAAACACCTGGCGATCTTAATCTCCATAATGGGAACACTTGGGGATTTCTAACTCCAAAGTAGACATGCATGATGGACATGATTAACATAATAAAGGGATCTTCAAAGTAGAAATACAAGTGACAAATGATGTAATGTAATATATAAATAAACTATGCAGGAGTGCTGAATAATGATTAACCATGGAGTAATGGTAAAAATGGAAATTGGAGATGTGTTCAATAATATATGAATATGTATAAATCATAACGTAATTAACTATATATAGAGAGTAGATATAAGAAAAGGTCATGGGTAATAATTAAATAGGAGTGGGGTAAGGGAGAATGGAGGGAGCTGCGGTGGCTCAAGTGGTTAAGACACTGAACTGCAGGCTGTGAGGCTGTGGAAGGTTGGTAGTTCAGCAGTTCAAGACCTGAGTTGCCGCATGACGGAGTGAGCTTCCGTCTCTAGTTCCAGCTCCTGCCAACCTAGCACTTCGAAAGCAAGAAATTGCAAGTAGATAAATAGGTACCGCTTCAGTGGGAAGGTAACAGCGTTCCGTGCGACTTGGTGTTTAGTCATGCCGGCCACATGACCATGGAAATGTCTTCGGACAGCGCTGGCTCTTCGGCTTTGAAACGGAGATGAGCACCGCAACCCTAGAGTCAGATTCGACTGGTTTTTGAGCAAGGGAACCTTTACCTTTTTAAGGGAGAATGAAATGCCTGTTGTAGACTATATAAAGTGTGGACATGGATAAAGAACCTTGAATCTCTGACCTCAGCAGAGACAGATTTTTCCCTTTGCTCAAATAAGGCTTCATTGCTCAAGTGAAGTCTCTGGTCTGTGTATTTTGGGCTGCATGGGCCAGGCATATGGCCCTTGATTTGGCTAACAGTACCACAAAGTTCTTCTTTTTTGTTTTGAGTAAGGTTATCTTCCCCTTGCCTCTCCTGTCTTTTTGCTGATTAAATGATATCACCGCCCAAAGTTATGATTAGCTTTGTGTGTGAGTGGGGTGGGATGAATGGTATAAACAATCCCCTGACCCCCCCTTTATGGACCAGGGGTGGGGAGATATGGGAGGAGGTGGTTAAAATATTTCCTCCTCCAGTGACTTGGGGCTGTTAATTATTTAAAAATAAATAAATAAAATGTAATCCCCGATTTTGTGCATCAAATCCTCAGTCCTGAAACAAGAACTTCCCATCAGTTTGAACACTGAATACATTTTCAGAATCTGAAGCTTAGGTTTTGGGGTGTGGGTTGACAGATTTTAAAACCTGAGATTTCCACAATGGGTTTACATAAATTTGTTTCAGATTGATTCAGAATGCTGAATTGCCTAGAAACTCATGCTACTAATAATTCCCATACCATTTCTTTGTGCAAACTGCACTGATATTTGAGCCTCAAAAGCGGAGATTTTTTAGCTGCCTCCAGACTGATTATTCCTGCTCTTAGGCACATGCTGGGAATTAAAATATAAACCAAATACTGAAATTCCATTATGGTTTTCTGTGAAACACATGCCAGTTCTGAACTCAGCATTTTGATTCCATATATTTTGAAGTGAGCATTTACATACACTAAGTTGAAAAATGGATTCTGAGCCAAGGACTTTTCCATACAGTCTTTCAGAAACAGGAAAAGGATTCTACCCCCACCCCACCCCCACACAAACTGGGTTCAACTCCGAACCAGGAGAGCTGGGATGGATTTTTTTATTCCCAGTGTCCTTTCAGATTGCTCAATGATTACAACATGGTGGATTTGGTATCTTCCAAGTTTGTCCAGGAATTCTCACAAGTCTGAGTTTTGAAATTGCGCTTGTTGAACTCTTCAGAGATTTCCAGAAGGCTTTTCCCCCTGGTCTCAGGGAGGAAGAAACTGACATAAAGAGCAGTGCAGACACAAACTGTGAAAAAAGGAAGATAGCAGAAGTGGCCCAATCCTTCCTGGGAGAGGGAGAGAAACACAGAAAGAATGAAAATACATTAGAAAATAAGTTATCGCTTCTTAGAAACAAGACAACTGAGCAGGAAACAGGGCAAGGCTAAAGACAAATGATGCCTTGGGAGTGAAGCAAATATGGTTTTGACACTGTTGGCCATTTTCAAATACAACATTCAAGCCTAAACAAGCCTATAAGGTGAATACTTAAGAGATGCTGAACAGAAGGCACATTTAGTTTAAAATGGCTCTGTTCCACTCCTTGTATTAGCAACCTTTGGGTCTAGAACAATATATGATTTGAGTCCAGTAGAACTTTAGAAAACAAGATTTTCAGGGTAGGAGCTTTCGAGAGTCACCAACATGACTATCCTCTGAAACGATCATATATCTTTAGTATACCCACCACAATGAAAGGAAATGCCATTCCCACGAGAAACAGGTTGGTCCAGAGCAAAGAGCCACAGATCATGTAGCCAGCAGGGCGGGTCATCTGATCCAAAATCTCGGTGGGTATCATTCCGGTCACACCGGCTAGATAAAGCAAGCAAATTATTCATTGTTCTCTGTAGCACAAATAAATAAATCAAACATATTGCAACTGGCAAAAAGGTCTCTGTCCCACTTCCAAACAACCGTCTTACATTATGGATAGCCCAGTGTGCCATACACATATTTTGCCCAAGACCATGGCAGAAAGTCTCAAGGCCATTACTAATCAGGTCCAGGGTGAGAGTCAGTTTGGGGTAGTGGTTAAGTGTGTGGACTCTAATCTGGGAGAACTGGGTATGATTCCCCACTCCTCCACTTGTAGCTGCTGGATGACCTTGGGCAAGCCATAGTTCTGTAAGAGCTGTCCTTGAAAGGACAGTTCTTGAAAGAGCTCTCTCAGCCCCACGTACCTCACAGGGTGTCTGTTGTGGAGAGGGGAAGGGAAAGGAGTTTGTAAGTCACTCTGAGACTTCGAGTGAAGGGCAGGGTATAAATCCAATCTCCTTCATCAAGCCCATTATCCCCATAATTAGTGCATGATTTTATTTCATTGATGTGCTACGTCTGCTGGCTTTGGCTCCTAGGAGAGTCTGGTGTCTTGAGGCCAAACCTGGTTGGTTCTGCAACCCAAATCCTAATTCCTTGTTTAGTGAATGTCTCATCTTGTCGATTGCATTGACTCACTCTGTGTAATCCACCTTGGATTCCCACAACAAAGGCAGACTATAAATAATGTAAATTAAAAAAAACAAAAAACCTTTCCTTTGCAGTGTCAGTAGGGAGTGGGCTGGATTAGGGGGGTGAACAAGGCTATCTGTTGCCCTTTCCACACCTACCAGATCCTCTTTGTCTCCTGTCCCTGGCTTTCTACACTGTCCCCCAGGGCCTAGTGGTATTTTCAGTAACAATAGCCGGGTCCTTTTGCCACTAGGCTTCACACAGCCTCTTGAGAGAGGGGTCCACCGGAGAAGGGTGACATCACATTGAGAATGACTAGTCCTCATGGATACCAGGAATTCTCATTTAAATGCCAATGCTACAGTGATATGTAAGGCTGCCCCTGTTTCAGTTTGACATACTTTGCATGAAAAGAAGCAGTTCTGTGCTGACTAACCTGGTCCAATTCCAAAGCTCAAGATATACGCAAAGAGGCAAGCCATGCTGAGATATGGCATCCAGCTAAACCGATCCTGCAAGCCCAAGTAGACAGCAGAAAATGAGTTCACAAGGAGTCTGACTCATACTCGGCCCCTGCTGCTGAAATTCACCCCATTTCTACTGCCTGGATACCTGCAGGGATAGAGCCACCATGAAGACCACAGCCCAAACGGCCATCAGACTGTATCCCCCTATCACCAGCATCCTTCGCCCAGCACGTTCTATGATGAGGTTCTGGAATAAAACATCACAGGAGATTCACTGGAGGCAGGTGGTTGGACAGATCAGGAGACCTGCCACTCTCATTTGATCCAGATCCAGTCACTGCTTCTGACAGCTTTCAGAAATAGACACTCTGGTTAACTTTCTTGACCATGAAAATGTGCCTGGCCAGGTCGCCTTATTTTTCCAGAGCCATCTTTTATCGCACACCTGCTTTCTGCTTGTGAAATGGACTAAATGGCCTTTCGGGAGTACTGCTCTGTTCTTATCATTCTTCTGAGTTTGTGCAGAAGCAGAAGGCTCTGGGGATAAGCCAGTGGCTGGCTGAAATACCACCCCAAGTTTCAGGCATGGACAGTGGGTATGAACAGAAGTGTGCACAAGTCCATACATGTGGAGAATGGAGAAGAAGCACTGATACTGTTAGGCGCTCTCATCTGCCTCGCCACTCATTCCCTTTCTAAATAACTTGGCACAGCAATTGGTTGGGGAATCCCAGAAAAATATTTGGAAGATAAAATGGCTGCCCTTCAGCTCTTCTTCCTTCTTAGTGGTCCCCTGTGAGGGAGATAAAATAGAAAGAGGGTGGAATGCTATAGCAGCTTGCAGGCCACACTTGGAGGTTTGGCTTAAATCACTGAAGCTGCAGGAGATGTCCTGCTGATACTTGATCAGGAAGAATGAGACTCTAGGACCATCCAGCCACCCCTCTGCCACATTTCGAGCCAAAGCAGAATTTTCCAGACTGTCACAAAGAACCACCCAAATGCAGAACAGCCATTGTCTAAATCCTCTCAGGGATGTTCACTTCTGCCAGAGAACACGCAAGAAGCCACAGAGCCAAGAAGGAGCCGGGTCAAAAAAATGCTGCCCAAAACAGACCCATCATAAGGGCTGAGCTGGCATATAACCAACAGGGGCCCTTCCCCATTCTTATTTTAATCTCTTGTGTGTCCCTCCTGCTTCATTTTTTTTGAGAGAGAGGAAAAGGAAAGGCACACAAGCCCTGTACTAGGGGTGGGAGAAGCTCTGTTCCCTCTGGGAATCGCTTGTATTCCACTTTGAGGCCCACCGGGCCAAAGGCAGAAAAGCATTCATGGACTGCACACAGTGCACTTGCTCCAAGGGCCACAATGCATTTGCTCCAGGAGGTTCTCACACAAGTCATGGCTGTAATCAGTTCACAGCTTCCCGTGCCGATAATGTAGTACTGGATTTTGTCATACGGAATCCCTGCCTCCTGGAAAACATAGGAGGCATAGAAGTACATCTGGAGAGAGAAAGAAAGAAGAAGCACGGGTGAAGGTGTATAGATCATTGGCCTCATACTTCCCTGATTTGTCATCATGTACTTCTAGGAGCTTAGGGGTGAAAAGGGGACCTGCCCAACATCTGGATCCCCCTTGAAGAATTTGGACAACAATATTTGACATATATGAGTAGTGCTTTCAGTTGTTCAAAGTGCTTCACAATCCTCATCGTAACCTTCAAGACAGGTCTGTACTATCTCCATGAAAGATGTAAAGATTTGAAGCCAAATATCTTTTTTCCCTTGTGGGGGTAGGACCAGAAATGTGGGGGGAGGGGCGAAATGGGGAATGGAATATATGCAGTAATTATTTTCAAATCAGATCTAAACTTATTTTACAATGTAAGCATTACACCTTTCTAAGTTAATTGAAGTCAATGGGCTCAGAAGGACATATCTCCATTTAGGAGTGTACTGTGGATCTCTTCTCTCCCATGCTACACCAGTGTAGCTGGTACCAGACAAACTAACTTGGAAAGGCACTTCAGACAACACCCAGCAACCAAGATGATAGAACTGGAGTTAACAAGAATGTTAATTTGCACACATTTTTGTACCTTCTGTGAGATTACTTTGCACTTCTCCATGGCAATGCAAAACTGACTCCAGGCAGCATTCTAGCTCTTTTGGAAAAGGCCCTGCAGGACCACAGCTGCTCAATCAGCCCTGACCCAGCATGAACTCATAACGTCAACATGCTCTTAAGAGTTTCTTCAGGATTCTGGTCCTTGTCAATTGTTACAAGCTTAAAAATAGGAGATGGGATCTAAGCCAAAAGCGCAGCCAGCCTCCTCCACTACACTTGCCGAGTCATTGCCACAGAGCTGCATCGCACTGCTGAGCACAAGGATGGTGATCAGCTGCCACCTCACGGCAGGGTTCCAGAACAACTCCCAAGGCCCCGTAGCCGTCTTCCCTTGGACGGCTGCCTGTTCAGCCAACATCTCCTTCATCTCACTGCTCAAGTCATGGCTGCCTCGCAGTTTCTGCAATGCTGCAAGAGAGCCAGAAAAGGGTAGCATCAGGGCCCAGCTCTTCTCTTGACCCCAGCCAAGCTCTTCCACCCAAACAGTCAGTCACAGAATGACCAACTTCGAGTATGGGGTCCAAAATTTATTAGGAAACCGGAATCACCAACATATTCCAAAGCCCAAACATTAATGAGAATGAACAGTGCAAATAAGCACCGCAGCCTGGTGCTAACCTGAGGAAGGCCTGTGAAGGCAATTTTCTCTGCCGTGGATCAGCTCTGTGCTTTTGTGGTAACCTGGGACAGGACCCAAGAGGAAGGGGGACTGTCTTTGGGAATATGTCATCACCTAAGGCCAATGCAAATCACCTGCAGCTGACGCTTATGGCCACAACGTTTTAAAGAAGACTGGTTCGTATGGCATACAAGGTGCCCCTTAGAGCTAACAGCTGTGATCTGGAGGCTACCACTTCAGGATGAAATCCCAAACCTGTATAGTAGAGCAGCCCCATGACTTTGTTGTATGTTGTGACAGTCCAGCACCCCTGTTCCCCAGGATGCTAATGTGGAAGCATATACTCACCACAGATGCATGACTCCTTATCTCCTCGGTCAATCAATAAGTATCGAGGGCTTTCTGGGGCCCACGGCAGAAGCAACAGCTGGATCAGACCGGGCACCACATTGCTGGCCAAAAGAAGAGGCCAGAGCTCCTCTGCTCCTAATATTTCTCTGCATTAAAACAAAGAATTGCATGAGCCAAATGCATTAGAACCCAGAACAACTTTCTCAGGGTGCCATTTGCAAAGTGACATCTCCTTTGTCATGGATCAGTTGAGGCAAGACAAGGATGGTTCCCAGATGGAAAGACATCTGGATAGCATCCAAGATGCTTTGAAGTCCTCACACCAAAAAAATTCGAATGCTACATTTTGAAGTTAAGGAATGGCTGCCAATCTCCTGCTTGTGGCTCCTGAAGTAGGGACTTTACCATAAAGGATGCCCAAGATATGGTCTGAGGTCACATGATGCAGCAGCCTCGCTGAATCTAAGCACCTCTGGGTCTGGTCAGCACCTTGATAGGAGACCTCCTGGGATTATCCCCCCTCCTGGGTGCACAGCCTTGAGTGACAGGAGATAGGCAGGGTATAACTTACAACTACCCAAAATGCTCTGGGGTGGCTTCAGCCTTGAAGAACTTTGAGCAGGGCCAGAAGCTGTAATGAACCCCCCCCCCAGCACTTCCCAAGCATCTCACCTCAGGCCAACAACTTGCCCCAGCACCAGCCCCAGGGCAGTAAAGGATGCTGACGTCAGGGTCACTGCTCCACGGAGCTCCTTGGGTGCACTTTCCCCCAAGTACATGGGCTGAATGTTCATGCTTACCCCTGGGCAGAAAAAAATCACCAAAGCAGTTCAGCCTGATATTCACCCCTCGGGGCCAAGCTACACAATACATCCAACACGTGCTGGGTTACAGGTACACAGATGAACTTGCTGACAGATGTACATTAGGGGAACTCACCTTAAAAAGTGCTCATGCCCTAGGAAAGAGATGTAGAGCCAGAGAAAAGGGGTGAAAAGCCTCCCTGCTTCCCCTTTTGCCTGTCAAAAGCAGAGTGGGATGGAAACTGGAAACTCCTTCTCCACCTTCACAGTGCTCCATCATAGTGCCCAGCAAATGAGTGCTTTTTAAGGTGAGGTCCTCACGATCTCTGTCTGTCTGTGCACCTGTGACCCAACACGTGTTGGACATATCATATAGTTATACTCTCTCTCACACACACACACAAACACTCTTTATACCAGCTATGAAAGGTGAGCTGAGCTGCATTTTCTGGAATGTTGTCAACCCAACTCTCATCCCCCTAACACTTTAATCTTTGCCCATACTTCCTCTGACATCTTTTCTCTGTGTGTGCATGTTCTTGCTCTTCTGTGTTCCCAACTGGGTTTCCCTGTGTATTCAGAAATACAGAAAGGAACACAGGACATTTGCAGACATTCTTGCTCATTTTCTTTTTTTAAAAAAAAATCCCTGCAAAACCTTTAGGTTACATTATCAAATGACAGTGTGACTCACGTGGACTATGGTTCCCAGCTCAGAGAATGCTCATTCTCCTGGCAGCCTTCCAAGCATAATTTTCTCTCCCGCTCCTGCCTCCTACAAACAGCCCTCAGCTGCCATTATTCAGCCTTCAGAATCCTCCCAGATTTCCCACAGCTGCCACAGAAGAGGTCCATTCCTGCCCTCTCTCCCTAAAGTCATTTGTTCCCTGGCATTTGTTTCACTTGCAGGACACTCATTGAACTCACAGGGAGAGGAATGTCAATAATTACTTCCATGGCACACTCTCTGATACCCAAGTGACACCTGATGTAATGTAATGTGAGGAGGAATATGTGAAGCTACACATCTGTCCTCTGTTAGGATGTGATAGGTGGGCTTCTTCCGCCTGTTACTAGTGGTAGAAGAAGGGTTTTATTGGTAGATGAGGAAGAAGAAGAAGAAGAGATTGGATTTATACCCCGCCCTTCACTTGGCGTCTCAGAGCGGCTTACAAACTCCTTTCCCTTCCCCTCCCCACAACAGACACCCTGTGAGGTAGGTGGGGCTGAGAGAACTCTGACGCAAACTGCTCTTTTTCAAGGACAGCTGTGCCAGAGCTTGTGACTGACCCAAGGTCACATCAGCAGGTGCAAGTGGAGGAGTGGGGAATCAAACCCGGTTCTCCCAGATTAGAGTCCGCACACCTAACCACTACACCAGACTGGCTCTGGACAGATGTAGCATGCCTAACAGAAAATGTAGTCTAACTATACTTTACAATTCCCTCAGGTCCCCTGTGTGTGTCTGTTCTGGTCCTGTCAACTAGACATGTGCACTCAAGAACTTAATTCCCAGGTGCCCATGGACTCAGTTGGGATCAGGACCAAAGTATCTAAAGAGACAGAACTTAAGCATTCCTTCCCCTGCACCATTTTCCTGACCTGGAGAGGCCCCGGGAAGCTTCACTGGGGCTGGGCTACACATAAGTGGTCCCTACAGGGCAAATAGCAGCTCCTGCGTGTGTGCGCGCCAAAGGGGAATCACTTTAAATCATCTTCACCCAGACACTTTTGAGATTTCCCTGGAATTCTGAAGAATTTCGGAGTGGCACACTTGGCTACAGGTTTTGGGACTGAGTGTTGGCACGTCAATAACAGAGTCAGTCCTAGGTTTTCAGCTCCAGGCTGCTGCCAAAACCAGGAGGACAGCTCATGAGTTTTGTTTTTTTAAACCGCTTTTGTGAGTATTTTGTGTGTGTGTGTGTGTATGTGCTTGTGAGCCTGGGAGTCATGGTGACTTCTGGCAACCCCTAGTGGGACTAGGGTGTTTCAGAGAGGTGGCTTGATAACCTACCGCTGTGTCCCAGCCCTGGTATTCCTTGGAGGTTTCCCATCCAAGTACTTGCCAGAGTTGGCCCTGCTTAGCGTCCGAGATCTGACGAGACTTGCCTGGGCTATCTAGGTCAGGACAGCTCATGAGTTTTGATAACTAGCTCTTCATCAAAAACTGCTATAATGGTTTGCTGGGACTAGAGAGAAGAGGAGCCAGGCTGGCTTCATGGAGTGAACCAGAAACGTGTGCTTAGACACTGCTGCTGTTGCTATGCTGTGGCTCGCAGTAAATGTCTTCGTTACCCACTAATTTTTACCTACCAGAATTGATTCCTGCTAAAAATCTGCTTAGCATGATCATTTCGAAGGATTTTGCTATCCGGCTGAGACCCACCAGCAAGGCAGCAAGGATCACAAACATGTTGTTCAGTAACAAAGATTTCTTCCTTCAGAAAGAGAAAGGAGATAAGATTCAAAAGCTCAGATCCAGGAGGGGGGATGCAGCACCTAGAATCATAGAATCACAGAATTGGAAGGGGCCATACAGGCCATCTAGTCCAACCTCCTGCTCAATGCATGATCAGCCTAGAGGATCCCTCTGGATTTCCAACCCTGGATGGGGAAGCTTGGAATCCTCCACTTGGCTGACTAAAGCCTGATTGATGTCTTTGGATTTCAGGTTACATTGCCAGGTTATTTCTATGGGAAAGCAGCTGTTTTTGTGAAACTGGCCCCAGGTGCAAAATCCAAAGATTACCTAATTGGTAAAAGGAAGGCAAGGGATGAAAGTCTGGCTTTGAGAGGGTTCCATAGTAATTAGTGTGGATTTCATTGCAGCTTGATGTTTCCAGTGCTGGTTTCCTCTCCCTGCAATCTTTGGATCTAAAACCCTGGAAGAGGGCAAGGCACCTTTAAGGGCCATGTGGGGCAGCACAGCTAAGGGCTATATGCCAGTAGCTTGAGTATGGCTGGAAGGGCACTGGCTGGGAAAAGGCCGGCTGTTAGGGCATGGAGCCGCTTGGCTGGGACAGGGCACGCCTCTGGGATGGAGAAGTTACCAAGCTCGGTGAGGGTGTCTGTGCACAATCTGGGGATCTGGTGGCTTCTGGTGTTGGTGTGTTGGCTTTCCATTCTGATTCTGCTTCCTTTTCTGAAGTAAGTCCTATTTAGGAGTCCAGCACTATTCCATAGGCATTAGGACTGGGTGTGCAGCAGTCCCACAGAACTACCCTATCTGTATTATTGATTTCCTTGGATTTTATTTCCAAGTAAACAGATCTGGGGTTGTAGCAGTGTAAGCCAATACTTCTCTCCTGACTCCAAAACACAGAAGAATAGCAAAGAGAATGAGACAACAGCCCAAGTGAAACATCAGCTATATGGATGGCCCAGATTAGGGAGACTAGTTTAAACTAAACGAGTGTTTTCAGTGCAAGAGAAGTGCAGAAACAGTTTCTGGATGAACTCAACAGCTCGTACCCAAAATAAGCAGAGACAGTACAAATGTACAGACTGTCCCGGGATCAGGAACCAGAGGCCAAAAATCTCAGTGATCCATATGCAAAAACACAGTAGGTTACTTGGAATGAGACTTGGACCTGAAGTCTCTTTCACTAGATACCAAGGTTCATTGGGGTTCATTAAAAGCAATGCCTAAAGACATCTGAGCTTTTTTGCTGCAATGCGTTTTCATCTTGGATGAATGTTGGAGCACACATATTCACTCCCTCCTCCCACTTATCTTTTCTCAGCTCTTGGCATATTGCCCAATTCAATACTGGGCTTTCCAACAGCCTGCAACCACAGTGTGAGGTAGAAATCTAAACACAGCTCACCTTCCCAGTTTAATGGCCATAGGACCTGCAAGGAGGGCTCCAGCGAGTCCCCCCAGAGGAAATACCGAGACGACAATGGACCACATGAGGGTTATCGTGCTTCGTTCCAAGGGCAGCCCGGTGCGTTCCAGCCACGTCTCATTGATAAATGCCTGTATAAACTGCAGTGTGACAGGACACGGTATTTTGACGGAATAAAGAGCTTTAATCAGGTGCCGCTCACTTACCCCTCTGATGAGAAAGCAGCTGAAGATTACTTACTGATGTTGGGGCATTGATGATGGTGAGGTTGTAGCCATACTGGAATGTACCTCCGATTCCTGCAGCACACACGGTCAGAACCAGGACCTTGCCCTGAAGCTAAGGAACAACCACAAATACATGTTTAGAAGAGTGTGTATCAAGTGACCCTGTGAATTCATGACCTCCAAAACGTTCTGTCGTTAACAGTCTGAAAAATGTAAAGAAAATGGATGCAAACTGGACAGCATGGCAACTTGGTTAGGGAGATCTGAGAAATAATGTGAACCCACAGACCCCTCTTCCCTCATTTCATGCACACATACACAAATTCCTTTGACCCGTGAAGGCAGCAAACAAGGACGGTGACAGCAGCACCGTTTGCTCACGTCCATCAGTATCAATGCCAGTGAAGACTTACACAACCCGTTTCAGATGTCCCAGCTTGGCAAATGGCCCACCTGATCTGCTGCCAGTCTATCCTCTTTTTCCCTTGCAAAGACCCATTTCCCCACCCTGGCGTCTGGCTCTTCTTGGCTTGCCTGTGAATGGCTGCTGCAGACCATTGTGGTCTCCACACCACACCAATACCCCAGGATTCTCCACTTAGATCCAAGAAAGGGGGAAGCAGAAGTATCTTTTTAAAAAAGGTTTTTTATTGAAGATTTAACATCAGATACAAAGACAAATCAGTGACAATAAACTATCGTATGCCAAATACAGATTATTATCTTGTTGTAATAACTGCAGCACGGCAGTCCTGAGCAGAAGCTTAGAGAGCCTGCCTGGCTGGTAAGTCACTTCCATAGAGTCCTCCTTGTTTACAGGCTCTGATTACAGCACTTCTTGCTGAGATTGGTGTTTCACCCTTCAGCAGTTTGTCTGAGACACGATTCTGTAAGTGGGTGATTCCTTTTCTGGCAGCCCAAACACAGCTAGGACGGGAAAGGAAGGTTTTCAGCTGTACAACCTCTGGCTTTGGAGACCATGCATCGCCACAGCCAACTGGACTCCACAACTAAAAGTGACAGATTTTTGAATGGCTTAAGCTAGGCTGCAGAAAACGCAGTTGTTCTAATGGTTTATACAGACAATGTTGGCCTAGGAAGGGACCCTGCAGGTCATCTGAATGACTATTGATCACTAACAATGAAATTGTAATCCTTATTTCAAGGAAGAGTTTCCGGGGGGGGGGGTGGATCTTCCGGGGAGTAACTTTTTCTTTACCAAGCTAGTTGGAAGGGTGGGGAACTGTTTACTGGAAAACCAGCTATGGGGCAAAGACTACCTCCCCAGCTGTTTTTTTAAGCATTGCATCCTTGGACCATGCGCCGCAGCTAATCGGCCCGGGGACCGGAGTGCCGCCCTCACCGTCCTGCCCAATCAGGAAGCAGATGTCGGAGGAGCTACGGCCGGTGCGCGAGAGAGACTCACCTGGCGATGACGGTCATGGGGCTGCGCCTCAGCAGCCATGATACGGGCTCCGGTCGGAACGCCGGCCAGGGCGTGGGCTCGGTCAGGGACTGTAGCTGGGACAGGTGCCGGTAGGACAGCCAACGCCTGGAGCCCCTCCTCCAGCGTGGTAGAGCCAATCAGGCAGGAAGGCGGGACCCGGGCCGGCCTCCTTCCGCAACTACAGTGCTTTAGAGCACGTGCAGAAGGTCAGAACCTCCCGGGGTTTCACTCTCCAGAGCGCATCCCCGGCCCCTGCGAGTCTCGAGTGCTTTTGCATGGATCGGCTTGGACTGCCTAGCGGCTGTTTCAGCCTCATCCGCAGGATTATCGTGGGCAGCTGCCGGAGATTCTCTTTCAGTCTGCTGCTCCTGTATATTTCGGGTGTGGCGGATGTGAGCTGGCGGAGAGTAGCGAGCTGTGCTTGGGGAGACTTGACAACGGGCAGGATGAAAACCGAAATACAGATGACAGTGCGAATGGAAGGAAGTCTGTCGGGAAAATCAGTCTCCCTGCAGACCTCTGAAACCTTCTGCTGGCCCATTGTACTGGAACCCTGCTCTCCTCTGGTTGCATCCCCCCCCTTCCATCGACTTAAACGACTTATGCTCAGAAAAAGCCTTGGTGCTCCGACAGCCACCCTGCTGAGCTTCCCAGCGATTCTCGGGGAGGTTGAAGTGACCCTGATAAGAACCGCCCTCAGGCCCATAGCCAGGATTTTTTTTAAAGTCGGGGGCATTTAAATTTCTTAGGGGGCACTGGCCAATCAAATTAAAGGAATACCTGGCTCCTTCCCCACACCTGCTCCTGCTTGAGGGTCCCTGGGCTGGATGGGAAGTCAGGGGGCCTAGCCCCAAGATGCCCCACTGTAGCTACAGGCCTGATTGCCCTTGGCTGGTCTACTTGTGATGTTGAGCCTGGCAGTAGTCTTGAAAGTGGAAAGGTTCCGCACACCCCAAATGCACAACGGGTGCAATCCTGCATGTGTTTTGTTGACTCAAAAACAGCATATGTGCAGTGCTAATACCATGTGTGGAGACGTCCCTCAGAATGGTTTGAGCTGAAGCTGTAGTACTAGACAAATGCAGCAACAGCCTCCTCCTCAGGATTTCTAAGGCTGGGAAACTATGCTGCCCCCTTTCCACTTTCTGAACTCAGGGGAGGGAGGGATGAGTCCCCAAGAAAAGAAAGGGGGAGACAAGAGCTGGACCATGCACAGCACTCCCTGACTTCTTTCTCCAGACACACCACTTGCCCTGTTGTCTAGGCTTATGGGCCAGGATGAGCTTTTTACAGATTGCCAGAAAGATCTGTCCAGTGACCAGTATTAAAAAAGGGTTTAGTTTCAAAGGGAAACTTAAGGAAATGTGGATGTTAAACATCATTTAAAAAATGAAATCAATGGTATCTGAAAGTGCTGGACTCTGTACTGTGAGCCTACTATTTCTTGATGTGTTGTGTTAAAATGAAATATAAAATCAATTTTTTAAAAATAAAATAGGCTGCAGCTGGATTTTTTTAATTCTTAGAAATGGCATTTTTGGTATGTCTTATTCATTGCATTTGTGATCAAATTTAATTTTTATTGAAAAATATACCAGACATTTAAGTCAAGAGCTTTCCAATTAATTTTTTGTTATTGTTGTCTTCCTTATACCCTGCAGACTCACTTTTCTCAATCTGTTATTTTTCTTTTTTTTTTCAACAAAATTCTTACTTATTTGAGGACACTGTTCATTATGAGTAGCTAAAAGCTCCTGAACTTAAAAAGACTTATTCCTATTCAATGCATACAGTTTAGGATGCTAAATAATTCATAAACACTGAAACAAGTACAGGTCCTTGTGTTTATTAACAGAAGTTCTAAGAAACTTCTGTAAGTTTCCACCAGTTTCTTAGTCCCACCTGGAAATGTCGTAACTCTAACTACACGAGAAAAGAAGATTGGCCAGTGGAAATGTTCCCTCTAAGCTCTGGAGTCTTGTGAGCAAAAATTCTACTTTGTGAGCTACTGGCATTAAAGTTGTGAGCAACTGACCTGGCTACTGCATAAATTAGTTTGCTCTGGAGCCATCCGTCCTGAGCTAAGACAAACATGTGTGAGCCAGAGGCTAAAAAACTGTGAGCTACCTCACACTAACTCAGTTTAGAGGGAACACTGCTGGCCACATACAGATAGGTGTAAGGAGATGTTAGTACAGAGGATAGTTATAGGAGATAGGACTGAGTTTCCCTTTGTCACCCCCTTGGTCTTTCTTTGATGAGCTTTAATCCACAGAAGGATCATGCCCCGTCTTCATGTGGGTCATGCAGCTTCTGGTATTGTAGGGTTTTAAGCAAAGGAGAGGGAAAAGAGCTAAGTATATGATAAAAATTAAAAGGAGCCCTTGTTTCAAGTCTGAGATAAAGAGGGACGGGCCTGAAAAGGCTGAAAGTGACTGTCCAATATGGCTACCCCCCACCCGGTCATGCCATACATACATAATTGCACACATCTGATCCTTCTAAACATTCCTGTGTTAAATGCATCATCTCCCCAGTGAGAAAACCAGGGATTAAGCCACCCACTTTCTTTTTCATGTAGCAGCCCATAATGGCTCTGCTGGATTTGGGCTCTGTTAAACTTGGAACTCTGACAAGTGTCAGGATTAAGAGAGAATTATTTTAAAAAATCTTCTGGAACATTACCAATGCTCTTTGGTTTTTTAATCTGGTAGATTTTAACCTGTCTGCATTCCCATGGGATTAAAGAAGGAGACCCAAATTTAAAAGTCCCTCTGCCCCCCACCCCTCCATTCCTCCCCAAGTCACTGATTCCAGAAGGAACTGCTTGAAAGTAAATTAATGAAAGCAAATGCATACAACGTACCATCCGTAGTAGTTTGTTCATCTTGCTCTAGGTCTGTGCTGCTGGCCCAGAAAATGTCATGCAGGAATATTTGATTTTAAGGGGCAGGAATGTATCTATTTAGTCAATCATTATATCCTGTTGCAAACACTTGACTTGGCAGGTGGGGCACCTGCAAGTGACAATTTCTTGACATATAAACAGGCCATGAACAATGATGGGAGAGTTTAGGAAACACACTGACTGGGTTTTGAGGTTTCTTTTTATAGTCTGTATAATTGGATTTCACAATAACTACTGTTGCAAATTTGGGTTTTCTCCATATCAGGAGCAGTAGCCAGAGTATTTGCTCATTTGGTTCTTATTCTATCTTATTTTGAAGGTTTGGGCTTGGTAGTGATACACTACATTGAGAAGATGGTAGAATCCTAGGAGCTGCAATTGGAATTTGTTACTAGGAATATTTTGTTGGTTTTATTGCATCCTGATATGTGAATTTTGTACACTGCCTTCCTCTCTTGCTGGTGATAAACCATTAAACCCACACAAGGGCTGTATTGCTGGGTGGGGGAGGGGCCATGAGCATGTGTGCATAGTAATTGCTATTTTAAAAAAGGCAGGACGTGCTTCCTATCTGCCTCTGGATCCAAGCACTGGAACTGAGTGGTTCCAAAGAACATTTCTATCAGGAAGGACAGCTGTAACCAGAAAGCAATGATTTGACCCAGGGCTGCCTGTCTACCAAGTGGATATAGGTAACTGCCCTAGGGCACCATAGCCAGAGGGTTGCCAACCAGCCCTGTTATCGCCCCACCTGCCCATGGCATTGGGGACTGCCACTGCAAGTGCTCCCTCCCTCCATCTTCCCTCCCCTTTCAGCACAGTGCTGGGCAAGGAGGGTGTGTGGCATCCTCCCTGCAGCACCAGGGGTGGCTCCATGAGTGGGAGAGGGCAAGAAGAGGCAGCTTCCCCACCCTAGCCAAGGGCACCCAAAATCCTTGCGCCATCCCTGATTTGCCCTTGACAGTTGCAGAATTTCCAAACTCACTCAGTGGAACCTCTCTAAAGGAAAGAGCCTGTCAGGATGAGTGCATGAGCCTCCCCTCCTAGGAGCATGGTCTCATCATGTTCCAAGTTCACTGGGAAACCCTGTGTCCCTCCTTGTACTCTGGGCATTGCCAGCTCAACACTGCACAATAACAAGCACCCTTCCCATTAGGAGACTATGGGAGCAACCTGAGCAGAAGTCGGTGCCATTTTTTCCCTGGAAAGTGATCTTAAGATTGTAATCTAACTCTTAAAAGTACAAATCAGCACCCACTGATCTACCATCCGAAGATTATTGAAAGTATTCAAAACTTTGCAAACAACATATAAACAGATGCAAAAAAGAAAAAAGGATTAGTTCAGGTAATTTTGACTCATTGTGCCCTCAACAGTGCCTTCATCATTCTCCGAGATACTGGCCTACCTGATCCAGGCCCATTGCTCTGAATGAATGAATTGAATGAATTAAATTCATTACAGCGCATAGCCAGCAATATAAAACCATACCTACAAATATTTATCATATAAATAGATTATAATGTCTAAAATATCCAGATGGTGAAACTATTTAAACTCTATTTAAACTCTAAAACCAGAAATACGGTGTAAAAAAGGACAGAGTTTTAGTCTTAAAAAAATAAAATAATGAGAATAAAAAGATCAATTAGATTAAAAACAAACAGTCCTAACCCAAATGGCTGCCTGAACACTGATGAGCTTTTACAACCAAAAAACAGAATTTCGCTATCTGGTGTAGCGCTATATGATCAGAATTTGAAAGCAATTTCTCTATCTTATCCTGATCCGAGGAGCCAACCAAGAGAGGACCAATACGTTTTGTGCGAGCATCGTTATATAATGGACATCTCAGGAACACACGTTCCTGGGATTCTATCTCCCCAGACGCACACATGCATAGCCTCTCATTTCGGGGAGTTTTCTTGAATTTGCCCTCAAGAACTGCAGAAGGTAAAGCAGAGCATCTAGCCAGCGTATACGCCCTCCTAAGTTTATTTGACTCCAAAACGGATAAGTATGGGGCTTGAGCAACCATATATTTACTACTGTATGGCGCTAAAAAGGCAGGGGTTGCCTGTACGTCCAGTTGGCGTTCGATGTCTTCAATCCTCTGCCTGACCACTAGCTTAGCTTGAACGCCACCCCTTTCCAAAAGCTCTTGGGGGGAAAATCCTAGTAGTGTAATTTTCCGAATAGTATGGGTCAGCCATTCAGATTGGTAATCGTCAGTCAGGATTAAGGGCACAGCCCATTGCTCTGCAGGTCAGAGATTACTGTGACTCATCTGGAACAATTAATGACTGTCACTTTTCAGTCCAAAGGAAAGGTCCTTGAATCCCATCATGTGGATGGTGCCAGGCACTCCAAAGTGAGAATTTAACTGAAAAATGCTACTGGGGATACTACACACGATTCAAATCTCGGCCATGACTTTGAACATGTTGCTACTTCACAGCCTCATTTTCCTCAGTAATCAAGATTAGATATAGACTATTTATGATGAGCAATTGCCAAATGCATCCTACACTTTCACATCCAAATGGCTGAATAAACTACATAGCATTCTGAATAATGTGAGTTGTTCATGCAACTACAAGCTCAAAAAGAACACATCAGTTCTGTTTGATAGCTCCTTTGGGTATTACATGCACATTTCTGTATAATTTCCTTCAGCATCCATTAAAAAAATCAGGACAACTGGGAATGGCTATTTTCTGATTCAAACTGCCTCCCCCTTAGCAGTTTGAAGGTGCACAGGCAACCAAGTAGGGTTTCCCTGTGTGTGTCCTCCCCCCTTGCAAAAATGGCTTCCCTTCTCTCAGCAGCCACTGCACCAGTTCTTCTTATGCAATTTTACTCTCATACTGCTTTGTTTTGCCATAATCAAAACTTGGTTCCTCTAGTCTAGCTGATACTCATCACTGTAGCTGCCTTTTATTTATTTATTTAGTACATTTTGTACCCCACCATTCCTCCAAGGAGCTCAGGGCAACCTCCAGAGTCTTCTCTGTTGCCCTGACCTCGATAGCCCAGACAAGCCCATTCTCATCATATCTTGGAAGCTAAGCAGGGTTGATTGTGGTTAGTACTTAGATGGGAGACTTCCTTGGAATACCAAGTTGGGAGGACGTGGGCAGGTTTTATTCAGCCACCTCTATGAATATCCTCCAGTAGGGGTCAGTCATCAGAGGTTGACATGACTTCCAGATGCAGACACATACATACAAAAATACCAACCTCCCAAAAAACCCCTCAGTTTTCCCCACTCCTCCATTTTATCCTCACAACAATCCTGTGAGATAGGTGTGTGATCAGATCAAGGTCACCCAGTGTGTTTCATGGTACACAGGGATTTGAATCTGGCTCTAGAACCAGGTCCTAGTCCAACACTCTACTCCTCACACCACACTGGTGGTGAGTTTGGCATCCTTTCCCCTTTCATTCTCCCCTCCTTAATTAATTTATTTTACTGAATTTATAGCCTGCTCTCCCCCGAGCCAGCTCAGAGTGCGTAACATCAATTTGTAAAACATACAGCATTCTAAAACATTAATACAATAAATATACTAAAGATTATAATAACTACAATAAATTCAGTAAGATCCATAAAAATACATCCACTATACAGCCAAAAGATGGCATAAAATCCTATGGGGGGCAATATATCACCCTCTGATGAGCAGGGTGTTGGAAATATGTGTTGCAAAGTCTAAAATTCAGTCATCTTAGGGTTAAATATGCTTACCTTGTGTGCTACCTGGAAGGAAACCTGTCACAGAGACAGTGGAAACAAAGCGCAACTGAAGTCTGTTTACTTCCAATAATTGGTTAATGTATTCAGGTGATTTCCTTCTAGAGGTCAAGATGAAGAAGAATCTCCATTGTTGTAGACCATGTGGTCAAAGTGTAAACATGTAGTCTTAGGTGTCTTTTTTGTTTTGTAGATTTCCTGTGAACCCTTCCTTTTAGAAATAAAGATTTTTACATAGAAGAAAATGCCTCCTCTCCAGTGAAGCAAAGATCCATTGCAATTTCTGAATATGATATCTATTTTTACCAATTTTTCCAGCAATGGGAAGGCGAAGGGGATGGGGAGGGGAGAGAGGAGAAGGAGGGGAAGGCTAATTCGAGACGAAACCCGTCAGAAAGGAGCCTGTTGCAGCCCTCAACCATAAGCTCGGTGGAAAAACTCTGTTTTGCAGGCCCTGCAGAACTGTAACAAATCCCACAGGGGCCTGATCTCTCCCGGGATAGTGTTCGACCAGGCTGGAGCCATGGTCAAAAAGGCCCTGGCCCTGGTTGAGGACAGCTGGATGCTCTGTGGGCCAGAGACCACCAGCAGATTTTGATTACTAGAGTGTAACGCTGTTTGGAGACATACCAGGAAAGGTGGTCCTGAAGGTATGCTGGTCCCAGACCATTTAGGGCGCCTTCATTCTTTTCCTTCTTATTGAATTTCATTTCCTTGTCTTTTCTTGCCCATGTATGCCCATATTAGAGCTCTACCTGCCCACTCTGAGACAGCAAAAGCCATACCCAGTGCTTGCTTAGCAACAAACTCAGCAACCCACTAATTTGTTTTAACTGCAGACCCCTGAAATGAAGACCTTGGTTTTTGCTTTTTATTATACTATTCATTTATAATATTTACACTTTCAGTTTATTGGTATTGCTGTCTTAAGTGGCTATTTTATTTAATGCTTTGACCTCTGTCAAACAACAATACTATCATCCCTCGTAATTGTTTTTAGAGATTGATGGGATCATCACAGTGTCTCTAGTGTATTTTGATTTGTCATGCCTTAGGTTCAATTCCTAAAGTGGTTTGATTTTCGGAGACTTTAAATATACAAAATGGAGGCCATGAAATAATATAAGTCTATTGACATTATAAATCCAAGAACCTCAACAAAACTGTTTTTTATGGTTGTTTTTTGGTTTTTTTGTTGATGGTTCTAACAGGAATGACTGCAAAACTGAGCAATAAATTTAAGCCCACAGGCTGCATTAGCAGAAACGGAAAACATTCTACACTATCTATTCTGACATAGGTGGTATGCTACCAATCAAGCTGTGCCAGTACACTTGCTTCTCTACTAAAAGGTATCAAGCAAGGGTACAAAGGAAAGGTGAAAACATGTGATGCCCTTTCCCTCCACTTGATACTTATCATAACCAATATTTAAATGGGACAGGCTAGTATTACTTGAAGTTGCAGTACTTTAAAGACCAGCATTATCTTAGTTCTCTAGGCTGGGACTTCTCCCCATTGCCCCTTGCCATGTGGGCAAGATGGTTTGCGGCGGACGTTTGTGTCACAAAGAACCTGCTAACCCAGAAAGGCCCCGACCTGCATAGCCCAGCATCTCAAAAGCATCTCAAACCCTATGTAAACCCTATGCATCTCAAACCCTATGTAAAAATTTAGTCCCTCATGGCTTGTGCCTTGCCAAAGAGCTGCTCTAGATGAAAGATGTGTCCAGTGAAAGTATAACATTCCCTTGGAAGAGTCTATCCTCCACCCTGGGGTCTTTGTGTTCTTCCTTCCACCCAGAGGAAGAGAATACATCTAGCAATTTGGCTGTTCCCTTCTCTGTCTCCTGAGGTGTGATATTCTTGTGAGGATGGTAAACTATTGTTCTACATTGGCCAGAGCAGAAATGCACAAGCAAACTCATTACTAGTAACTGGTACTTAGGCAGCACCTGCCAAAGAAAACAAAGACAAGTGAAGACATGGGAGTTTTTTATTAACCTTCTTCAGGGAAGCTGCTCAGAATAGAAAATCCTGGAAAACAATAATGTTGTGAACAGTCCACATAGTGTAATGGTCAGAGGGTCAGGCTAGGACAAGAGAGACCTGGGTTCAAGTGCCCACTTGGGCGTAAAATTCACTGGATAACTTTGAGCCACTTGCACTTTCAGCCTAACCTGTCCCACAGGATAAAATGGAGGAAGGAAGAACCACGTACATCACCACAAGCTTCCCAATGAAAGGGAATTTTCACCTAAAACAAACTGCTGAAATCTCACCTTCTCCTCCTCATAATTTACAGGAATGAGCTAATCTGCATTGTTCCCCATGCTCTGACATTTCACTGCTAAGCCACTGTGCTTACGGATGATGGATTTGCAAGCAGTACTCACCCTAATTAAGGGAGAAAGTTTGGAAGTGACTATTAAAGATCAAACCAATAATGCTGGGAAAGACATTTGAGATTAAGATTCTGTTAAAGAAAGTTAATTGAAATGACTAAAGTTATAATCCTGAACTGAAATAAACCACATCAGTGCTAAAAACAAAATGAAGTCTTGTGATTCTTTGATGCTCAGCAGATTTATTGTGGCAGAAACTGTTGCAAGCCAGAGTCCTCTTCAGCAGACTTATGAAGAAAACCACTGCAAACAATGAGACAAGAGGCTGTGAAATGCAAGCTGTATAGCGATGCTAAATACATCATGAGCTAAAGGGGAGAGCAGCCAGAAATGAGGAGCAGCCAGTTCACCATGGTTCATTCCTGATGTCCAGGTCATCTAAATGGGGATGGGGTCATTTCCTGCAGGAGCGGAGCTCTGGCGGTAAAGAGCCCAGGGGGCGGGCACATGCAACAAGCCCCACCCCCTGCTCCCAGCAGCCCTCAGTCAGAGCAAGAAGCAGACAGGTAATTTGCAGAGCCTCTCCGGCCTCCCAGTCCAAAACAGTCCAGTGGCACCTTTAAGACCAAGTTTTATTTAGGTACAAGCTCTCCCTCCTCTGCGAGGACAGATCTGCACGTCCCCCCCCCCCAATAGCTAGCAATCCAAAACAGTCCAGTGGAGCCTGAGTGGTGGGTGTTGCCTTCTGACACACTTCCAGTGATGTCAGGGGGTGTGGCACATGCAAATAAGTTATGCTAATGAGTTATGCTAATGAGCGCTTGCACCTCTTTTTCTATAAAATGACCCCTGGATAGGGTAGTACATAGTAACGAACCTATAGAAAGACCTGACAGGAATTTAAAGAGTTTGTAGGATCACTGGGAAACAGAACAAACAAAGGGATTCTTTGAGAAAGATACGAAGACAGGTCCTTCTATGTTCATACCAGAAGCCTCTAAGCCAGGGATGGTACAGGTTAGTGCTTGGTGCTAAATGAGGACATTAATAGCAATCATAAACCTGGTGGAGTGGAGAAAATTGGTGGGATATGGCTATTTCTGGATAGTCACTGTACTACATGATTCACAAAGTTACCTGGAAAAATTATTAGGGACTGTGGGGTATACTATTATACACACCCTAGGATCCTACTATGGAATACTGCATAATTTAATGTGTGATGCTAACAATTACGCTTCACTTTTTAAACTTCTGGTTCGTTCTACAACCCTAACCCTATTGCATTGTTTATTGAATGTCCCATCCTGTTGACTGTATTGACTCACTCTGTGTAAACCGCCTTGAGTTCAAGTGAGAAAGGTGGACCAAAAAAAAGCAAATAAATAAAGTAAATGCAACTGCAACAGAAGTGAGAGTTTATGGGGAAGGGGAGTAGTGTCTGCAGATGCTTAAGAATGCAGCTTATTCCTTTGGTTGGTGTTATGTAGTGGGTTGCCGCATGGATAAACGACCGACGACGACGTGGTGCATGGCACGCTTTATTTGGTACACAACAAGAACAAGGAACAAATGGCCGGTAGGCCAACTATATACATACCTGGGGACACACCCCTGGTCACCATTGGTGGGTTTGAATCTCCCGCCATGGTTCCCATTGGTTCCCCAGTGGAGGGACTAGGAGCCTAGTCCCTATTGTTCTTCCAGAGCCAAGCTCTGGCTGTTCGCTGGCCCCCGGTGGTGGTCAGCATACACTACATATACATTTAGGGGAGGGCAGGAAGCTTGTTCCTGTTGACAGCAGAGGACAGGACTCGGGCCCATGGCTACACTGGGGCTTGTGGGGCTTTCTTAAAGGCATAACCCCACAAGAATTTCTCCTGTAAATGCTTTTTTCAATCATTTTAAAACATGTTTTTTTAAATATATATATATATATTGCTTCACTGCAATTATTTTGAAGCGCAGGTAAGGAGCGGAGCCTTGCAAGCAGCTTCATCAGTCATGATCAATGCCTTGTTTTGTCTGCTTCAGTGTGCTTTGAACAAACTGGGGGGGGAACGGCAAACAGCGGAGGGGGGGCACAGCAGGCGACCGAGTGAGATGCAGCAGCGTTTAAAGAGGGTTCCAGAGACACAGTCAAGGATATCAGAGGATAATTAGAGTAACACTTCAGTTTGGTGATGCTTTACTGTCAAATGCAGAGTACTCACAAATATCAATGAAAACATGGCTGGCTGACTCTGATGACCACGGCCCCTCCCCTGCACCTGCATCATGCTTGCTCCTCGCCACAGATTATTCTCATTTGGTTCCAAATGTAATGCACGGAGCATTATTGCAAAGCTTTATTACACAGGATGAGCTTTTGATGTTTCTGTCTTAGCTGTGGCAATTCTTATCACTCGCCTGTAATGAATCTTGTGTGTGTAAAGTGCCACGGAGTCAGAGTCACAGCTGTTTTATGGCAACCCCAGCAAGGGGCTTTCAAGGCAAGTGAGAAGCAGAGGTGGTTTGCCATGGCCTTCCTCTGCAGAGCCTTCCTTGCTGGTCTCCCATCCATCAATCGATCAATCTTTATTATGGTTCATGGCCAGCACATAGCAATTTAAACGAGTCATACCGAAATCGTAAAGGATTTAAGAAATAAACAATAGTAAAATTGACAGAAATGAATAAAAACACTGTAAATTTAAAAACGAAAACCGAGATTGACGCATGGAACACAGACCATGGAGAACACTTACTTCATGCATCTTAATACGTTTTATAAGCATTCCTTGAGAATTCTATAGGCTGCAGCCCCGAATCTGGCGCAAGCAAATGTAAACTGAGGAATTATGTCAGAGAAAAACTTCTTAGTCATTTCTAATGCAGGGAAACCTCCCAAGAAAAGGCTGTAAGATCTTCACACAAACTTCCTGATAAGAACAGCAGGGAAGCAGAATATGCTCAATTGTCTCAGCCTTGGCTGCTCCACAGACCCTCTCAGCCACTGGAATCTTTTTGTAACATCCCTCAACAACCGCAGAGGGGAAGATATTCCATCTAGCCATGGAGAAAGCCCTGCAATGGGATGGAATCTCCAATGATGATAAATAGGTTGTTGGGGTTACAACATACTCATTTTCATAGGGGGCCAAGAAGTTTGGGACCAGGCCTGTAGCTACAGTGGGGCCTCTCGGGGCCCGCCCCCTCGGCCCCACGATTTCCCATCTAGCCCAGGCTCCCCAACTTTCAATTTTTTATTTTATTTATGGTGCTTGCTTGGGGTCTGTAAGGGTGCCCCCCAACTTATTTAAAGGCTCCCCAAATGAAAAAATCCTGGCTACGGGCCTGTTTGGAACTCTGTCAGTATCTCCCTGCCGTTCGGTATCCAATTCCTTTGTTTAACTTGCTCTAATGACATTGGGGAGCGGTGGCACAGGGGATTTATCCTCTGGTTAATACATCTGAGCTGAACAGAGCTGCTGTCCGTTCTAGCTCTGTGCTGGTGTGAGCTACCAGTCTTGTCCCCAGCTCGCCGTCCACCCAGCAGTTCGAAAGCTTCGGCAAGTAGATAAAATGGGTACCACTCCTTAGAGAGGGTGGGCACACTAAACCCCCCGGTGGGGGAGGCGTTAGCCGACGAATGGAATGTCCAGCGTGTAAGACCGAAAAGCCTAGAAAGAACTCTCGGCATCAAGGAAGCCTGTAATGGGCCGTCCGGCCAGGCGGTGGCAGTGCTGCGCTGCAACTTGAAGCAGTCCGGAGAAAGCTGACGACATCAAACCACGCTGAGGGAAAAATGCCGTTGGAACACGTCTGACCTTACAGCTGAACAAAACTCCCCGTCGGCTGCGAACGTGTGTGATTTAAAGATTATATGTTGTCCTCCCTTACCCCTTGAATCATTGTTAGTCCTGTGTGTATTTGAGTAACTGTAAATCGCTCAGAGCCAGCAAGCTCTGCAGGATTGAGCGATTAATAAATTGAAATATTTATTTTATTTTATTTTATTTATTGTTAGAAGAAACTCAGGGAAAAAGCTGAGCAAATCCAGCGTCCGATAGACTGCCT
>NW_015164664.1:2474338-2520853 GCF_001447785.1 Gekko japonicus | reverse complement strand
CCGTAGTGGTGCGCGGTGCGGCTGGTGCACGATGCGGGGCGTGGCATAGCAGGAACGGAAGCTTAGCGTGCGCTGGTGCGAGCCAGGCCAGACTCAGCGGCATCCCACCTTCGTCGCCACTGTTATGTAGTGGGCTGCCGCATGGATAAACGACCGACACGATGTGGTGCATGGCACGCTTTATTTGGTACACAACAAGAACAAGGAACAAATGGCCGGCAGGCCAACTATATACATACCTGGGGACACACCCCTGGTCACCATTGGTGGGTTTGAATCTCCCATGGTTCCCATTGGTTCCCCAGTGGAGGGACTAGGAGCCTAGTCCCTATTGTTCTACCAGAGCCAAGCTCTGGCTGTTCGCTGGCCCCCGGTGGTGGTCAGCATACACTACAGTTGGGCTCTCTAGTGCACCCGAAAATCCCGCAAGGGGAAAAATAGATGGTCAAGTCCAGGTCATCTGTTTCGTCTGCACTAAACATCACAGACGCATGCTTGGCCTCTCGTAGACCAAGAGCGCCGCCAATACCCCCAACTAGGGCACAACAGCTCCAGCGAAGCTGAGAAGCGCAAAAGTCCAGGAAAGGAGGAAACCAAGACCGAGGGGTCAAGGGCCCCCTGCAAGGGGGGGGGAGGAGCGGATACGGAGAATACTCGGAAAAGGGTCGGGAAATCGGGGGAGGTCAGCGACCTTCCTTCCGAGCCTCCCAGTTCACGCACTGTCTATCCTCTACATCTAAGTCTTGCCGTTTCTGTAGCAACTCGCGCACATTCGTGAAACTCCTCTCTCCATGGCAACTGCTACACCTTTTCCAATAGCCCTTTACGAGCTCCGCCCTTCCCGCTTATTGGCCACTCGCCTGTTGTCAGCGCACATGTGGACCTTTCTTCTCTCGACACAACATGAACCACGCGCCGAATCCGCGCGCTTTTATTGGTCAAAATACCTGTCGTTCCTTTCCTTCGACCGCCCCGCTGTCGAAGGAAAGCCAATGGCTCGAGTCGTTTCCGAGCAAGGCTTTTCCGGGTTGATGCCGGTGGGGGGCAAGGCTGGAGGGCGGCCACGGGGCTCGGCGCTCCTTGGCTGGGCTTTTCCGTTGATGTTGCTCCTCGCTTTGTGATTGGCCTGAAACCGGGGGGGGGGAGAAGATCGTGGGGTGCTCTTAAAGGGGCCGCAGCCTTTGCTCGCTTGCCTCGCCATCTCTCCCCACCATGGCCTATCAGGGTTTCACTGCAGAATATTTGGGGATCCCCGCCGTGACGCGCGCCTACACCACTGCCTGCGTCATCACCACCGCTGCCGTGGTAACGGGGAGATTGATGGAAACCGGGGAGGTGGGGTGAGGGGGGCGCTTCCTTACCTGCGGGCGCGTGAGGTGGCGGAACTGCCGCCGCCGCTGTTCCCTGTCAAAGGGGTTTTGTTGCCGGGAGGGGGTCGCTGGGCCAAACTCGGGCTCTGCCTGGCACAACAGACCCGGGGCACACCTATGGCGGGGGACCTCAGGTGTAAGGAAGGCAGTGGCTGCCTTGGCCCGTGGCCGGCTAAAGGTCCCTCTCCATCTCTCGTTGCTTGCAGCAACTGGATCTCCTCACGCCTTTCCAGCTGTACTTCAACCCGGATCTAATTTTCAGAAAGCTGCAGGTGAGACCTTCCCCGCTTTTCATGCCTTGCTCTCGCCCAGGCAGTTTACACTCTCCCTGGGCATGAGATGGGTTGACTCGGTAAAGGAAGCCACGACCTTCCGTTTGCAAGACCTGAGCGCTGATGTTAATGATAGGGTTACCATGATCCATTAGATGGAAGCAACTTGACAGTACATAACACACACACACACAGGCAAAATGAGCTCTGGAGGGGACGGGATGAGCTGGACAGGTAGGGACTACTGTGCATGGCCTCTTGTTTCTTTGCAGATCTGGAGGCTCCTCACCAACTTCCTGTTTTTTGGGCCCTTGGGATTCAGCTTCTTCTTCAACATGATATTCCTGTATCCTTTGTGCCTGGCTGCTCTCATTTCCCCTGTTCCACATGAATTTGTCTCCTGATCCATCCACCCAGTCTTGAGATCAGTGCTGGGCTGCCTTGTGTCTCTGCATTCTAGGGCTCAGGCAAACTTCCATATCTACAAAGGCAAGCTGCTAAATAGAAAAACTGGCAGGTTCAATAACTGCATCCGTCATTTAGTTTGTTGCAACAAACCACCTGAAAGGCTGACATTGTTATTGCAGTTAGGCTTGAGTTTAAGTGACAGTAAAGATGCTAGGCTTTAAGGTGCAGCAGGGCTTTTCCTTCGGTTTAGCAGCTGACACAGACATGAAACTTGTGATAAGGTACCAGAAAGTCAAGACTCAGGCCTTGTTTACTGCAGAGAGGTTGGAAGGTGGCAAATAAAGCTTTGCTTCCTTCCCCCTATTTTATTAAGACCTTTATTTTCTCCCTGAACTCTGCCTGGCACAACAGACCCTGCTGCTGTTCTCCGATGTTCACAGAAAGCCCACAACAAAATATAACACCCACACCCCCTGCTTTGTATGTTTTCCTGCAGAGGCACAGATTAAGGAACTGCATAGCTGCTTGTCAACACATCCCTGTGTTTGGAGATATAACTACTTTAGTCTTTGAGCATACCAGTTCAAACACTGTTGCAACCATGGCTGCTGCTTGAAGCAACTGAACTCAAAGCAGTGTTTGGTATTCTACAGAGACTAAACTATTTTGGCATACACTGATAAATGGAGAGATATGAAGGGGAAAAAGAGAAACAGAGGGGGCAGAAGATGCACAGTAGCATGAATAACTGACAGCAACCCAGAGTTTAATTATATATGTTTTGAACTGTGAGATGTCTTGGGTGCCCTTGTGAGGGCAGAAAGGCAGGATACAAATTTTGTAAATAAATAATATGTGGCCAAAATGAAACTGCAGATCTCTTCATACAAACCACAATATTATATTAGGATCTGTAGTGTTTTGTAAAGTATCCAGTATAGACCCAGCTGTAAAATGCCTATAGAGTACTTGTAATTGCAAAACAAGTGCAAACACTCAGTGCCTGGGAAGCTAACCAGATGCTTCCCATTTGAGCCAAGTAAGTTAGTTGCAGAACATTTATCCCAAGGATGACTGCCCTCCAACTGCTGAAAGAAATATGGACTAGTCAGCCTATTGTCAATCAGTAGCAGCAGACCTAAGACCTTTTGATTCTGAGCCATCTTCCTTGCCGCTTGCACCCTGTGGAACATATCTGTCACTATCTAGAAGCTTCACCTTGCACTCCCACTATGTCTTCACAGTTGCAACAGGCAGTACTCTGCTCTTGAGGCAAGACTTTGCTGAGTGGGGTTGGTTCAGCCACCCATCAGGCTGTTTTCTGCACATTTCTTGTGTTCACTGGAACACAAGAACAATTTTGCTGTCCTGTTCACTAAATCATCCCCCTTTTAGCTTCCTTTACTGCCTCCTCCTCCTCCCTTGCTCCCTGCTTACAGGTACAGATACTGCCGCATGTTGGAAGAAGGCTCTTTCCGTGGAAGGACAGCAGACTTCATCTTCATGTTCCTTTTTGGAGGGTTTCTCATGACAGTATCCTTTCTGGTTGCACTATTGTGTATGCTTTGCATGGAGAAGAGTAGGGTTGCTGTCACCTAAGCCCCTCTGCACTGCTTTCATGGTTGGTGGAAAGGAAGGCATTCCCCTGAAGCATTTCCAGCATTCACACTCTTAGCATAACAGGGGGTAGGAACCCAATGCTACAGCAAGTGAAAGATGAAATTTCTTATCAGCTGAAATGGTTTGATATTAGAAGGCACTAGGTATAGAGATTGCCAAGCTGACCAAACTGTAAAATCTGATTGTTATTACTCGCTCAACAATTTTTAATGTGCAAAGAGGATTCTTCAGAGGATCACTTTACAAACAAGTACTCTGGAGGAAATGTCTTTACATTGCAGTCTTATGACCATGCAGCTATGAGGATAACATTTTCTCTAAATTAAAAATAGCTTTTAAAGTAACAGTACTAAAACTTGCTGTATGGTATTTGACTACCTTAATGAATTACCCTCTTGCTCTCATCATTTATACAGTCCTGGTAAGGTAACCCAGTCAGTGTTTCCTTAGCCTTAGAATTTAACCTGGCTTCTTTCTCTAGCAGATGTCTGTAATTTTGGCTCTGTTCACTGTTTGAAATAGAGCTTGAGCAGGTACACCCTGCACAGTGTATTCAAATTGTGTCTAAAAACATGCTGTGCTCCTTTTAACCAAACACCCCTCCCTGCCTTTAGTGGCTTCCCATTGGAGCCACCAGTTCATTTTACTCTTCTCAAGGCAGTAAAATCATGATGATGTTCCTTAAGGCAATATATATCCCCTTCAAGAAAGCTTGAAGGCACTTCAGGCTTTTGTAAAGCAGATATAAGATTTTCCCTTCACTCTGTAGCTCACAGCTTTTTGGTCTCTTTGCTGGCCTCTTCTTCCTAGGCCAGGCATTCACCATCATGCTGGTGTATGTATGGAGTCGGAGGAACCCTTACATCCGGATGAACTTCTTTGGCCTGCTGAACTTCCAGGCCCCATTCCTGCCATGGGTTTTGATGGGCTTCTCACTACTGCTGGGCAACTCCATTCTCATTGACCTCCTAGGTAAGAGGGACCATGCTACAAAGGCAGGGGCAGTTAAATCGTTCCTTTGGCACAGAAACACAGATTTACCTACCCATTTAAACACAGGTGTGAGAGGAAGAAAGTTACTGAGCAAGTTTGAGCTTTCAGTCTGCAGTAGCGACTGTCTGCAGCCATCTGGGAGGGGGCAGAGTAAACTCTGGCTCCTGTTTATCACTGGGGGAGCTGCTTGGCTGCAGATTCACGTATGAAAGATGGAAGCACTGATCCTTATTCTTGGGCAGAACGGTTCAGACACCTATATAAGCAACACTACAAAACTAAGAGATGTTAAATAGTCATTTTGGGTCTACAGAAAAACATTAAATACAAAAGTAATTGAGCTCTTCAGAAGTCTTTCTCATGCTGTATGTTCAGTAAGACAACAAAAGGGGTGGTGGTGGTGAAGGAAGTCCCTGCCTCCAATCAGTAGTAAGTCTAGTGAGAGTTGGGGTGTTTGGCTGGGGATAGAACACCCTGCAGGGGATAGAACATATCCATTAAAACATTGCTATTAGTTAAACTGGCTCGTTTAGTAAAGCTGCTTTGAACAGAGAGGGGCATCCATAGGGCTTTCTCGTTTCTACAGGAATTGCTGTGGGTCATGTCTATTACTTCCTTGAAGATGTCTTCCCCAACCAGCCTGGAGGAAAGAAGTTACTACTTACACCAGGATTCCTGTAAGTCCTTCTTTGGTTCAGAGCAAAGAGCTTCATTTAGGAGCCTTTGAGGATTAACACTCAAGCTGTACCCAGCCTGGATGAAGAGTGACTGCCCCCATGAAAGGGCAAGCATGTCCTAAGAAGTCAGTACTATGACTTAGACAGATATAACTTCTTTCCCTGGGGTGCATTGATGGGGCAAGAAACTGGGTTGGAAGTGATCCATTGGAGTCAGGAAAGTGAACATGAAGTGGGGGTGTAATAGCTGAGGAGGGCAAAAAAATCAGGGCTGATTCACAAATTACATTTTTAAATGCATATTATATGTAGTGGATGGACATACATTTGGTGACAGAAGTTGGTTGGGGAGGCACCCTGCTAGTTTTCACTGTTGCATTTATTTTGTGTTGGGGCGGGCCTCTTCTGTCACAGGAAGCTTGTGTTCGACCCTCCAGAGGAGGATCCTAACTACAATCCCCTCCCTGAGGAGAATCCTAACTTTAACCCTCCCCCCGAGGAGGCTCCTGCACCTGCTCAAGAAGACCAAAACCAGCCACAGCTACCATAGCAGTTAAGGCACAGTGATAACCCCTGCCTTATATGGTGTTGAACCAGATACAGATTGCCATTTCAGCAGTGCTGATTTGTATTCTCGTGCCACTCTTCCTCCCTTCAACTGGCAAGCTGTGCTGCAGCTCAGGAGATGGAAGGAGAACTCCATAGAAGTGTTGAATGTTGCAAAGGACTGGAAGATGCATTTGCTGAACTCCCTGGGAAGTTACAGGCAGAAGACTCTACAGACTGAGCATCTGGAATCAGGTGGTTCAGCATCTTGAGCACCCTCAACTTCCACATTAAACAAGAGACTTCACCCTTATATGGTGGCTTTAAAAACATTGTATAGAGAGCTGCTGCCTTTTCAGTTGTCACTGTGCTTTCCATGTGCCAAGACGCATGGAATGAGGGTCTGCCGCAGAATTCAGTTTAGCTTTCTTTTTCCTCCAGCTTTCTGGGCCTCAGGTGGCTAAGAAGTTTTGCACAGGCAGAAGCTACTGAAATCCTCAATCCAGGCCTGGCTCCCTGTTTTCCTACATCCCTTGCCTACTCCTCCAGGCTCTGTGTTTTTTTTTAAAATGGGTAGCAAGTGTGTTTTATATTCCTTCACAATTACAACAGGCAAAACCTCCTGGTATGGTTAATGAGCCACTCATTCCTAATTTGCAGAAGGTGGCAACAGGCATCAAGATAACTAGAATGAATCGGAAATCAAATTGACCAGCTCAGGAGAAGGGAAAAACACTGTCTGTGGTTCGGTTACATTTCTGCTTCTCTTTGTGGCCCATACCCATAACATTTGGTGTGAGTTAATGTAACACACCTGTAACCTTGACTCTATCCACCAAATGCTGACTAAGAGAGAAGATTCCCATTTCCTTGTTATGTAATCTTAAATGTGAAATGAAGTGAGTGCAAAAATATGTCAGAAGACATCTGGCCAGTACAAGTGCAACCCTTCTTTCTGTTTCTCCTTTCTTCCACAATCATCTGAACTACTTAACAGACCCAATAAATGCAATCAGACTTATGAACAATGGTCATGTTTAATTTGCATTTATTCTTCTTGTCTTATGCCACAAGAAAGGCCTGTGTTTAGGACACAACACACACAGCCCGACCTTCGCTAGATAAATCATGTAGAGAGAATGCTTGGCCCAAGGTTACCTAGTGGGCTTTGTGGCACAGTATGAATTTTGACTTGGGGCTCCTACCCTAACCACACGTTACTTGGTCCTGAGAGGTGGCAACTTCCTTAAGCCACCTGAAGGCTGCCTAATAAATTTGGGCTGAGCTGACACCAATATACAGATGATACGCAGCTCTATCTCGAGCTACCAGCAGATCCCAGGGAGGCTGTGGAAACCATGAATGGGTACTTTGAGGCAGTTTTGGAATGGATGAGAGGTCACAAGCTGAAATTTAATCTTGACAAAGGTGCTATTGGTGGTGGGGAGTAGGGGTGATTGATTCTTGGGAATATCAGGAAATAATGATATTTTTTGGGTTCAATATACCCAAACCCGAAAAATACTGGGTTTTTTTTGTACATGCCTAGTGGGGAGGTCTGACCTGGGAAATGGGTTATCTCATTCTGGATGAGGTTGCACTCTGCTAAAGGAGCAGGTTTATCATTTTGGGGTGTTCCTGGACTGAGGCCTCCTGTTGGATAAACAGGTGGCAGCAGTGCCTTTTACAAGCCTTGGCTAACGAGCCAGCTGTGGCCCTTCCTGGACAGAAAAGATCTTGACATTGTAGTACATGCTGTGATAACATCTATATTAGATTACTGCAATGCACTGTATGTAGGACTTGCCCTTGAAGACTGTCTGGAAGCTACAGTTGGTACAGAATGCTGTTGCCAGAGTACTGACTAAAGTGGGTTGTAGGGATCATATCACTCATCTTGTTCTACCTATACTGTCTTCCAATTTGCTTTCAGGCTCAATTCAAGGTGTTGGTATTGACCTTTATAGCTCTGTATAGCTGGGACCAACATAACTTAAGGATCGCTTTCCCACATGAACTTACTCATTCACTCTGGTCATCCTCAGAGTCCTGCTTTGGTTGCCCCCACCACACCATATGAGGCTAGATGGACAGCAACCCAAAAAAGGGCACTCTCCGTTATGGCACCAAAATGTTGGAATTCCTTCCCTAGGGATATTCGTGTCTCCCTCCATCAGTGTCTTCCACCAGCAGGTGAAGACCTTTTTGTTTCATCTGGCATATCACTAGTAACAGTTTTTGGCCCTCATTCTAATACTGTTTGTGTTTTCAACTAGTTTTTAATTTTTTAACTATTTTTATTGTTTCAGTGTTCACCACCTTGTGCAGCCTGATTGGGTGGAATGGCAGTATAAAAATGTTCTAAACAGAAATAAATAGAAATAGGGCCGGGCTGTTTTCCACCTTTAAACTCAGTGCTGAAGCTGCTTGCACAGACCTGTGATTCTGGTTGCAAAACAGGGGGAAATGTTATGGGTGTGAACATGTGTCGAACACTAGACGTCCCTGCTAGTGTGGTGTAGTGGTTAAGAGCAACGGACTCAAATCTGGAGAACTGGGTTTGATTCTGCACTCCCCCACATGAAGCCAGCTGGGTGACCTTGGGTCAGTCACAGTTCTTTCAGAGCTCTCTCAGCCGCCAAGATAAGTCTCGCTCACCACCTAGTGGTGCATAATGCTAAAACAGCTAGAACTTTACACTACTAGACAATCTTAGGATCTCCTGGCTATACTACACACAATGCCGAACAATTGTCCCTGCCAGCCAGGAGTACAAGGAGGACACAAGCACCAGCAGGCACCCACTTTGATAACCAAGGTGAAAACAACTTCTGAGTTCGACTCAAGCGCTACTACAGTGGCTTTTCCCAACATTACTCTCTATTCTTCTGCCGTTGCAATATTGCAATATTCTCACCATGGGCTACTGTTCTCCTAGAATTGCCTGCAAGCCTGTCCATTGGCAACTAGAGGTTACTACAGTACCCACTACATTAAAAGCAAGAGCAAGTCGGATGGATTAAGTGAACTCTGTGTCCAAGCACCATAACCAGACCATAACAGCAGGCTGTCTGTGGCTGTGCACTCCTTTCAGCAGTTAAAGCCAAGAGGGAGACCACATAGGAAAACAAGCCAGTCAGCACTCGCTGCCGCCTTTTTCGTTCAAGAGGAGATGAAATCAAATCAAATGCAGTGTTCTAGCATCTTTCCTGCCGGTGAAAGGAGTTTAATTTGTGCACAGTATTGTGAGATCAGGCTGAAGCAGCAACTGTGACCTTTTACCAGTAGGCAAGGTTCTGACCCAGACCATTCCTTCCTGCTGTTCCTTGAAAGACACAAATTCGACAGAAACAGAGACTTCCATTAGGTTCATTCCTCCAGCTAGCTAACAGCCATAAGAGAATATTGTAATCCATTGTAAGAATGGTCCTGACATTGTTGTGTTTACCAACCAGCTCTTAGAGGGATTTGTCTCAACAACAACACTGTTGTAAGATACAACTGCTTCCTTGTTAGGAACAGCACCCACTATTAGCCCTATCACTCCCTCCAAGTAATTTATTTAAATATTTCTATTCTACTTTTCTCTGCATTGGGGAATCCAGGCCATAGGTGAACAGTCAAGGAAACGGACCTCTTCAGTTCATGACAAAAGGCCTGTGCCTGTGGCCACATCCAAGCTTAAACGAACAGTCAAGGAAACGGACCTCTTCAGTTTTGCCTCTGGCCATATCCAAGCTTAAATACCTGTAACCGGACAGGGAAATGCAGTTCAGCCCAGATGTCATACAGTTGGCAAAGGTGTTTTCAGAATTCCCCTCCCCTACAAGGAAGGCTGGAATACCAACAGTGTGCATGCAGAAGGGACAAACCACAGCTATACAGCAGCCAGGGGGGAAATCATTAGCAGGAAAGGGGAAGCACACACTGGAAACACTTAACTGAAACTCAAATATTACTCACTTATTTTATTTAAAAAGTTGTTCACACTAGGTGAGGGAGGGAAGAAAGAGAGAAAGGCTCAGACAGCCACCTCAGGTCTCTACTTGGACCCTTGCTCGACACGTAGCCATGAAGCCCCCAGTCTTCTGACCTGCTGGGCCAGCAGAACGCATGTGCTGTCAGTCCTAGGGTGGACAATTACAGCAAGACAGAGGCCAAAGGCTCGGTCCTTCAGGGAAACAGTCTGGAGGTTGAACTTTCGTCACTTCAGGACAATTACCAGGCGGGAGCAGTGTTGGCCAAACGCCTCATACGCCTGCAAGGGAGATGACAGACAGGCATGAGTGGCAGGTTACAGACCATAGAACTGGGCAGGGAGATGGAAAGAGAAGGAAGGGAGACTGTAGGAAAACAGGATACAAAGGAACGTGAATACAAAAGGTACTCCCAAAGTAAAAACGTCCCAGTGTCAAAACACCCAGTGACATTTGCAAGCAGTTTGGAAAGGAAGCCCTCCCTCAAAAAACCCCAAAAATGCAATTTCTGGCCATATGAAGTTGCCATAGCTTAATAGTTAAGGCACCAGCTGTAACTTCTGCACTATATATTTTAAGTCTTTGGGCACCCAGGTCTTCCCTGCATCAGTCCTCTGCAAGCTGGGGAAAAGAATGGTATGCCAACTGTTCTGATATTTTAAAATTCTGATAGCCAACCTCTTGCAAAGATTGTTTTATGCTGCATAAGGAGATTCTGTTCACACTTCACCAAAAGTAAATAATCAGGGGGGAAAACCCTCCTGAAACATGGTCAGACCAAACTGCCCCTGTTGTGTGTACCTCCTAAAGATTTATTTTAAAAACAGCAAAAGTGTGACACAGGCTGATCATATGTTAACTTTGTCATAAATGTAGGACTTACTATTGTTTATCAAATTTTGTATTTGCTTCATGACAGTTGACAGTAAGGTTTTGAAGCATGCCATTTGATTTCAAGGCACACTGCGTACTTCTGCATAATAGAGTATCTGGCAGAGTACTGGTGCTCTTTTGATATGAAATTGGATGAACAAAAGGAATGCTAGCCAGGATGATGTCTGAATCCTGACAGCTCCATTTCAAAATGAGCTCCTGCCAAACTAAATGCTGGCCCATTAGGGCTAGATATCTGCAAAAAGCAAACGACACTGAACATGTGATGATGCTCCTACCAAAGTTCATATCACATAGCACAAGATAAATACCCCACACCCCCAGCCATGAGCAATTTTGAAATCCTGCTAACAAATGGAGCACTAGAGAGAGAAAAAGATTTCAGATGTGTTTCACCAACTAGTCACAATGAAATCCACATGAACAGGCAGTAGCACCTTGTGTTTCTGTCCTGGTCACGGATTTTCTTCTCCATCTCTGCATCTGTCAGGGTTTCAAGTAGTGGGCACCATTGGTCAGCATCTCCAGTGTTACGAATGGCAATCTCCACCGTTGGCAGAGGGTTCTCACTAAAAAGACCAGGACACAGGACCAAAAAAGATGAGAAATGCAGCTGCAGTCCAAGCACAGGTTTCACAGGTTTTTTTTTTTTTAATTTCAACACTAACCTACCATGAAAAAAGATGAGAAATGCAGCTGCAGTCCAGAACACAGGTTTCACAGGTTGGTTTTAAAAAAAAATTTCAACACTAACCCACCGTCGAGAGAACTTTCAGCAAGGTCTGAACTCTGATGCATACGCCTAGTAAACAGTCATGCTTCATTTCCTGGAAAACATATTCTGGTTCCCAGCTATGAAGTTGAGCTTCTATAGCACAACAGCTAGAATCATACAAGGCCTACACTCCAAACAAGCTGTGTAGGATCTCCTTGTGGGACCTTGTTGAGGAACAAGCTGTGCCCCTTACCTGAATGCGTACGTCTTCTGATGCCAGCTCAGCTGCCCCCGGATGCTGTAAGCAATAGTGGTGACGAACTCGCCACCCAGTCCAAGCTCTGAGCACAGCTTCAGTGCAAACTTCTCTGGTGAATTCTCTTTCTCTGACATATCCCACTCAAATTGGTCCACCAGGGAAATGTTCCCCACATGTATGTTGAGCTAGATGAAAATGCCACAGAATTATCATCATATTGCTGGTATTACAAATAACCTTAGTCCAATACTCTCCCCATTCTCTTCCTTACCCTGCTACATCTCACTACTGAACGGTTTAAGGTCCACATAAAGCTGCCTTGTACTGAGTCAGACCACTGGTCTGTGAAGGTCAACATTGCCCACTTCCACTGGCACTGGTGCCCCAGGGTCTCAGGTGGAGATCTTTCACATCACTTACTACCTGACCTTTTTAAGTGGAGAGGTAGGAAATTGAACCTGAAACCTTCTGCATGCCAAACAGATGCTCTCCCACTGAGCCACAGCCCCCCCCCCCAAAGCTGCAACTGAGATGGCCACTTTCCTCCCACTGAGCCACAGCCCCCCCCCCCCAAAGCTGCAACTGAGATGGCCACTTTGTCTCTGAAAACTCAAGACCAGTAAGCTCCTCAAATACAAGGTATTAAACACAAAACATTTTCCACAAGCATAGGATGGAACAGACATAAAGAACTACATTTCCTCTCTCTGATCTCGTTTCCACAAGCATAGGATGGAACAGACATAGAGCTACATTTCCTCTCTGATCTCACACCTAAAATGCCAACTTCACTCTTCCTCTACACCAAAAGGTTGGCCAGCACCCTTGTCAAGCCACCCATCCTTCCTACACTTTCACTCACAGCAAAGGAGCACAGAATAGCCAGCTCAAGACAGATGAACTGTAGGGGGCATCCTGCAAGCAGACAAGTTAGAGGATCAGCTACAACAGAAAAGGAATTGGATGTGCTTCTTGTGAATGTATCTATTTTCAGCAGCCTCTCTGGCAATGCTGGCATTCTGCACTTCCCTGTAAACCAGCTGTGATTAGCTGGAGCATCCCCTTTATCAGACAGCCACAAGCAGAACCAGGGCAATTGTTGGTCATCTTTCTTTACCTTAATAATGACGCGCTGATCTGACTGGTCCTCCAGGATACTGTCTGTAGGGTAAGATTCAATCTGTTGTCGGATTGCTGATGCAATAGCGGGAACAAACGTCAGAGGATTCAAATCCAGGTCATCGCAGAGAATCTCCGAAAACATTTCTGGAGTCATTAGTTTCTCTGAAGGAGGTAAAGAAAATCCTTGTTTTTACTATTAATGTCCTTGCTTGATTATTAATCAGAAACATTACTTCTGGGTCTCTAGCTTAAGAGAGGCAGACGTTCCATGAACTGTGCAGCTTCCCGGGCCACCACAGCAACGCTCTCATGCTAAAAATGCTGGAATTATGATCTCCCTCTGGGGAGGGGGGGCACACCTTACTTCCCAATATCAGAAGATTTTACACCCCACCTTTCAACACAGCAATTCACTCATTCCTGACTGATTAGAAGTATCTTTTCAAAATTAAGCAAAATAACCAAGATACAATATTTTGAGAAAATTTGCCATTCAGAGAATGGCTCTCAATTTACACTGCAGGGTATCTGAGGAAGAATCAATAATCCCATTCCAAACCCCATGCACTCTTCTGTCTCTTACACACCATTCATGTTCCATGTAAAAGCATCCCTCAGTTTCTGCCCATCTATCTCCATGTCCAGTCGAATTGGAACAAGCACCTCTGGCTGAGAAGCGTTCTCATGGATTACAGCTGGGTCATGGTCATCAAAGCTGAAACACAGAAGTGTGGAATTAAATGAATGAGGTATGACAGTCACCCCTGCAAGCAGGAAAGGAGAGTGGGAATAAAAGACGATCATTTGAACTTCTGTGCCACAGTACCTCTTACAATATTAACCCCTGGGACTAATAAAGACAAGGATGTCTTTGAGCACCTGCTCATCACCCTTGAAAGACAGCCATCCGTCTACACCAGGGGTCCCCAATATGGTGCCCAAGGGCACCATTGCACCCACCAAGTGTTTTAAGAAAGTGGATGGGGCCAGGTATGGTTTCTGCCCAGCAAGGCTTCTGATTGGACACTGGAGATGATTGGCTGTGTGTTTGTTTTTTTTAAGTTGCTTTGGCAGCAATTGCCAATACAACAGAGATCTTCACTGTGTGACTGAATGAAAGCTGCAGCAGCCATTCTGTACCTACCTCCACCTCCTGCGGCAGCCATTCTGTAGTAGCCATTTTGTACCTGTGCCCACCATGCTGTGTCAGAATTCCAAAGGTACCCACAGGTTGAAAAAGGCTGGGGATCCGCCCTGACCTGGATAGCCCAGGCAAGCCCGATCTCGTCTGATCTCGGAAGCTAAGTAGGGCCAACCCTGGCAAGCACTTGGAAGTACTCCAAGGAATACCGGGGCTGGGATGCAGAAGCAGGCAATAGTAAGCCATCTCTCTGAAATGTCCAAGCCCCACTAGGGGTCACCAGAAGTCAACAATGACTTCCAGGCACACACGCACACACAAAAATACTCACCTCCCTACCAAAAAAGGGTTGGGGACCCCTGATCTACACACATCAAAGATGGTATGTGTGTGGGGATTCCCAAGACAGAATAGGATCTCTGACACAAGCCCCATCAAGTTTTCAAAATTAAACACTTTGTCATCCTCCTGAGATCACAAGGGCCTTTGGAGTAGGCATTTCTCTCAGTCTAGAAACTTTACTAGGCCCTAGGTCCAGATGTATGCCTCTGTCACTTACCTTGTATATCACCACTATACCCTTTTGCACACAGAAAATGGATGCTGGGGTACTTAAACCTCACAACTCAAATCTGAACTGAGGCTTCCCAGGTCCACGTCCAGTCACTCAACACTCACTTGCCTCTGATAAGCTATCAGCAGTCTTCAAAAGCTAGCGACATACACTCACCAGAGTGGAAACGTTCTCTTCTTGTCCCTACCCATCCGGTTCCTGTTAATAGTGGTGGAGCATGGTACAGCGTCAAGATGGTGGGAGCTGTTTGGGAGGGTTGGAACCCACTGGCTGTTCCTTTTTGCCTTCTGTTCTCTAAAAGAAGAGATCACTTGCTGAATGGAAAACAAACGTCATGGCTTTTATATCTGATTGTTTTGAGAGTACAGAAAAAGCTTGAGCAAAAGTCTAGAGATAAGCTTTTCTCTCAAAACCAGAGTAATTCATTTGCAATACAAAATGTAGTACCTCAAGAGGTTTAGCTACAGTTTCTGTCAGCAAAATAAAATACTATCAACTTACAATAAGCCCACCCTTATACCACTTATACCATGTCAACAAGCCTCTGAAATGCAGACACCTATGGTTCTGGGTTTCCCCAGGTAGCAGGAGATGCACCCATTTAATACCTGAGGTAGGTGGGAGGCTCAGTGCTGATTGATACTGCCTTGTATTTCTCATCATTTCCGTCCAAGATCTCTTCTACCTCAGAAGCTTTCAAGAGGGTCACGCTTGTGGCTAGTGTTGTATAACCATGATCTGGAATTAGAAAAGAAAGGAGAGGTGTGAATTTCTAGAGTGTCAACTTCCAGATGGCCCTCCTGAGGTTTGTATAGCCTATGCCTATAACTATGCAAAACTGAACTATTCATGAGGGTTTTTCTGTGCAGGTAAAAGGGTCGCACTGTAAAAAGTGGTTTTACAGACTTGCTTGGATAAATGAATAGGGACTGTGGACTATACTGCTGTGTATAGCTTATTGTAAGTAGGATCCTATTAATGTAATTTCTGTACCGCTTAATGTGTCACATTACTTATCCTATGCATCAGTCCTTTCTGATTATTCCACACCTCTAAAATCCTAATGCATTAATTACTGAATATCCCATTTTGCTGTCTCACTATGCATAATCCGCCTTGAGTCCCTGTGAGAAAGGCGAACTATAAATAGCATAAATGAAAGAATAAATAAATAAAAGTAGCTGAGAGATTAATCAAATATCAACAGTTGTGCAATTCATGCAGGAACCTGGGCTAGAAGGAAGGTCCCTGCGTTTCCTCTACAAATACTCATGGAAATCAACTGCAGGGCTAACAACACATGCAAGCTGTATGCAGCCTACTGAACCTCTTCCTGCTGCCCTTCAAGTTTCCACTGATTCCATTGGGAAAGGCCCACAGAGTATCTTGTTGGTCTGTCTGCCATCACCTATTCTGTGGTCCCTTCTCAGTGGCACACTGCAAATTTCTCAGTGCTTATCTAAAGCAATTCGGTCTTAATGAATATCTGTCTACTTCCACATCACATCCTTAAGAAGTAGTCAGAGCTACCAACGAGCATGACTGGTAGCTAATGTTTGGACTTGACTGACCAACATCACAGCCCAGTGTCCCAAAACAGGGGTGTAGCAGAAATCAAGCAGGATAGTCAAAAAGCAAAGATACTATTCAGAGTCTGCCAAACAGATATGGTGGGCTTCAATAGCACCAAGAAGGACTCCAATTGAGAGACTACATCAGAATACAGCAATGCAGATTTCCCCCTCCCCTACTCATGAATTAGTATACAAAGAATCAAATACCAGAATGAGATATATGTATATATACTGTTTGACTTACATCTTCTGGGACTGTGGCTCCGCTGAGATTCTTTGAGAGAAGAAAACAAGAAGAGCAAATTCAGAGACCAACAGGACTTATACCATTAAATATGCTACTGCTCACACTCTACCAGGGAACTCTACAGCAGCAGCAGGTAAACTGTTACAGCCAGTTAGGGCTGCAATGATTGTTTCATATTATAATGTTTCCAAAAAACTACTGAGAACAGTGCAAAAATGCAATGGAAAAATATTATTTTTATTTTGCTGCATTATAAGTAGGGATGGGCATGAACCAGAAAAACATGGTTTGTGGCCTGCCCTGTTCATGAACCGTGGACCATCATAAACTTTTAGCTGCCTCGTGAACTGGTTCAGTTTGTGAGGTGGTAGAATGGCCCTCTGGTGTGCTAGAGACACCAAACTCACTGGGGATCTCCAACTGCCTCTCTTCTATCTCCCCTCCAAGTTTGTTGAGGATTTAATTTACAGGATCTGAGTTGCGGCCCCCCAAAGAAGGTGCCCCGAAGGAAAGTGGTTTCTGGCGAAATGACCGCCTGTCATTTCCTAGAGGCATCTTCTCTGGGGGGCCGTAACTCAGACCCTGTAAATCCAATCCTCAGCAAACTTGGAGGTAAGGCAGAGGAGAGTCAGCCAGAGATCTCCAGAGAGTTTGTTGTCTCTAGCTTGTACAAGATCTGTTCTATATACTCCTGAACTTGCACCTGTCAAAATGACCACCTGTCAGCTGTCATTTTGACAGGCACAGGTTCAGGAGTGTACAGAACAGATCCTGTACAAGCTAGAGACATCAAACTTGGAGGCCTTGTAGAGGAGCATCTGGGGGAGGTCCACTGTGAGTCTGGTAGTTGTTATGAAAGCAGCTGCATTTTAATAACTGAACTGCTGCCCTCTTGAAAACCTGCCAGGCTTCAAGATCAAAATTTCTTACCACTTCCACAAAATGTTACAATCTTCCCCACATTTTTGTTTTCATGACAGTCAGGTATATTCCTTTAACAAAGATCAACCCACTTAAATGAAAAGCTCATCTGTTCCTGTATACCCACTTAAGCCTGATTTACCAGTGTGACTTTTTATCTAGCTAAAATTGGGCCGCCACGTATGTATGCATGCAGTGCCATGTTAACACATCATCAGCACAATACCTGTGCAGACTCTTTGGAGTGCTATTGTGGCATGAAGAGTAGCTGAGGGCATAAGTTCAAATGATGCTGGGTACAATTATGCTTTTCTGTTCACCTTTAAATGTATTTACTGTCAGGCTTCCCAAACCCTGCCTAAACTCTGCCTGAGAAAAAATACTAGTGGGAGACGATCTCACGTTCCATTTTTCTTCACAGGAAACTCAGTCACCCAGATTGTCTGAACAAGTAACAGAGTTTTCAATGCGGAACAAGTCTACTAGTAATCTTGTCAGAATTCTTTACCATGGGAAGAGGCAACAATTTTCTTCCTCTCCTCCACTGTGGCCAGTCGCCTCCAGAGCGAGGGGTACCTCTTGTACAAGGAACCACGAAACATACGCAAATAGTTGCCCACCTGCAAGGCAAAGAGAAATGCTGCTGCAACTACAGGTGCCAATCTTATTGCTGCATACAATCCAAATGAGACCACAGCCTATTAAAAGACTGGAGCACACGTCTACTGTGAAAATGGCTTAGTGTGTACTGTGAGTGGCAGACAGAGATCTAGCAGAGTATATAAGTTATTTTACAAGTGTATAAATGAGGTGATGTGTGACCATTTCTGCCCCACCTGCTTTCAATATTATACAAACCTCATATACATAATGTAAGAGTATACAGGTAACGTATATAGGAAGAGCAATGTTCCTGCTAGCCTTGTCCCTGCATGTATGTCACAATGCCGGCAATGGACTCATGCACAATATGTGTTTAGGCTCATAACCATGTCGGGCTAACTGTGAAGGGGTGACCCTGTTCCCCCCTTCATACACCTATTGTGCACTGTGGGCTTTTCTTGCTCTGGGTTACAGCAGCACAAATTTGGGAACAGCAAGTGAGGCCTGGTTCCCACATACAGAATAGTAATGAGGTGGCAGAATGGCGTGTCGGGGCTGGATTCCATTTTTCAGTTTTCCTTTGCCTTATTAAAGTTGTGTAAAACAAAAACCAACACAGCTCAGAGCAAGATTTTACCTCTTTGCTTGTTGTGGCAGCTTGTTTTTTAAAAACTTACAAGGAAACATTTCCACATACAGAAGTATTCCAAAAATTTGATCCTACATTCTGAAGTGGCACAATCCATTCTACCATCTGTGTTTAACTGTATTTCATTCCCCTGCATACGTGAACCAGGCTCCCGTCCCAACTTCTGCTGAGTGTCCAAGGACCCTCCCAACCTGGAACTCCAACAAAGCCCCTCAGCTCCTATGAATGCTTTTTGCAACAAAATCTCTCCAAGCTCTTAGAGCACTGGCTTCGAAGTCCATCATCCAGAAATGCTAGGGTGCTAAAGCAGACAGCGGATCCCTTTGTTCTCCCACAGCAAAGCTTCTCACACCGGCTCTTTGTAGCCTCAGACAACTACATAGGCCTTCTCCAAGCAGACTTTTAGGATTCACTGCTACGAAAAGCAGCTTGGATGACTGTCAAATGTCTTGACAAGGAGGGACCAATTGAGCCAAAATGCAGCCTCCGTAATCAGCAACAGTCTACTTCCAAATATCCCTCGCGAACAAGGGAGAGTCTTCAGAGCTTTGCAGGTGGCTTCCCCCTTGCTGGAAACAGAGCACCGGACTGCGGCCCGGCTTCCCCCGGCACAGGAAGACGGAGCTCCTTCGAGGCACCTCTCCGCCGCCGAACTTATAAGATGCTCCCGGAGGTCCGAGCGCGCACCGGCTCTTCTCCAAAAAAGGAGGAGCCACCACTTCTCCTCCACACACCTCCCTCCCTCCCCAGCCGGCTCCGAACCCAACAGCGGGGGAGGGAAAGGCGCTCACCTCGGAGCCGATCATGAAGAACTCGCCGTCCTCCTCCAGCTGGAACTTGACGGGCTTCTGTCCAAAGGTTTTACTCAACGCCATCATCATCATGGCGAAAGCAGCAGCAGCAGCACTCGAGCCGGGCAGAACACGCGATGGCGATAAGCCGCGGCCTAAGCGGCGCCAATACCACGCATGCGCCCCCGGGAAACCCGCTTCTCTCTGTCGATGGGGAGCGCCGGACTAGTAGGAGGAAACCCTGATGGGCGATGGTCACACCCACGGGAGAGAGAGAGAGAGAGAGAGAGGTTGCGCACGCGCAAGACCGACAAAAAGCCTACTTCTAGAACGGCCACGCATGCGCTTCCTGCAGACGTCCCGGTTTCCGCCTAGTGCGCATGTGCTGCAGGTGAGATTTCTGAAGTGCTGCCCAGGATCCGCTGACCCTGGCCTGTTCTGAAATTCCGCTGTGTGGAGGGAGAAAGGAGGTCTTCTTGTCTGCCTTTTTGTGGCGGCTCGCCGTGTCTGAGAGGGGAGGTGGAACTCGGGAGTCTCCGGAATGGGACTTTCTTAGACGGTCTCCAGGTAGAGTTACAGAAGGCGCTCCTCGGTGAGCTCTGGTTGCTATGGCACCGTGTAGTACTGTGTTCTAGGGAAAGGCTCACGCGCCGTTTCCAGGCCGTTTGCAGAGCCCTGCGACGGGTTCGTTGAAAGCTCGTCAGTCTCTGGGATTGTCCATGCCCAGCTGCTTATTTTCCCGCTGGGACACTGGGAGTTTTCTGTTTCCTGCACAAAAAAGTAGAAGGTGTGCAGGTGTAGCATCACATCTGACGCTAAGGTTGTCGACCAGCAGATGGGGCCTGGAATTCTCCGGGAAGTCTGATTGTTCTCCGTCCTATAGAGATTAAGTCTCCTGGAGAAAATGACTGTTTAGGATGGTGGACTTAATGGCATACTATCTCTGCAGAACTGCCTCCCCTCCCTAAACTGTGCCCATCCATTGGCTTCACCCCCAAATTGCCAGGAATTTGTTTTCCCAGAATTGGCAGCCCTTCTCTTTGTGCCAACTGGAGTAGAATAGCTGTCACGCATAGGAGTCTTATCTCTGGAGTCTGGTACTTAGATTTTTATTCAAGGACCCCAGTGATCAATCCTGTGCCTCAAGCCACGAACAAGAACCTGCCTCATTAGCAGTCATTGAAGAAAGAATTCTGACCCATGTTCTTTCTTGGATTGATTTCAGTAACCCAATTTTAGGCAGTTTGAATTGCAGGACAAATTATGCTTTTCTGCTGCTATGGTGTTCTGCAAACATACACCTCTGCCCACTTAGATATCTTCCAATTCTGTTTGTATGTGTTCTTAAAATCCTGAACCGCCCTCTTATCCAATCAGGTAACAAATCTGACCCCCCTGGCCAGCTCCCCTCTTTCCAAGCCTGGAAATAAAATAATCTTTTGTTTTTGAACTCAGCAGCTTATCCTTTAACAAGGGATAGAATTCATCACTAAATTGTGTGCTGGATTTTGCCTGGCACAAAGCCACCTATATTTCTGTGGCTGCTTTTGCCCCTATCTACTATGAGAAAACTTGGATTTTACCTGCTGGATTACATCCAAACATCTGGATTGCTGCTTGGACTTTTAAGTAGCTTGTGTCGTTGCTTTGTTGCTTACCTTACCCTTTTGGCCTGGTGTTCCTTTTCAAGTGTAATGACTTGCAGAACATGGGGTGCTTGGAGTGACTGGCTTTTTTAGTAGGCACTGGGATGCACGATCTTACTTTGACTTCTTGAGCCCAAATATTTGTATTATTTCCCTTAAACTTTATTTCTGGTTTCAGTTTATCCAAATCTTAATATTCCTTCCAAGCTTGCAAAAGTGTTTCACCACTTAAGTTTAAAAAAATCCCATAGTACTGTTGTATAGTACTGTTGTCTTCTTTAAAACTGGGTTTAAACGTAGGAGAGGTGGTGGAAGGAAAGGCTGCTTACTTATTTAGTACATTATTATCCCATCCTTTCTCTAAGAAGCTCAGGGCAGCATAGATTGTTTTCTCCTTTTACCTTCACAGCAATCCTGTGAGGTAGGTTAGGCTGAGAGAGGCTGGCCCAGGGTCATCCAGTGAATTTTGTGGCACAGTGGGGATTTGAACCTGGGTCTTCCAGATCCTACTCCAGCACTCTAACTGCTGCAATATTTTACTGTGTATTTGGGCTCAAATTAGAAAGTGGACCAGTTGTACTTTGATCTTCTGCATATGCAACATGAAACCAGAAACAGAGAGACCAGCAGCTCCCCATGCTTCCTGGGGGTGCCATATGGGTTATGGGTGTCTCGTTAAGGGTTTATGCCCTGTAAGCCGCCCTGAGCCTCCGGGGAGGGCGGGATAGAAATGCGAATAATAAATAAATAAATAATAATTTATAGCTTGCTGCTGGTGAACTCTGATTAGCTGTAAATTTTTCCTTATATTATTTTTGTGACTGTGCAATCATTTCTCCCAGTTCTAATATAAAGTTATTTATTTCAATGTATGCATTATATTCAGTTAATAAGCTGCTGTTTCTTTTCTAAATTGTTTACAGTGCTATCAACAGTTTTTGCTTTGTATTAAGAACATAAGTATTCCTCAAAGTCCTTCTGCATTAGCACTGACATTCAAATCTTTCATTTATCCTTGTTATATTCTTGCACGGTTTTCATTTTTATTAACTGCCAGTTTCCTGATGCAGGCACCTTATCTATGATTTTTTCTTCCATCTGATGCAGTCAGCTTGTAGACTTTGCAACTTCAATATCCTTTTCCCTTCTTCCCTGTGGTTTTGCTTGTCAGTTTTCTCAGTCCTGGAGATTTGTGTCTGCTTCAGACTCCTCCAGTTGCCTATACTGACCTGTGGTACTGACCTCTAAAGCCCTGTACAGCTCATGGCAAGCATATCTTGAGGACTGACTTCTCCCTACCTGTCCACTCCGCTCATCTTTGGAGGCCCTTTTTTGGGTGCCCCCATCATCTGAGGCTAGATGGGTGGTAATCTGAGGAAGGGCCTTCTCAGTTGTTGCACTGAAACTGTGGAACTCCCTCCCCAGGGAGATTCATCTGTCTCCCGCTATTGTTGTCTTCTGGCAGTGGGTGATGACTTTTTTTGTTTGGCATTTCCACAATAACTATTACTGGCCCTCCCCATTGTTTTGGTATTAAAGGTAAAGGTAAAGGTTCCCTTGCTCGAAAGCCAGTTGAATCAGACTCTAGGGTTGCGGTGCTCATCTTCGTTTCAAAGCCGAAGAGCCAGCGCTGTCCGAAGACATTTCCGTGGTCATGTGGCCGGCATGACTAAACACCAAGGCGCACGGAACGCTGTTACCTTCCCACCGAAGTGGTACCTATTTATCTACTTGCAATGTCTTGCCTTCGAACTGCTAGGTTGGCAGGAGCTGGAACTAGAGACGAAGCTCACTCTGTCATGTGGCACCCGGGTCTTGAACTGCTGAACTACTGACCTTCCACAGCCTGCAGTTCAGCGTCTTAACCACTTGAGCCACCGTGTGTGCTTATATGTTTGTATTAAATTATTTTATATCTACTTTATTTTAAATGTTTTCATATTTAAACATTTTAATGGTTTGATGTTCATTGCTTTGGGGGACCCTGTGTGGGTGGGAAGGCAGCACAGAAATGTTCTAGATAAATATAAGTAGCTCAGCTGTTTTCCAGTGTTTGGCCCTTTTTTTAAAAAAACGTTGTAGGGCTTCATGCAGAAACGGCTTCATGCAACCCCCCAAAAAAGAACAAAAAAATGCCTTTATGCAAAAATGGTGCAGAAATCCTGCAAACATGGTGTGAGAGCCAGTGTGGGATAATGGTTAGAGTGTTAGACTAGGATATGGGAAACCCAGGTTCAGATCTGTACTCTGACATGGAAGCTTGTTGAGTGAACTTGGGCCAGTCACCCACTCGCACTTAGTCTCAGCCTAACCTACTTCAAAGGGTTGTTTGGAGGATAAAACGGAGAAGGGAATAGTGTTGTAAGCCACTTTAGGTCTCCACTGGGGGGAAAGGCCATCCTGGTCTGAGCAGCAGGGACCTGCTCCCTAAATCCTTGTGGGCACTCAGCGGAACCTCATATAGGACACTTGTTTCCTAATATGGGAAGTGATTGATGGCAAGACAAAAAGCAGGGTACATTGGAAGAAGAAAGTTTTCCATTTGTATTGATTGGTCAGCTGACAGTGAGGTCCTAAACAGAATTACACACTTCTAAGGTAGTTGAAGTCAGCGGGTTTTAGAAGGGTGTAAGTCTGCTTTGGATTAATTTCTTACTAAGCTGAACTACTTACTAGTTAACTAGTTTGATCAGCCAGTTAGTATGCTGTTGCCATCTTAGATGCACCATTCAGGGCAGAGTGGATCACAGAACCCTAGTTGTTGTTCAGTCGCACAGTCGAGTCTGACTCTTCGCGACCCCATGGACAAGATCTCGCCGGGCCCTCCTGTTTTCCGCCGTCCTCTGAAGTTTGCTCAATTTCATGTTCATTGCATCTATGACACTGTCTAACCATCTCATCCTTTGCCGTCCCCGTCTTCTTTGACCTTCAATCTTTCCCAAGAACCCTAGTACTTTTGTTAAAAAATATACACAAGTACAATAATTCTGGAGAGCTACATTTAAAAAAAAATGTAATGTTTCCTAGTAAAATACAATGCAAAGAGAAAAGTAAGAGTACACCTGAAACATGATACTGAAACGCATCTTATTCCTCCCCTTTCCCCATTAATGCTTATGGGGTCTATTTGGGAGTCCAAATTTATCAGCCAGTAATAAGTGGTCAACAGTTCCTTGACAGGTACCAAGGAGAGGATAGTCAGTAAAATCAGTTCTCAGAAATGCAACTCTCTGTGGAGGAATACTAAACAAAAAAAAGTTCTCAAGCTGTGGCACTCTGCAACTGTAGATAACTGTCGAGAGGTGACAGAAGGCACCTAGTTTTACTCTGTGGCTATGACTGGCATCACAAAGTAAAAATCAAGGGCATGGCCATCTTTTAGATTGTAATGCCAACCCCCCCCCCCCAAACAACCTTGTGCTTGGAACTCTGTTGGATTTGAGAAGGTGTGAATTTAGGTAGATGGCCATTGCAAATCATTTCAGCTTGTGTCAGTGTAGTGGCCTAAAAGTGCAGCTTTTCTCCAGACCGAAATGATGATCTTGGCTGAAGAGGACGGCTTGTCTCTGTCACTCTATCTGAAAGAGTTAGGGGAAGATACACAGCTAAAAAAATCATGGCTGATGATTCGTGGGTAGCCATCGAGCACTTTCACATGAATGGGGTCAAACTTCCAGTACTGCCAACCTTTCAGGAAGTAGGCAAACCCTGTGGATGTAACAGCAAAAAAAAAAGTCAGAAAAATAGGAGCAATGGCAGCAATCTTGAATGTTCTCACTGACTCAATGTACATTTTTGCTGTTACAACTCTTGGTGAGCTGAGAGCTGTTTCCCATGTTGCATTTTTGCTAGTAAATGAGCGGCCCTTTATAATCATAGTTATCAGCCCAACTCATTGTTGGGCCCCAAACGGCTACAAGGAGATGGGGTGGCTGAGAACTATTCAGATGCTCACGACTGGTTTATATTTATACTAACACTGCTAAAAACAGATATTGAACTCCAAATAATGCAAATTAGGAGGTTTTACCTCTCTGCCACTCCTACCCCTGCCTATGCCCTGTGACCATGATGTTCTGTCATATGGGACAAGAAAAAAGTACTAGGAAGAACTGGGGGTGGGGACAAGGCACTCACAATGGCTATCTTGGACCCCCCCCTCGGGTTCTTGTTCTATATGCCATTCAGAGTAGCAAATGCCAAGGCAGATACAGTAAGTGGTAGCATCAGAAGACCTGGTGATTATGTTTGAGAAATTAAGTGACTGGACAAGGGGACCTATTGGTCCTTCTGATCTGTTGATTCCTTAATGCCCATTCGCTCTCCTCTAAAGCAGGCACTGCTCCTATCTGTACTCACCAAACTCATCCTGAAAAGCAGCATCAATGTCCTGAGGAACTCCCCGCCAGTCAGTCATTCTGCGTGGGGAGGTATTGTCCACCTGATTAGTGCTGGGACTGAATCGCCAATAGCTGCCTCCCTTGAAAAAATAAATCTTGTTCTTTTCTGTCCCCCAGAGTAAGGCTGCTTGGACAGGAGAAGAAGAAAGGCCCAGTTCTGTGATAGGCAAAGGGCCGGAAACGAGCCTCTCACCATCATAAATCCAGTAGTTAGCACCTGGCAAGGATGAAAGGGGGAAAAAAGCACTTAGAAGGTGATTGAAAACAGTTTGTTAGCTGATGAAAAGTAGGTCACCAGTTTGAAAATATTACCTATGATTGAACTAGGCCTGTGGCTACAGGATGCTGGCCCATGGAGACCTGGCCCTCTTCACTCTTTTGGACTCCTCCAGGAACTGCCCCACTGTGAGTGAGAACTCTTGGCATCATTTGGCATCCTAGACTGGGATGGGATGTGAAGGAGGTGCAGCACATACCACTCTCTTCTGGTGGCTGGCAGGCCATACGCTGCAAGCTTGCATCCATGCAATCTTTGACCTTGCCTTGAGGGAGGAGGGGAGGTAGTGCATGTGCAACATTCAGAGTAGACACTTCTGTCAAACTAGTGCCCAGTCTTGGCACACAGCAGCTTACCCTTTCTCTTTCTGATTTACAGCCATTGATCACACTTCCACCCCAAACCAAGTGCACAACTAGTTGGTCCATGACAGAATCAATAGGCATGGGCTGAGATGAGGGTGGTATACATAGTATGTGTTTGTTCATGTGTGTGTGTGAGAGAGAAGGTCAATATGTGTTCAAGTGAGGTGACCCAGTAGATGTTGTTTACCTAGACTTCCAGAAAGCTTTTGATAAAGTTCCTCGTCAAAGTCTCCTAAGTAAACTCAGCAGTCATGGGATGAGAAGACAAGTCTTCTTGTGGATTAAAAACTGGTCAATTAACAGGAAACAGTGTGTGTATAAATGGGCAGTTTTCACAGTGGGGGTAAGCAGTGGGGTACTGCAGGGCTCAGTACTAGGTGCAGTGCTTTTTAACTTGTTCATTAATGATTTGGAGTTGGGAGAAAGCAGTGAAGTGGCTAACTTTGCAGATGACACTAAGTTGTTCAGGGTGGTGAGAACCAGGGAGGACTGTGAGGCGCTCCAGAGGGGTCTGTCAAGGCTATGTGAGTGGGCATCTACATGGCAAATGAAGTTCAATGTGGGCAAGTTCAAAGTAATGCAAATTGGAGCCAAAAATCCTAACTATAAATATACATTGATGGGGTCTGAACTGGCAGTAACTGACCAGGAGGAAGATCATGGAGTCATGGTAAACTCACTGAAAATGTGGATTCAGTGTGTAACTGCAGTAAGAAAAGCAAATTCTATGCTGGGGATTAGGAAGGGGATTGAAAACAATTCTGCCAGTATCATAATGTCCCTGTATAAATCTATGGTGCGGCATCATTTGGAATGCTATGTACAGTTCTGGTCACCGCACCTCAAAAAAGATATTGGCCCCAGTCACATGGGCCGGATATCACGGGGGGGAGGCGTGGCTGTTTGCCCCGCAGCGAAATAACGCGTGACTGCGCGATCAGGCGTCCCCTCGTGGTCCCATTGAGGTCCCGTGGTTAGGGGGGAGGTGCCGATCACACGACGCGCCAAAGAAGCGGCACAGCACGGCAAACGGGGTTGTGTTCTTTTTTTTTAACCTGAAGTATGCGCATGCCCCGTTGGAGACTTCGAAACCCTCCCCCCCTTTTTGCAATGGGGCATGGGTGGGCGCCGGATGCCACCGGAAACGCGATCAGACGCCCACCCTTGCCCCGCGTTTTCCGCCCTTACCACGCGTCTTCGGCGGGAAGCCTCAGGTGAGCCACAGGAGCTCTACGCTTCCCAGGTGTGGCGGTGAGATCGCGCCCGGAAACACCATAAGGGTGTCTCAGAAGTTAAGACACTGAGCTGCAGACTTAAAGTTTGAGACCCTAGTGCCACGTGACGGAGTGAGCTCCCGTCTCTAGTTCCAGCTCCTGCCAACTTAGCTGTTCGAAATTGCAAGTAGATAAATAGAAATTGCAATTAGAAAAAAGAAATTGCAAGTAGATAAATAGGTACCGCTTCGGTGGGAAGGTAGCATTGTTCTGTGTGCTTCAGCATTTAGTCATGCTGACCACGTGACCATGGAAACATCTTCGGACAACGCTGGCTGTTCGGCTTGGAAATGAAGATAGGCACTGCCCCCTAGAGTCTGATTTGACTAGCTTTCGAGCAAGGGAAACCTTTACCTTTTTATAGATGGAACACTATGTCTGGGGTAGTGATGCTCTGTAGTCTTGGTGTTTGGGGGGAGGCAATAGTGGGAGGGCTTCTGGAGTTCTGGCCCTGCTGGTGGATCTCCGGATGGCATCTGGGTTTTTGCCACTGTATGACACAGAATGTTCAATTGGATGGGCCATTGGCCTGATCCAACATGACTTCTCTTATGTTTTTATGTAAGGTATGTGAAATTACTTTGTACTATATTGCATACAATCCTTGTCAAATTCGGTTGTTGAATTGCAGACTCCTAGCCTCTGAGAGACTCTTTCATCTTTATTCTGGCCATAAAAACCAGGCAGCTAAGGTTCCAGTTCATGGGCCTGATAAAGTGGGTTCTGGCCCACAAAACAGAACATTGTCTTTGAGTATGTAGATTAATAGGCTGGGTGGAGGGGGAAGAGGTGAAATTTCAATGAGCCACAGTGTAGCCATGTCAGTGAAGGCCAGGTAAATAAGCTAACTGTGCTTTTTGCTGAAATCTCCAAAAGTCTGCATTCCTTGCCTCATAGGTCAAACTAACCTAAACTAATCTTTAACACAGATCATATTTTCTTAAACTATAGTAGTTAGCAGTTTGTATTGTGTTTGTAGTGTACCATAGATAAGGCAGTAGTATTAATAAAAGTATGTTAAGAAGGAAATACAGATTGCTTTTCTGTTGGTTAATGTAGTGTTGAGTAGGCATGCATTGATTGGCTATATGTTACTGCCTTCTTGTGATGTAAAACCTGCTATAAGTATCAAAAGTGAGCAATGTAAGAGTGTCAGCATCTTGAACTTTCTTAGGAATAAATGCCTTCTGTGATCATGGTCAAAGAAAAGAGTTTCTACTCCAGTTGTTAGTAGTGATTTGGACCCCTTCCATGAACCCAGCTAAAATTTGTAATTTCCCTATCAGGCCTAATCCAAGGGCCTATTGGGGCCAGCAAATAGCTTTCTTAGTGCTTATGTACCAGCAGGGGGAATGTAGAATTCTGTGTCTGTTTATGTGAGAAGAAGTATATGTACACATGTACAGGGAACTATAGGACTGGCCACAGATGGTGCCAGTCAGTAACCTTGCCTGATTAAATCTATTTTGATTAAAACAGAAATTGTGGTTTGCTCCGGGATTTTTTTGGAACAGATGGATTGTTCTATGCTGTCTGTGTTTTCTTTACCTTGAAAGAACCAGATGTTACCAAGAGAATCTTCAAAGGCTGCATCTACAGAAGACGGGATTCCCTGCCAGTGTCGAGATGCTAGGGCTGGATAGCCAGCCTGGAGCTTGCCATTCCGGAGCCGCCAAACGTAGTGTGACTTGAAAAAAAACAGCTCCCCACGGATCATGGAGACTGCATCGAAATCTGTATCACAAGCATCAGGCTGTGTAGACTGAGAGAATCACAGGCATTCATTTAATTCACACTGCTATTCCACCCTATTCTGAGAACATTGGTTGGCTAACCTATCCAAAAAGCAGATTAATTTTTTTTGAAAATTGAAATTAAAAATACTTCTAGTAAAGTAACCCTTAACCAGCCTAATTCTTGACACCCCAGCCTCAGCCCAGACCTCGGTCTTAAGCATTGTTATGATGCTCTGGTGAACCTCAAAGAGGAAGGAAGTTGAGACATTCTGTACCTGAATTATGTGGCTACAGTAGTCTTGGTGCTATGGTAGTATTCTTCTTAAGGTCTGTGTAAGCAGGAAATACCCCTCTGGAAGCAATGTGCCAAAGATGCTTACCTGCACATTGATGATCTCATTGGTTTCAATATCTGGCTGGTAAGGCTTCTCCTCATGATCTAGGCCAATATTCATTTCGGATTTTGGCTTCCCATAGAGATACTGGATGCCTTGCTTGTCATCCTCACTCAGCTTCAGTGGGTATCGGAAGAAGTAGAAAGGAGACATCAGGGACTTGGACACTGCTGTATGCTGCAAACCCAGAACATGGCCAAATTCATGAGCAGCCACCTGTAGAAGGTCAGTCCCTGTAAGGTGAAGAAAAAGGAAGGCATTATTTAAGTCCATGACATTTGTGCTATGTAGTCATGTAGTTCATGAATCTGATAGGAGAAGTTGCCTAAGGTTTGAATAAAGTGTCATTGATGGCGTTTAACTCTACTTCCCCCGTCATCAAAATTGGGTGGGTCAGGGGACATCTGCCTGAGTGTCTTAGAGGCAGTGATGGGCTAGATTAAGGTCAGTAAACAGAAGCTTAATCCAGAGAAGGTTGAGGTGCTATTGATTAATGACAAAGTGAACCAGGTATTAAGATGTCAGACTGTTCCAGATGGGTTTGCAGACCTTCTCGAAGAGTAGGTTTGTAGCTTGAGGGTGCCTTTAGACCAAATCTACAGATGGAGGCCTGGGTTTCTTCTGTGGCATGTAGTGCCTTTGCCCAGTTTCAGTTCATGCCCCAACCATGACCTTTTCCTGATATTTGACTATGTTTTCTGTATTCTGATTGCATTTATAGAGGCTCCTGTTAGATCATTGGTTACAACGTACAACATACCCAAGTTATTCCCAATGCTCCACGTTTCATCATAGTCAAAATGGACATCTCCCTCCCGGTGGGTTTTTGGGAAGAAGGCATGTGCCAGGATTCCCCCAGGGCCATCAAAAGGCAGGTTGTCCCCATGCCAATACCTGGAGGAGAAGCATATGCCCATTCACATGGTGACTGCGGCAAATTATACATTTCTATAATCACTGACCTTTTTTAGTGCTGGGTGTGTGATTGACACTGTATAGAACTTCGAGAAGTAACACAGGCCCTTTCATTCCCAGTGGGTCCAAACCAAGGATTTGTTGTGCCACTTGGCTTGGGGAGGGGGGTATTTCAGTCAAAGGGTATGTCAAATTGGGATGTTACAAGTGCATTTTAGGGGTACTGGACAAACTGCTGGTAGAAAGGTGTTAACATCAGAGAAAAACAAAGAGGGAGAGAGGATATAGCAGCATATAGCAACATGCAGATGGCTGGAGTAGGGAAAGGAGCTGCAGGACAAAGGGAGGCTGTGTGCCTTGCAGACAAAGTGGATCAGGAGGAGGAAGAAGTTGCCTGCTGGAGAGAAATGGGAGAAGAAATGAGACTGAGAGTAAAGCAGCTTGTGTAGCACAAAGTGATAAAGGAGAGCAGAAGAGAGAAGACACATTGTTAGGGCTGGCGAGCTGAAGTGATTCAGATTGACTATGGAAGTTTCCAAAGGGCTTGGGCCACCATTGGAACTCATTGCTCCTCCATTTCCTAATGAAGGCCAGAACATGTGAAATCAGATGCAGCATCCCATGGCCCTTATGCAATTTTTGAATAGTTCAGTAGATGCTTCTTTTGAAGTGCTAAACACCTTCAAGTGGTCCTCAAATTTCTGCTAATAATTTTGCCAGCTTCATCTACATCCTCCTGAACTGAAGCTTTTCTCCAAAATCCACAAGAGGGTGTGCGTATATTACGATTTGTAAATTGTATCACTTACCGTGTGAAATCAATCATGATGTCTGCTCGTCCCCTGTGCACTTCTGTGAAGGTCAAGGGTGTTACATCACTCCAGACTTTCAAGGCTGTAGCAATGGCTTGTCTCACTTTAGCTTTCACTAACTGCCAAGGGAACCTTACAATTCTACAACAGAGAGCAGAAGAGCAAAGGGTGGTGGTGGTTGACAAACTAAAAGGGCACAAACTTTGGGGGACCAGTCAGCAGAAGAGAAGAGAGGTTTATTGGAGAAGGACAGCCTCTCATCTCTGTTCCTCAGTATTGTGGTTCTTGTCAGAACTCAGTTGCTCACTGGAGCAGGATGAGTTTGCTAGAAGGTCCTTGGAAGCCTCCTAAACTGCAGAAGCCAACCTGTGCTTCCTTTCTCCATTTGCTTCTGGCCACCCTCACTTTCCTTCTACTCCCAGTTGGAATAAATATTGCCACAGAGCCATTGACAAATATTTGGGGATTCAGGAGAAGCATTGCCTGGGGAAGTCAGGGAAAGTGGTCAATTTACAGAGCCTCTCTGCTCCCTATACAATCTAGTTCAGCTATGGTTCACACACCACCATTGTCACTGCTGCTGTTTTGTAGCAAAGTACCCTACATGGCCAGCAGTTTTCAGAATGCAGATGCTAATTATTCAATGTATTTTACTTTTAACAGTACAATTTCATTGCCCTGGGTTTCTCTTCTGCTTGATAAAGAGAAGAGAGAAGAGAAGAGATTGGATTTATACCCCGCCCTTCACTACCCAGGGGAGCCTCAGAGCGGCTTACAAACTCCTTCCCCTTCCCCTTCCCACAACAGACCCCCTGGTGAGGTAGGTGGAGCTGAGAGAGCTCTGACAGAAACTGCTCTTTTTCAAGAACAGCTGTGCCAGAACTATGGCTTGCCCAAGGTCACCCAGCAGGTGCAAGTGGAGGAGTAGGGAATCAAACCCAGTTCTCCCAGATTAGAGTCAGCACACTTAACCACTACACCAAACTGGTTAGCTTACAATTAGCATGTTTTATTATTTGGTGAACACTTACTATTTCTTTATAAAAATTTTATTTAGTAAAACTTTAAAAAGCATAAACATTCATTTACTGATTAAAATATATATTTATACCACAGCATTCCTTTTTGACTCAAGGTGGATAACAGACCCAAATCTGAAACCAAGTACAATAAAACTCCCTCCAATTCCTGCATTCTACACTCCATTTGGTGTAGTGGTTAAGTGCGCGGACTCTGATCTGGGAGAACTGGGTTTGATTCCCTACTCCTCCACTTGCACCTGGCTGGATGACCTTGGGCAAGCCATAATTTTGGCACAGCTGTTCTTGAAAAAGAGCAGTCTCTGTCAGAGTTCTCTCAGCCCCACCTACCTCACAGGGTGTCTGTTGTGGGGAAGGGAAAGGAGTTTGTAAGCCGCTCTGAGACACCTTTGGGTAGTGAAGGGCGGGGTATAAATCCAATCTCTTCTCTTCTTCATTAAAAAGCGCTAGCAAATAAAATATCCTTACTGTGCCTCCTAATCATTTCCAGAGATAGTGCCCCCCCCCTTCAAGGAGCATATTACATAGGAATGGGATTACGGCTGAAAAAGTATGGGCTGTGGTTGAAGCCAGGACGGCTACCTTAAGCAGGTGGGCATGTTTTATGTTGAGCAAGCACAATAGGCAATAACATACGTTATCCATTCTAACAATGTGCAAATAAAGAAGTGTACAATCTACTGAGTTTAGTTAAATAGACAATAAAAATAAATATAACAGGATCATTACATTGAGCCAGAAAGACAGAATACATGACAGGTGGTTACACACCACCAGATTCTTTTTCAACAGCATCTATTTCCATTTTGCAAAGAAAGTGTTAGAGTTAACATTCTTTTAGCTAGGTTCACCTGTAGGGTCACATTTGCCATGGTTGTCTCTTCCCAACTCTAAAAATAGCATGATTTCAAATGTCAAGCCAGGTGCATCCAGGCTGTTTTCAAGGGTGAAGAATGTCTAAGCCAGGCTGTCTGGACTGATATCCTGTCCCAGGACCATGCTAATTTTGCAGAAAATTGCAGCTTGGTTAGTAAACTTTACTCCACTGCCTCTATGCAAGGAAAAGGGTGCCCTCTGATATGACTCTCATTTCCTCCAGAGGAGATTTTTATTAGAATATTTGTAGATGTGAGAAACTAAACTTTCTTGTAAACTGGAATATAACAGCTGTTCAAATTTTGTTCAAATTCTGTGAGAGGGTGACAAGCTTTTAGTGACACATTAAAACTAAACAAAATTTATTTCAGCATAAGCTTTCTTGTTCAAATTTTGTTCAAATTCTGTGAGACGGTGACAAGCTTGGAACAGTCATTTAGTGACACATTAAAACGAAACAAAATTTATTTCAGCATAAGCTTTCATGAGTCAGAACTCGCTTTGTCAGATGGATTGACTATACATCCTTTCGGTCAATGCTTTTATATCCATTCTAATGGATGCACATTTTGGTGCATCTAAAGAAGCAAGCTGTGATTAATGAAAGCTTATGCTGGAATAAATTTTGTTAGCCTTTAATGTATCACCAGACTTTTGTTTTACTTTGCTACTATATAGCTAGCTCGTAACTATCTAAAATTAGCATTAACTGATGTATTTGGAAACCAGGACACTGGATAGATATTGATGCACTGGAACAGAAGATAAACAGGAAATGGGTTGTTAAGGAATTTTGTTCTTTGTGTTGGCAAGAAAAAAACTGGTCACATTTAATTGCTATTATTTTTTTTAAAAATGGATGATTTTAAGGAAGGGGTTAAGTGAGAAACTGGTGGGATGAACTTCTTAACTCAATTTTTCTAAATGCTCAAAACGATTGGAAGGATTGTCAGCTTAAAGCAACTGTGACAGAAGAAAGGGAGCAAAGCAAGAATTTGATATCCAATTCCAGCAAAATCCAGGGATTTTTAAAATATTCAGCAACTGTGTCAAGTGAATGCTGTATCAAGTGAAATGCAGAATAAGAAGTTCTAAATTATTTATTTATTTATTTATCTTTTAACTTTCTACCCTGCTCGAACCCCCATGGGGTCCCTGAGCGGCTTACAGTTAATCGCTATCCATTGCCATATCACTATGTTTGCTGTGCTTATTTATTTACTTCATTTACTTTCTCTCCAGTGGGGACCTAAGTGGATTGCATCATTTCCCTCTTATCCACACAACAAGCCTGTGAGATAGAAGAGGCTGAGAGTATGTGACTGGCCCAAGATTACCCAGCAAGCTTCCATGGGCAGAGCAGGGATTGGAACCTGGGTCTCCCATATCCTAATCAACGCTCTGAGCTCTATACTGTACTTGCTCCATATGAAGTGTGTTTCTGCTTGAGGGAATTTATTTTTCGCATTGGTATTCACAATTTATCAATAGGATTTGCCATTTTTGATACAGCATAAGGAAATCAAAATTGGGATTGTGTGAAAATGTTGGTAGCAGCAGCATCTTAATGAGATTTACAGTTTCTGTGTTTGCTAGAATGACCTTCCTAAAACATCACCAGTGCAATCCTAAGAAAAGTTATACCCTTCTAATTCAATTGAATTCAGTGGCCATAGAAAGGTGTAACTTTGTTTAGGATTGCACTGTACATGATACAGAGTTTTTGTGTGCTTTCTGATCATTTCTCCCTAAACTTTGGATTTCACAAGGCTTAACCCATAAGAAGCCCACATTCCTATCATACCTTTGTTACCTGACTCCTGCTTAATGCTGGCAAGGGTCTTCCCCCCCCCTTAATTCTTACTCAGGTTTATCAGCTAGTAGCTGGCAACTCTTCGGGAGCTTCAGCTGTGCTCATGTCTGCAGACTTCACTGTATTATTGTAAGTGTCCAGCAGCATTGAATCCTTGGAGGCAGAAGTGTGAAGGGGGAGGGGTACGCATGCACCTTTTATGTTTCTGCAGCTCTGAATCCTTGTGGAGAGAACAGCAGAGACAGAGTCACTCCACAGCAACTGATTTTGAGCTCAGACTTGCCTTACTTGTAAGTGAACTCCGTCTTCTCCCAACGTCCTCCAGAAAGTAGAAATCGTTTCTGCCGATTCCGAGTATTGCGGCTCCCTGGTGGGGTGGGTAGATCTGGAACCCCGCAGCGGGGTGGATTCCACTGTGTTGCCTGGTCATTGGGAGTTCTAGAGAAGCCTTTGACAGTCTCTATGGCAGTGATGATGGAGGAGCCCTTTTCATCTTGTTCTTTCCAGGGGCTCTGTTTCAAAGACCCACCCTAAAAAAACACACACACAACCCCCCCAGAGGGTATTGGTCAAATATGCAAATAACCCATTGCCCGGTCATATTGGATAAGGCCTTACCTAGGTGCTTCCCAAATCCTGAAAATTCTTTGAAGTAGAAAAAAGAATGGGAGGGGGTACATAAAACACACCTTCCATAGCTAGCATGACCGTTAGATCAGGATCTGGGAAGTTGAGGTTAAAATCCCCACTCTGCAGTGAAAGCTCACTGGGTGACCTGGGGCCAGTCACTTTCTCTCAGCCTCATAAGGCTGTTGATGTAACGATAAAATGGAAGTTGCTTTGGATAGTTGCTTTGGATCCCCACTGGGGAGAAAAGAGGGGTGTAAAAAGTAAATATGATTTCTCTTCATGTTTTAAGATTGACTGAATTTTGAGAATGTAGCTATGTTGGCCATAGCTGCCTCTAGGAGGTGCTCTTGTAGCTGTAGATAGGCAGGCTATCTGCTTTTCTATCTGGCTAACCACATGTGCTGAAGAACATGTTTTCAGAAGTGCATGAAAACAACCGTGTATAGGGGAAAGGTTAACGTTGCTACTACAAGTACCATGTAAAACCACCTGCAGCCACATTTGTGAAGGTTGTCATTTTGGGTACATTAATACCAAATATTAACAGATTTGGTGGGAGTGGGGGAAAGCGGTAAAAAATAAAATCACTGTAGAAGATTTTGTTCCAGTCCAATAGTTTATCTGAGATAGGACAGAAAAAAAGTGGCAGATTAAAAGGTTTACCTCATTTCTAAACCCCCCAGAAATGGGCAAATGGGTGTCTATCCTTCTTTTGGACAAAAACCAGTCAGTAGTATGCAAGTGGCAGACGTTGAATAGCCATTCCAAGAACCTATGTTAATCAGATTTCTTTATGCTTTATATTAATGAAAGTTCTCAGGAATTTTTGGCTGGCCAGAATTTCCCACGAGCAATTCAGAACACTTAAGGCAACAGATTGAAAAGTGGAGAAGACAGAGATTTTGCTGTGTCATTCAAGGTATAGAAGTTGTTTTCCAGGCTGGGCAAAATAGAGTTTAAAAAACAAACTAGTCATGTTGGAGCTTTGAATTTGGGAGTGATCAGAAGGGTGAAGACACCCAAGTTTTGTTTGTCACTGTTTCTATCTTGAGTCAGTGCCTAGATGCTGTCCTCAAGTAGGGAGAACCAAGTAAAACAATCCAGACAAGACAGGTATGATGCCAGTCAGTAGACCTGATCTTCTAGAAGAGATCAGTCTCCCTGTCTTAGATGATATGGAATTATTATTCGAGGGTTGACCTAAACTCATGTCTTGTACCCAATGCTGATGTAACATAATACTAGTGAAAACCTTGGGATATCTAAATATTCCCATTCAGTTCTTTGGGAGTAAAAAACCTGCCCCCCCCCAACTGCCTCCTCCCATACCCATGGTGCAGCTTAGGGGTCACACTACACCTGCATGCCTCCAGATATATCAACCTATCTTTTAGTTATGCCAGAATGGAGCTTAGTTGCTTTCCTAGACAGCTGACCATTTTTTAGGATCGCACCTTTATTTTTTATTGAGTTTTGTATTGATTTGGAGCTGCGGTGGCTCAAGTGGTTAAGACGCTGAACTGCAGGCTGTGGAAGGTCGGTAGTTCAGCAGTTCGAGACCCGAGTGTGCCGCATGACGGAGTGAGCTCCCGTCTCTAGTTCCAGCTCCTGCCAACCTAGCAGTTCAAAAGCAAGAAATTGCAAGTAGATAAATAGGTACCACTTCAGTGGGAAGGTAACAGTGTTCCGCGCGCCTTGGTGTTTAGTCATGCCGGCCACATGACCACGGAAATGTCTTCGGACAGCTCTGGCTCTTCGGCTTTGAAACGGAGATGAGCACCGCAACCCTAGAGTCGGATTTGACTGGCTTTCAAGCAAGGGAACCTTTACCTTTACCTTTGTATTGATTAAAGCCAGTATAATCCTTTGTATGTTGTTGCTGCTGCTTTCATGAGTCAGACCTTTATGTTGGTTTTGCCTCTGCCACAGATCAAGTCTCTATTTGTCTTCAGACTGCTAATCACAATCTTTTCTATTACTAAACCAGAAAACCAACTAACCCCAAATTATTCATCATAACTGTGGATTAATTGCATCTAGTTCAGTCTTTTGTTGAAAGAAAATTTGAGCTGATTTAGCATGGAGCAAATGACCAGATGTGGAAAAGAAAGAGGGCATAAATGAAAGTGCTGAAGTACAGATGTTGATTTTCACTTAATTCAGACTGAATATGATCTTTTAGTCCATCTACTACAGCCATAGTTTAGCTGTTGTCTTTTAAAAAAAGTGTCTTCCCAAATGCCATGGGAGGTTATTCTTTCGAACACTTTTGCTGAATGTGTGTGTTGATAATTTTATTTATTAACTCTTCAAAATAGTAAATATTTCTCATATAAAAAAGGGAGTGGGGAAGATTTTTCTAGGGAGTGATTCTGGGAGGGGTTTTTTTTTTAGAGGGGTATTTTGGTACAAAAATGCTTTCATTGCAATGTGTTAGAAGTTAAGTTTTTTAATTGATCCAAATTGTCTGGTTTAACACTTCTTCCCACACACAACACAGAATTAATTTGTGGAATTCCGTTGCACAAATTTGGTGATGATCATTATCTGAGATTTTAAGAAAGGATTACATTAGATAAATTAACAGAAGAGTGGTGAAATTAATAGGGGAAAGGAACTGTGCCTTTCTTTGTGAGATGTCCCAACCTTTTCCAGTCATGATCTCATGTTAACAGTCAGCCTTTCCTGCAATATATAAAATTTAAGACAAAACCCCTTTTCAAAACTACAGAAATAAACAATCTGCTCTGTGAAAATAGCCCAAGTCTTTCATCTGATTAAAAAGTATCCATGGGATGCCCTTTTTCCTATCATTAGGAAGTAGGAATGGTCCCCTCCCCAGCTCAAGGGGAAACTGGTTAAACAAGTGAAATGTCAATGTAGGCTTTTCAGGGGGAGAAGTAGCAATAAGCCGCTCATTCAGAAGAAGACAAGAGGAGGAAGCTGGGATTTGCCTTTGGGCATGCTCAGCTGCTCTTGCTGCAGACTTCAACTTGCAAAAGCATTTCCTGTTGATGGAGAACCCACCAGAATTATACTTCCAGACATAGCTGTGGCTTCTGTACCTCTGCTAGGTGTGTGACAGCTGTGCAGCACTCTGGGGGATGGAAGGGGACAAAGAGGGTGCTAATCTACACGGGAGGGGCCTTTGGAATGTTTGGAAACTAGGAGGTTATGCAAAGGGTGCCATGACACCTTTTTTTGTTAAAGAAGACCGGCAGGGAAAGGGGGAAGAGAGAGACTGGCAGCATGATTCCACTATGAATGTGGACTCTAGCAATACAAGTTCAACTGTTCTTGTTTTACTTCTGTAGCTTGGTGGAAGTGCTAAGAATTGTTTGTTTAGTACATTTTTATCCTGCTCTTCTGCCAGAGAGCCCAGGGAAGCCTATATTGATCTGTTATTCTCCACTTTACTCTTGCAATAATCCTGTGAGGTAGATAGGCTGAGTTAAGAATAACTGGCCCCCCATGGTCACCCAGCGAGCTTCATAGGGATTTGAACCTGGGTCTCTCCAACATTTTAACTATAACACCAAGCTGTCAGTTTTCAGAGATCTACACTCTCCCTCTCCCACCTGAACTACGATTTGCAGGGTTCCCTGGGGAGAAGAAATGAGTATTACAGCAATATGCATGCCCAGTAGATCATATGCCTTGAGAAAAGACGAGAGGGAAAAAGAGGGATACATGTATGGCCCCCAAGTTGTAAGCTGGGATTAAAGGCGGGCCCCAGGTCCAAAAATGTTGACTATCTTTATTCAGATTCATTTCCTGTCATTTTAGTATGCCTCCATGTACTCTTCTCTTGTTCATTCTCACAACAGTCCTGTAAGATGGATGCAGCTTAATTTGAGGAGAGGCTCTTCTTTTAAATGCAGTCATTCAGCATTGGGAGATGTGGCTACAGTCCTAATCATAGCTAGGCATGCTGAAGACCATTGATTTCAGCGGGTTTAGGTGTACTTAAATCTGCATAGGAGTGGACTGGTAGACATGAGATATGAGAGTACTTTGAAGACGTGAGAGTCCTCTTCCTAAAAATCAGCTCCTCCCATTGACATCCATACCTTCAATGTTACAAAATCCTAAGAGCGTCATTCCCTGGGCCCAGCAGCCACAATGGTGAAGGAGAGTCTGGAGGTTATGCATGAGGCAGCAAGAACCTTATTTGCAGCAACTATGAGGGGTCAAAGTGACCTGGAACAGGCCGAAGCGGTCCACAGATGAGGAGGTGGGTGCACAGCTGACTAGATTGGAAGAACCAGTGCAGTGTAGTAGTTAAAGTGCTGGCCCAGGATCTGGGAGACTTGGGTTCAAATCCCCACTCTGCCACAGAAACCCAGTGGGTGTGTTGGGGTCAGTCACTCTCTAGCCCTGTTCATGAGTTACAGTGAATACACATACATCCTGCCAGTATGTGTGTACCTCTGCTCATTAGGAAGAAGAGGAGGAGATTGGATTTATACCCCGCCCTTCACTACCCAAAGGAGTCTCAGAGTGGCTTACAATCTCCTTTCCCTTCTCCTCCTCGCAACAGACACCATGTGAGGTAGGTGGGGCTGAAAGAGCTCTTTTGAGAACTGCTCATGAGAGAACAGCTCTGAAACAACTTGTAACTGATTTACAAAGTAAACTGGAAACCAGTTCATGGATGAACATGGGGTTTAAATCATGTTCTGCTGTCTATGTGTTGAACATAACCTGAGAACTATTCTGTGTGCATATGAAGAAAAATTAAGCGTCCACTGAATGGAAGAAAAATTAAGCGTCCACTGTAATTATGAATGGGGCTTCTTCAGCCTAACCTACCTCACAGGGTAGTTGCTGTGAGGAGAATGAGGAGGGGGAAATGAAGTTGTAAGCTGCTTGGGTATCCACTGGGGAGAAAAGCAGGGTAAGATTGATTGATTTACTTATGTTACTTATAGTACACCTTTCTCACTGAGACTCGAAGTGGATTACACAGAGTGAGAATACAATTCACGGGATGGGACATTCAATGAACAGTGAAATAGGATTTGGACTGCAGAAGTCTGAAATCAAGCAGAAATTTTAAACACAGCTGAAACAAAGTATAAGCATTAACATGACACATATGATGCAGAAATTACATAGTAGGATCATATGGACAGCAATGGACAGTAGCACTATACACAGCAGTAGAATCCTCAGTCCCTGTCCCTTTACCTTGGCATCTTTCTGAACCATTTTGTTACAGTATAGCCCTATTACCTGTGTAAAAAAACACCCTGCTGAATAATTCAGTTTTGCATAGTTTGCTTTACCTTAGCATCTTTCTGAACCATTTTGTTACAGTATAGCCCTATTACCTATGTAAAAAAAACACCCTGCTGAATAATTCAGTTTTGCATAGTTTGCAGAATGCCAGGAGAATAGGAGCCTTCCTGACCTCACCAGGCAGCTTATTCTATAAAGTTGGGGTGTGTGGGGGGACACACACAACAGAGAATGCGTGTGTATGGGCAGTTGTGGATGTTACCCATCTGCGGGGTGGCACCTGCAGAAGACACTGCTCAGATGAGTGAAGCTGTTGTGGCAGAGCACAACAGGAGCAACAGTCCTGCAGATATGAGGTTCCAAGCCCATGAAAGTCTTTGTACGTGATAGCTAATACCTCAAATTAAACCCAGTAACTGATGGGCAGCGGATGGAGTGACTGCAGAATGGGAGTAATAAGGTACCTCATTTAAAAACCCAGTAACTGATGGGCAGCGGTTGGAGTGACTGCAGAATGGGAGTAATATGCATGCTCTGTCTAGCTCCTGATAATAACCAAGCTGCAGCATTCTGCACCAATGAGTCTCCATGTTGACTTTGCGGGGAGAGAGTGCATTATAGTCTCATCTCGATGTTACTGTGGCATGAATCCACGTGGCCAGATTGGCTGAGACAGATTTGGGAAAAAGCGTTTTTTGCAGCTGTGTTTCTTCTCCAGCAGTAATGCTGGATCCAGGATAACATACTTTATAAATAAATGTTATAGCATGCCTCTCTGTAGCTGACAAATGACTGGCTTTGTCAATCCTGGAGTCTGACAGCAAAGATGGGGTGAAAAGCTAGACAAATAGCCTCAGGAAGCAGGCTGAAAAAAATTGCTGGGAAGAGAAAATGCTGACAGAGGAGCAAAAGGGGCAGCCCACAGTTTAAGTGAGTCACCAGAAGGAGACCGTCTGCAGGCTGGAAACTAAGAACAAAAGCTGGAGTTTCATTGTCTTTTGAAAGGCTACAGAGGAGGGTGCCAGCCATACCTTATGAGTAAGGCGTTCTGTAATCTTCATATCTGCCATATGATGCCACCCACCTAACTATTTGGCACTAAAAAGAGTCTGCTAGAGCAAGGAGTCTACACAGCACTCAAATAGTTTTGCTCCATAGAAAGAAGTGAGTAATTGCAATTACCTCTGGTCCTATACCACCCCTCCAGCACCACCCAAACTGGGCCCTTTAAATTCCCATACAATTTGTGGTGCTGGCTGATTTCTTATAGAGGAACTCCCATTTTCATCCCCATACATAATGCTTCCCATGCAATGGGACCATGCATGCACATTCTAGGGAAGTGTGTGAATCCCTTGGTGCTCAATACACTACCACCAGCCAGTTGTCCATGTTGGTGCACCATGTCCTCTATAGGTCCATGAGACTCATGTCAATATCCTCATATTGGGTCCTAAATGATGCTGAAAGGACCGGGTTTACCCATAATTGGTGAGGTGCATAGGAGGTACATAACAGGAGATTGTCTGAAAAGAGTTTAGCCTGGCACCTCCATGGGTCATGAGCAAAAAGTGTGTGTGTGTGTTTCTCCAACTTTACCATCTGAGATAAATCTAACCCAAACCACACTAAATAGCCTTTGCCTATTGAAATTACAGAGATGTAGAGCTCTGCAGTTTGCAGCCTGGATTTGTTATTTTGATTTAGAAATGTATGCCTAAGTTTAACAGTCTTTCCCCCCACATACCTGCAAAAAGCAATGAAACAATTGCTTCCCTGTGATTGCAACCTTCATGTACACCTGGCCCTACTAAAAACATGTGTGAATCAGTCCAGCCCAACACTAAAGATGCTACTAGGACAAGAACATTCACATCAGATAATCCAAGGCGAAAATGCATTCTTTCTCTTCAGTTTGTCCCCGAGATTGTATCAACAGTTGTTCCAGTTGACATATCAGTGAGCTACTCTGATGTGAATACAGGAAACATCCGGTTGTGTGATGGAGCAGATATGCTGAGACAGCAACATGGAAGATGTTGATACAGCATTCTAGTAATCACCAGGAATCTGAATTAGCTTTGGTCTCGGTTTACAAAGCATGACTCTGACTCAGAACCATGATTTATGAGGTGAGGCCGAGAACTAGTTCTGGTGCCTTGTCCGATTTCCTTAGGAAATCTTACATGGAGGAATTTTAGAGTGTCAGCTATGAAAGCCACAAACAACATGGGGGCTATACCAGTCTTGATGCTGAATCTTGCTGGTCTCAACTGCAGTTTGGGAAGTACCCGAGTCAGCATGAATGGCACATCCAGAACGGCAATGGGTGTGACCCAGCCTCTGGTTCCATGCTATTTAGTATCCATCTTGGAGGACTTTTCCCCACACTTCTGGTTTAGCACTGTGGTGCAAAATAACCACGTTTGCCATTAAACTTAAATTTAAAACTGAGCAGAATATTATTGATGAGAAAGAGGGATCTAGCTAAAATAATATTGAGGGATTAGTTGAAATCCAAGTAAATGTAGTTAGTTGGAATGATGTAGTTACTTGTTGCTGGAAAAATAGGGTAATATTGTTTTGTGTCTTAATTTCAAAGATCTATTATAAAGAAAAAATAGATCAGATGCATTTTTATTTGTTTGTTAATGATTTTTTCTTGGCCATGGGAAATACAATGTATAAATAGACTGTGAACCCAACGGAGTACAGATGTATCAATACCCCACTCCTTGGGACATAATTAACCAGCTGTTGGAGGTACCAGCAAAAAATAAAAAGACTCAAACGACCTGCTTTTATTCTTCTGGAGATTGTTTAAGGATCTCAGGCATCAGGTTTGTGAAAGACTGGCTGCTACCAGTCAGATAATACTGGGCCACCTTAATCTGACTCAATAATAGACAGCTTCTTCTGCTCATATATTCTCATGAATTTAGATTAGGTGACCATTACACTGTGTGTATGAGCACTGAGGCTTATCAGAAGTTCAGCTCACTCATCCCCCAAGTCCAGTTTCATGCCAGGTATCACATCTCCTTTACTGTTGAAAAAAATCAAATCTGATGCCTATGTTATAATGTGTATTTTAAAAAAATAAAAGCAATTGACAATCACCCCTAATCCAGCTAGGGAAATCTGCACCCAGAAACTGATATAGATGTTCATCTGGCGGAATATCTACAGGGGCATTGCCATGCTCATCTGTTCCCCATAGAAGAGACTGCCATGGAAGCTCGCTGGGCATTCTTGGGTCAGTCACACATTTCCACCCTAACCTACCTTCCAGGGTTGTTGTAAGGATAAAATGGAAACGTGGAGAATGATGTAAGCTGCTTTGGGGGCCAAGTGAGGAGAAAGGTGGGGTATAAATGAAGTAAAATATATAAATATTTCTCCTTTGGCTCAGTAGAAACCTGTTTTTCTGGATTTGTACAACTGTCATCTGGTCAGCCCTTGCATCAATTATGAAACTAAATCTAAAAAATAAACATTTTTGAAAGCATAGCATAAACATGTGAGCAAATAAATATTTAAGATGCTCAGGGAATGAACCCTAAGCGAATAGCTGGGTGTGATGGAGAGACAAAGGGCATGGAGGGTGCCCCTGTCAACAGAGCAGCAAAAGAAACAGAACTTGCCCCATGGCAGAAAAAACTGCATCTCCTCGTTTGGAGGTTTGGCTGTGAGCCGTCTTAGAAATATGGCCTTGCTGCACAAGACGCTGGGCAAAGGCTCCCTTTATGTTAAAAGATCATGACTTCAAGACTTTTGCTTTGTCAAGAAAAGTTGGAGTTGCGAACTCTGACCCTATGCCTGGCGATGGACAGTTGTGACAATTATAGATGGTATGTTTGCATTAGCACAAACTAGCACACAACCAATCCAATTTGATCGGTGCACCTGCTTCCTGCAGCTTCAGAGACACGAACTACTGGCAGGCAGCACCCTAAAGGTGAGGGGTTCCCTCCCTCATTGTCTCTTCTGAGCCAACATCCTGGGCATTTCTGCCCAGTTGCTGTTGCTGTCTATGGTACTGAGCGGTGCCCTACATGCAAGGGACTTGCAGAACTCATAGAGTACCATCACTGACCCCAGCTTCAGAAGCACTGTTCTAGTTTAACTCTTGGAGGGCTAGGTTTCTGCTTTTTTTTGGGGGGGGGGTCATCAAGTCACAGCCAATTTATGGCAACCCTGTAGCTTTTTCAGGACAAGAGACCTTCAGAGGTGGTTTGCCATTGCCTTTGTGTCATGCCCATGGTATTCCTTGGAGGTCTCCCATCACAAATATTAGCCAGAGCTGACCCTGCTTAGCTTCAGAGGTCTGATGAGATCAGGCTAGCCTGGGCTATCCAGGTTAGGGAAACTTTGTGTTACCAGAAAATTACTACCAGGGAATCATGACTGTATACTGAAGGGTACAGTTTATTCCATAACCTTAGCACTCAGCCACCTCATTCTGATGGATGTGCAGACAAGGCCCAGTGCAACCATTGTACCTTGTACAATGTGAGTTGCCAGCAGGGCTTGCAAACTTCAGGCAATTGCAACTTTTCCAGCGGTATCTCCCACCTTGGGAAACGGCTCCTGGAAGAGGTGAAGAGGAGCCCCTCCCTTCTAGATTTCAGAAAATGCTGTAAGAATGTATTGTCTGCCAGGGCTTTAATTTGGAATAAATGTTTTTGTGGGTATTTTGCTGTTGGAGTGGTTTTTTAATTTGGTTTATTATTTTATTTTTTATTTAGACGCTTCATAGGCCAGCTCTCTTTAGACTTGCTCAAGCCAGCTGAGAAAGAAAAAAAAACTACAATAAAATTGTTAAAACAAGAGTGATCAATGATAAACCAAGCCATAAAAACAAGCCTGGGCATAAAAACTGCATTAAAAACATCCACTAACATTATATTAATAAAACAGTCACCAGCTAAAAGTAGATAGTAAAAATAGCTTTAAAAGATTAACCCCCCTCAGTTAAAAGCTTGGATAAAAGTAACTGTCTTGGGTTGGGGCGAAAAGGGTTAGGTAGGAGTGGGCAGGGGCAGTATTCCAAAGGCAAGGTGCTACCACTGAAAAGGCCCAATCTCTAATTTCCATCCATTTTACCTCTGTAACTGAGGGGTACAGAGAGGATTTAGAAAAAATATCTTTTAAAAAGGGGGCGGTTTGTTGCCATGACAGCCATACCCCAAGAGCCAATGCAGAGCATATGGGGAAAGAAAAGTCAGGGGGAATTACCAAGGAAAGTGTGCAGTAAACGCCACCTGTGGAAGCTCCATTGCCTTTGTGCCTGTGTTTGTATTTGCAGAAGTGATCAAAGCACTATGGAGCATGCTTGTGATGTGGAAGCAGCCTAGTGTGGGAAAGGCATCTCTTTGTATTAAGCAAATAAACCAAAACCAATCCCAGCCATTCTGAAGGGATTTCTTCCCTCTGGGAAAATACTCTTTGGCCACTCCTAGGCAAAGTCACAAAGCTGAAGCCAAACCTTCGTGCTCCAGAAAGTCTGCAGGGCTTCCCAGGGTCTACTCTAGAGCTTGCCTTGCCTGATGCCTCCACCAAAGTGGTCTCTTCTAAAAGTCAGTTAAAAGCACTGCCACAAGACGCCAGCGAACACATTTGATTGGGGGGTCTATTTTTAAAACGGAACACAGAAGCAGAGGGCAGTTCTTCTCACAGCCAGTGTGTGACACACCCCCCCCGCCCCATTCTCCTCTCACCAGATGGAGGGATCCCCCCCCC
>NW_015164664.1:2473116-2473922 GCF_001447785.1 Gekko japonicus | reverse complement strand
CTCTGTTGGCTCCAGGCAGCCCTGATGTTGGGACCGAGGAGGAGCCGGCGTAGAAACGTCCCCCACCCCCGCGCCCGGTGGATCCGGTCCTCTCTGTCTCCGGCGGCTGACTGACCCGGCCGCCAAACAAAGGGAAGAAGAGCACAAAGCCGAGCGGACCGGGGAAGCAGTCCGAGACGCCCGCCGTCGCGGGCGAGGAAGAGTTCTTCGAAGGTTCCACCGCTGCCCGGCAGGGCACAGCCGCGAGACGGGAGCCTGCCTGCCCTCCCTCGGGGGTGTGGGGGGGACCCACATCGGCGAAGTTGGGGGAAAGTTCGGCGAGGGCTTGGAGCTGGGACGGGACGGGGGTGGAGAGGCAACCCGCGCGCCACCGGCCACCTAGTAGAGAGACTCGTGTCCTGCATTTCACACAAGCCTCTCTCCCCCGCCCCCCGCGGACTCACCAGCCCCTGGGGCCTGGGGGGACGCCGGGCGGCCGGGAGGGCCGAGGTCTCCGGCGGCGGCAGGAGCAGCAGAAGCAGCGCCGAGGGCATCAGCCGCAGGAGCAGGGCGGCCCGCCGAGGTGCCGGAGGAGCCATCCTTTGATCCGCCGCGCCTTTGTTCTCCTTCGACGGGGCTGCCGCGAGAGAAGCAGCCGGATCTCCCCCCGCATCACATGTGGTGGCAGCAGCGGCGCGGGGGGGGGGTGAAGGAGGAGGAGACCCCTCGGGGCTGGAAGCGGCCGCCACCCCCCCAACCTTCCCCCCCCCGGCGGCGGGGCTTTAACTGTTGCGGAGCCGGGAGGGGAAGCCGGGGCAAGGCCCGGG
>NW_015164664.1:2456621-2472948 GCF_001447785.1 Gekko japonicus | reverse complement strand
AGCACGGAAAGGCTGCAGGGGAATGGGGGGGTTGGGGGGGAGTGGAGAGAAAAAGCAACCCTGAATGGGACCCTGTGGCTCTCTCTCATTGAGGCTTGGCTGGAGGGGGGTCCCACCTGGTCGGAGCAAAGTCTAAACTAAAGTTAGGTGCAACCTATACCAGATGGAATCGGCCCTTGTGCAGAATCCAGACGACTGTCCTTCCCACCTGTTGCCTTCCTGTGTTTTCTTGAAACTTCTGAACCATCACTGGCTGTGCCATTGCTCTGTTGTCAGAGGAGGAGGTCCACAGGCCACTTAATACAGTGCTAGATTCTTACTAAGGCTACACACAGTTGGATATTGCCTAAGCAATCACAAATGGATCTGGCTTGTCCGAACCGGAGCTACTGGCATTAAAGTTGTGAGCCAGCGATTTGGCTGTTGCATAAATTAGTTTGCTCTGGAGTCACCCTTCCTGCGCTAAGGCACAAATGTGTGAGCCAGAGGCGAAAAAACTGTGAGTTAGCTCACACTAACTCAGCTTAGAGGGAACACTGGCAACCATAGAACAATATATATTCCCCCTTTCCTCAGAGGAGCCCGCAGTAGTGCAAACAGTTCTTCCACCCAATATTATCCTCACAGCAACCCTGTGAAGTAGGTTAGGCTGAGAGAAAAGTGAATGGCCAAAGAGGGCCCAGCAAGCTCAATGTCAATGTGAGGATTTGAACCCAAGGCCTCCAGATCCCAGCCTAACAGACAAATCACTACACTCAGTGATGTTTAGCCTCAAATTCTGCAGTGCTCTGTCACCACAGCAAGGGGAGAGCCAAAAGCTGATGTGGGGGGGGGGGAGTTCCAACTCAGGGCACTTTGCAACTACATCTTACAAGCTGTTAGATTCTCTGATATGCTAAGCCAAGAATCTGTCTCAAAGTAGCAGAGTGCACTACAGCTAAAACACAGCAGAAACGTTCTCTGTTCTGAGTGTGCTATCAAAGTTGCATAGAGCCTCTTGTAACTACATTCTAGATAGTAAAGATGAGAGACAGTAAAGATGGGAGACAGACAAAGGATCTAACTACTCTAACCACCTAGGATGGGTGTGGATGGAGAGAGCATCCTTGCACCCATGGTGCCAAGGATGGAGAGCAGCATGCTCATTCTTTGTCTGTGTGGGAGAGAGAGAAGGGAAGGAAGTGAGAAGGCAAACATAGCAGCTATGTCAGTGCCATGGTGGTCATGCACTAGTGTTCAGAGCACAGGATGACATGGTCACACCTTCTCCAATACCCTCAGTTTATTACATCCAGGAGGAACAAGACATGAAGAGCAGAGTATCTGAATATAAATCCAAAATTATTTCTTCCAGTATCTTTACTCCTACTAGAGAATATTTGCCACTGAAGTATTTAGGGGTTGCCATACCCAGAAATGAAGTGGATTTATTAATCCATCAGTTTCAGATAATGTATCTTAATGAAGCACAATGAATGTTCCATGATTTAACAGAGGTAATGCAAAATCATTTTTAACCATGCCTGTCTTTCTTTTCGGCCTTGCGTCTGCTGTCTGTAAATTTCTTTGTGGAGCAAGGGCTGGGCCATGACTTTCCTGCAAAACAGACTCCATGGTGGTATGAGCAGCAGCTCATTATTCAGTGCTATAAATAACACTTAATAGCAAGATTCCAGCCAGGGCCCACGAGTCACTTCCAGAAGCGGCAGATTCTGAAAGCTGATAAAACTGATTCACGCGCAATCCAATGCAGAGACACACCCTTCTAATTCCATGGAAATCAGTAGTGTAACTCTGCTTAGGTTTGTGCTGTGTTACTTATGTCACAGGTGCTCTCTTATATCTCTGTGAGTTGTATGGGTCATTTCATTGGAAAATGATACCAGATTATTCAAGTCTTTGGGAGAAAAGAAAATGAGACAAAGGTGTAATCTGGGATGAAATCTGGAAAGCAAAACTCTACATATCTTAGTTTTAGGGAAAATGTGTTCAAAACATGACACAGAAAGAACCTTTTCCCAAATAAGCTCAAATGGTGTTCAGGAACCAAAAACAGGCATTTACTGGAGTTTGGTGGATTTGCTCTCAAAAAAAAGTTTTGAGGTCATGACTCTTATATTGGAAAAAAAAAATCTCAGATTATAACCCACTGGACCCCAAATCCTTCTAAATTGCACGTATGTGTTCAGATCCCCTTGATTAGAATTCAGCTTATTTCACTGATTAGAGGAGGGTGCAAGTGATAAAATGAAATTGTCATCTATCCAAAAACAGGCTAGCTAAACCAAGACCTATTAAAGAAAGCAAGACAAAGCTGATACCAATATTTCAGGAAAAACAACTTCATAGAAAAACTGTATCCTTTATTATTATTCACTGAAAACTATCCATGTTTTAAACAAATAAATATATTTTTCATATGTTTCTCTATATGAAAAAAATATTTATTTCTAGACCAAAATCAATAACATAATAATTAAATACATAATTTGTGATTATTAAATTAAGACATTTAATTAATAATTAACGATATCATAATAATTAAAGACACAACCCGGAAAATCGACAGCAACTAATGAACTCTGGCTGTGAAAGCCTTTGACAACATAAAGACATCATTATTAAAACCTATGTATCACAGATATTTAGCTAGCATTTATTTGATGTTACTAATTTCCTGTTATCTCCTTCATTCACTTCTGTAGTTGCACTGTTTATTTGAAAACAAAATATGTCCACAGTTGGCCTTCAATCAATCTACATAAATCAACAAAAACAGCAGGTTTTTAACTGGAAAAAGTCCTTCTCATCTCTTTTACAGATTCTAGGATACTGAAACTGTACAAAAATAACTTAAGAATGTAAGAAAAACCCTGCTGAATCAGACCAGTAGACTCCCTAGTCCAACATTATGTTTCCCACACTAGGCAACCAGATGCTTCAGGAATCCCTACAAACTGGCCACAGAGGCCAAAACTTTACCTGCGGCTGACTCCAGGAATTGGAATTCAGGGGGTACAATATTTTGGAAGGCCAAGGTTGTGTTTAACAAAATTTTACTACCTTGCTGCTCACTTGATTCCAGATCATTAATGAACAAGTTAAAGAGCACTGATCCTAATATAGACTGTGCTGTTAAAACTCTTGATAGTGTTAAGATAGTGAAGGATAGTGAGAGAGGACTTGCCTTTACAGAAGCCATGCTGATTTTTTCTCAGTAGGGCTTGTTCTTCTATATGGTTAATGATTCTATTGTTCATAATGGTTTTCACCAACATACCCAGAACTGATTAGTTTTACTGGCTTGTAATTTTCTGGAGCCCTTTTTAAAAATCATCATTACATTTGTTTCATGTGAAAGGGAGGGATATTTTTGTTAAGAGAGCAACTAGTTTACATCTGAATTCCTTAAGAAGCCTCGACTGTATGCACCTATACCTGATGACTTGTTAGACTTTTATTTGTCCATTAGCCATAAAGTCTTTCACCACCTCTATTTTGACTCAGTTCTTTCAACACTCTTCTTGAAAATAGCTACTCCAGTGAGTACAACTGCCCCACATTTCCATGAGTTTCTTTGCAAACTCCCCATCTTCCTTCACTGCCTCTCTGGCCAATTTCCCGCTTCTGATTCATTTAAATAAATTTTTATTGTTTATTTAAATGTTATTAGTAATATGCTCCTCATAGTCTCCTTTTGCCTGCCTGGCATCCATTTAGCCAGAACCTGTGCTCTTTCTTGTTCCCTTTGTTTGGGCAAAACTTTTAGTATTAAAGGAAGCCTTCTTGTCTTCTTTGGCTTTGCTCATTAACCACACTGGCATCCTCTTAGACTTGCTGGTATGCTTCTTAATCTGTGATGTGCACTCTGTCTGAGCTTCCTTTATTGCAGATTTAGGTCCTTAGCAAGCATCCTGACATTCTGTTCTGAGTGTGTGCACTCACTCAGGGACATTCACATAAATGATGAACTAAATAACACTGTGATCACTGTCCCCAATAGATGCAACAGAACCTACATCTCACACTACGAAGCACTTTCAAAAGGAACAGATTGGCAGCTGAGTCTTGTCATTTCTCAGTTGACCACATGATGCCAGTAGAGCTACAGTTATGTTTTAGAAAAGCTTGACTATTAAGACAATAGAAGAAAACCTGGGACACCAACATTTCCCCCTCCTCCTTGCTAATAGCTCTAGACCTGTCTGGTTTCCTTGGGTCACTTATACCACCCAAACTCACCTTTTTTTTTGTCCATGTCTGCACAAGCATAGACAACCCAGGGAATGACTGTTTTTTTGGGAGTGGAACTTCACCTACATTAAAAAGGTAAAGGTTCCCTTGCTCGAAAGCCAGTCGAGTCCGACTCTAGGGTTGCGGTACTCATCTCCGTTTCAAAGCCGAAGAGCCAGTGCTGTCCGAAGACGTTTCCATGGTCATGTGGCCGGCATGACTAAACACCAAGGTGCACGGAACGCTGTTACCTTCCCACCGAAGTGGTACCTATTTATCTACTTGCAATTTCTTGCTTTCGAACTGCTAGGTTGGCAGGATCACCTACATTAGTTTTGTTTTAAAAAGTCTTTTTTTTCCTGCAAGCCTGAGAGTTTGTCTGAATTTGTAAAACCTACAGAATGTCCTGGCTGCTAGGATTATATGGATTTGTTTATGCGTGTGAGGACCAGTCCTCAGATTAATCTTATCTGAAGCCATGCAAAACAATCTTGGAGACAGGCCATTTTCCATATGCCACCAGAGAAAAAGGCCTGCATGATAGTGCCGTGTTTAAGGAACTCCATCCCTATAACAATTCATCTAGCATTTAGTCTGTATAGTATCTTTTATTTGGATTGTAACTTAAACAAACAAACTGGCCTCTTTCTCAGAAACCATGGATAGCCAAAAAGACTAATAAGTGGGTTCTAGATCAAATCAAGCCCAAATTCTCCCTAGAAGCTAAAATGATTCAACTGAGGTGATCGTACTTTTGGTCACATTATGAGAAGGCAAGACTCGGTGGAAAAGACAATAAGGCTAGGAAAAGTTGAAGGCAGCAGGAAAAGAGGAAGACCCAACACAAAATGGATTGATTCAATAAAGAAGCCACGGCCCTCAGTTTGTGAGACCTGAGGAAGGCTATTATCAGCAGGACATTCTGAAGGTCATTAATTCATAGGATTACCACCATAACTTGGAAACACATTGACGGCACTTAACACACGCACACACTTTTTCTAATGATTGGGCTCTGCCTCCCTTCTTTCAGTTGTTTGCAGCCTTTCATGATGTTTTCATGGTCTTTATGGATGGTGAAGTTTGCTCTGACTCCCAAAATTGCATATGCTGGAAGAAGTTTTTGTTAGTCTGTAAAGTGTCTCCTGCTGTATTCGCCCTCCACAACAGATGTACTGCTGTAATTGGAAGTGTATGGCACTAGCGTATTACATACAGCAGTGCTTTGAAGGTACAGAGGAAGTTATACTCTTTTTCTCTGGGCTGGCTCTCTGCAAGACTGAGTCCTGTGTGTGTAGTTCTCTGACGTGTTTTATTAAACCCAAGCATCATTTCAAATAATTTTATACAAATGCAGCTTTGAGGGCAGTAGAGGGTTAGTTAAAGGTAGTGGGAGGGGAGAGAAGAAAATTGAGAGAGGAAGGGAAATTGGCTTGCTCAGGCTCCAGAGAGATTATAGTATAGTTCTTTCTATTGTAGCCTGTCTGCACAGCAGCATTACTCCACCCCAGTGAAATAAGAGACGAGATAACCTTTTAGCAATGTGTCAAAATAGGATACAGTGGACAGAAGTCAAAGCATAATTCTCCCAGCAGAGGGAAATAATCAGTTGCCCCCCCCCCCAGAAGTCTGTGTTAGCTTAGGGCTGGTGTTATTTAGTTTTTTCATATCTTATCTGAGCAGCAAAGTGTCCAGTGGCCAAGTTCTCAAATTGCTGAGATGGTGAAAACTGAAGAAGACTGTAAGGAGCTCCAAGAGGAGTGTTACAGTGCAGCAAATGAAGCTCAGTGGGTATGTATGCAGTGACCAATTCCACACTGACATTTTTTGTCACTCGTTTGTCCCTATTTTTTTTCCCATGGGGGGGGGGACCCAAAGCAATAGGGAAAAAACGAGTGACAAAAACGTCAGTGCAGAGTGACCTGTTTTGAAAAATCCCTAGTTCCCATCTATACTGGTAGGATCTGGTGGGTGCAGAAATAGATAGTTAGATACTAGCATAAGTGGCTTCTAAAAAGCTTTAGAGAACACCATAGGGGGAGGATTTGTGTATCTCGGTGGCCTAATGGAACTTCCCTGTTGCTTCTGAATGCCAGTTGTTGAGGCGAAGGGGTGAGAGAGGCCACAACAACAAAGATAGGCTTTAGTTTGTAGCCTTTCCAGGGCATCTTTTTGGCTGTAATGGACAGCAGGACGCTGGACTTTGACCAACCTTGGCCTGATTCCGCCGGGCTCTTCTTGGGTTCTCACGACATGTTGTTGCGTGCAAGGTGTACCCGCTTGAAGACTCCCCCCAACGGCTGCTCCCGCTGCGCGTGCAATGCGCACGCGGTTCTTCGCGTGCCGGCGCTCCCTGACCAACACCCCCGCTTTTCTTTCAGTCTTTCGTTCTTGCCTGCTGCACCCGCCAGTCGCTTTTTTTTGGGTCCACTGCACTACAACTCCCAGAAGCACTTGCGGGTTCGCCTCCGCCGCGCGATGCATTCTGGAAATTGAGGTCCGGCGCAACGTTAACAACAGCCGCTGAAAGCTATTATGAAGAGGTGAGCCAAGCAGGGAGTCGCCTGCAGTTAGGGGTTGCTGTGTCTAAACGGGCAGTTTAATTTGCTGCATCAAGAATAGCGGTGGCTTCAAAGAGGGCTGCCTGGAGGAACCTCTGCTAGCCCCAGCCTCCTCCCGCAACCCTCGGAGGCTTTGCAGCTCGAGAGCCGCTGTTGATCCGACCCTACAGGTGTTTGACAGCCTCGCCTGCACCATCTCTTGTCAGAAGAGGTCGTGTACGTGTGTGCAACTCTGCATGGGCCTCTTCTTAACCTCGGCGCATGCCGTGAGTGCAGAGAGTGTGCCGTTGTACCTTATTGTTCGCATTGAGCAGCACTGCCGACAAGGCAATATGCGTGAAAAGCATCTCCTGGCACCAGTTAAGCAGGGTATTTTAACCCTGTTAGAATTTGGATAACACCTTGAAATATACCCCCGCCTGCCATAGGGACTTATAGCTGGATCAGAACCAAAGAGCTTGTAGCCTTCTGGATGCTCATAAAGGCAATTTGTGGAGAAGCTGTCAGGGGCCTAGTGCCTGCTGCCTGACCTGAGCCTCTCTTTGCTTGCATCTTGCAGAGTCAACAGCAGCAGCCTCAGTGGGGAGGATCTCCTCTTGGAAGATTTGGAGACGGAAGGAGAGAGGCAGCTCAAGAGCCTTCTACATCATCAGCTCAATACGTCTGCTTCTATCGAAGAGTGAGGACTGACCCTTTAAGCAAAGCAGTGCAGCAGGATGGGAGCAGGGTGGTGGTTGGTGGTGTTGCTAAAGGCAGGGCACCGTGTAGTAAGAATACGTGTGTGCTTTGAATCTTCTGAAGCTTATGTGCACCCCAGTGATTATGATGACAGCTGTGTACCCAAGTGCTTGTCTGAGCACTAATTTCTGACCTTGCAGAAGGTCCCTCTGCTAATGCTCTTTTGCATTGCAGGTGTGTGTCCAAGCGCCGGCGTTTTGCACCTGCAGCTGTGTACAAGCCCTTTGGTGAAGAAGCCGCAGGGACTCATAGCTTACCCCAGTTCCAGGCTCTGCAGGAGAGCAACAAGGAGATTGCCTCTCTTAGGGAGCTTGGCCTCTCAGAGTCGGAGATCCACCTCTGGAAGAACCATGCATCGGCAGGCAAGGTAGTGCAGAGGAAATCTCACACTCGGCATGGGGTTTCAGGCTAACTGTTTTTGTGGTTACTGGATTATCCCGTGCAGAATAGCTTATTTGCATACGTTAGTTTAATATTGGCCCTGGCCAGACGTGCTGGAAAATGTGTGTGTGTGTGGGAAGCGCTTGGCCTCTCAGAGTCGGAGATCCACCTCTGGAAGAACCATGCATCGGCAGGCAAGGTAGTGCAGAGGAAATCTCACACTCGGCATGGGGTTTCAGGCTAACTGTTTTTGTGGTTACTGGATTATCCCGTGCAGAATAGCTTATTTGCATACGTTAGTTTAATATTGGCCCTGGCCAGACGTGCTGGAAAACGCGCAGCTTCAGCGGCTTGCCACGGGAGTGCTACGCTTCCCAGATGTTCCCGTGTGATCGCGCCCGGATACTCCACAGGACTCCCGTGCCTTCAGCGGGGCAAATGCTCCGTGTGACCAGGGCCATTGTAGGCCTATTTAAGAGTTGACACTATTGCAAAGCTGGGGAGAGGAGACACAGGGCACGTGGTGGTTGGATATGTAGGTTTGTGAAGGGAGATACTTCTTCCAAGGATGGCCTCAGATCTTTGGCAGATGTTTCTGTTTCCCTTTGGCTTCCATGCACCACTTGTAGGTCTTCTGGGCATCTGGGTGGGACATGGGATACTGGACTAGATAGATCTTTGGTTTGATGTAGCACAGATGTTGCCATAATAAGGAGGCCTGGACCTGGAGGTTCTTAGGATACATGCATACGTATCAGATAGTTAAATGCACAGCTCATGTAGAATCAGATCTGAGCATCCTTAAAATGACCAAGCGAAAGACCATGTTGGGAAAGAAGACTGACATCCAGCCTTTTAGGGTTTCATTAGCTTTTGTAAAGGAGATGCTCAAACCCTGATATGATCTTTATAGTACTCAGTCAAAACAAATTAGTTGCAGGGCCTGGTCGATTCTAGTGGTGTGGACATTCTGCTTGTTCAGCAAAACCGTTCTGGTACAAGGTGGTGGCTGATCTCAGCCTGGGCAAACTTCCAGTAGTTTCATACTGTCTTGTGTCCAGTTACACATGTGTGATCCAGTTAACTTCATGTAGAAGAAGGATTCCAAATATAAATCAGGATTTCCGTTTCAAACCCGGAAGTGTTATTGCTGTGAGGGATGAAGTTGATTGAATGACTCTTTGGGGTGTGTGTGTGTGTTAATTTGTGAAACTCATGTGGCAAAGTAGGGAGGCTTTTAGTTTCAGGTAGCATAACCAGTTTGCTGGATAATTCAGAGTGATCAAACCATATTTTACAATTCAGGAAAAGAAAGGAGGATGTAAGAGTTGGGTAATAAATTTATTATCATTTTCAGACAGATGCAGTCTGTTGCTGTTATTGTCTTACCAGAGTTCTGGACTTGGGGCAGCCCCTGAAGCGATGTGGGACAGGATACAGGCTATCCAGGAGAAGATTGCAGAGTGCCAGCGCATTCTCTCCTTGCCACAGAGATTTGCAGGCAGCAAAGAGCTGAGCAGGCGTGAGATGGAAATAGAGAACGCTCTCTTCCAGGGCACTGACCGCCACTCATTCCTGAGGATGCTCTATCACCAAGGTACATTGTCCCCCGCTGCCCCTGTGCTGTCACGTCCCTGGGACAACACTTGGGAAAGCTCGAAGACAAACTGTTTTTGCTGTAGCCAAAGGCCATTGCAAGAAGAATAAAAGTTATTAATAAAATACAAAGATCTAATAATGAATTCGTGTTCTTAGGTTTCATAAGCAGGCTTCAGATAAAAGAATCAATAAGTATAATCCCCAATCCATACAGTAATATAAAAGTGAGATTTTTTTTCTTTAAAAGAATTTAAAATAATTACAGATAACTACTGCATCTGCAAACAATTGGCATAGATTTCCTTTGCTGTAATTGTAAAGAATACAGTTCATATTCATTTGACAGCAAATAGCCCATTACAAACAGCAGATTCACAAGGACTTGCAGGAGGCAACACATTTCCCCCTCCCTCTGTTTCATCTTTCCTTTCCCTGGCAGCCCCTATAGCCTCTCCCCTTTTTCAGGTTTTCCTCCTTCCCTCCATTGGCAGTCGCTCCCCAGCCTCTAGCCAAATTGTTGGAGCCAGCTGAGCAGGACTCAGTTGCATGGTGGTGATTGGGAACCTGCAGAGACTTGTGGGAGATACCTCACTTTCCCCTGTATCCCCTCCCCATACTATTTCCTCTTTTTCCCTCCTCCTGGATGCCCCCATATCCTAATCTTTCCTGCTTCCCTCTCTCCTTTCCACTCACCCACCAGTCTACCTTTCATTTGCTGCTCCATTTTCAGCTATATTTATTATTTATTTACTTCATTTATATCCTGCCTTTCTTCACAATGAGAACCCAAAGCAGCTTACATTGTTCTGCTGTCCTCTATTTTATCCTCACACAACCCTGAGGCTGAGGATGTGTGACTGGCACAAGTCACCCAGTGAGCTTCCACAGCAGAGTGGGGATTTGAACCTGGGTCTCTCGGATCCTAATCTGTAACTCTAATCACGGCATGACACCACACTGGTTTTTATGGGGGCATCTTCTGTCAAACAGTAGGAAGCAGCCAGGCCTGGGTGAGTCATGCAGATTGCATGGTAGCAAGTCACCCAGTGATAGGTGCTGGGTCTGGCCCCAATGAGAGCTCCTTCAAAGGCCAAAAGAGCCCTGAAAAAGGCTCTGGCCTCTACCCCTGCCTTTTCATGACAGAAACCAAGGCCTGAAGGCTGGCAACAGCCACTGTTGACATTAGTTTCTTAAAGCTACAGGTGCTGCTTTTATCAATTGGTTTTTTAAAAATCCTCCAATGTAGTTTCTCCTATTTCAGATTTGTCTGCAAATCTGGGGCTTTTCTCAGGTTTGTAGAAAGATCTGTCTTGTCTGTTCATGGCCAAGGCTCCAGATCTAAGTATCCACAGATAGAACACTGAGAATTAGAAGAAGAAGAGGGAGATTGGATTTATATCCCGCCCTTCACTACCCAAAGGTGTCTCAGAGCGGTTTACAAACTCCTTTCCCTTCCCCTCCCCACAACAGACACCCTGTGAGGTAGGTGGGGCTGAGAGAGCTCTGACAGAAACTGCTCTTTTTCAAGAACAGCTCTTATCAGAACTACGGTTTGCTCAAGGTCATCCAGCCAGGTGCAAGTGGAGGAGTGGGGAATCAAACCTGGTTCTCCCAGATTAGAGTCCACGCACTTAACCACTACACCAAACTGGCTCTTAGGTACACTGATGATATTCTGAAGTGCAATCCTAAACAGAGTTACATCATTCTAAATCTATTAAAGCCAATGGGCTTAGATGAACATAACTCTGTTTAGAACTGCACTGGGAAGAACCCATAAGACACCATGTTGGGGAATCATACCATAAAATAATAAAATCTTTGACACAGCCATTTGATAGATGCACAGTCTATCACCGGTAGTTCTGTGCCAATACTTGCCCACTTGGGAGGACAACTTGAGTTTTTTACCCCTTCTGGAAATTATTTAGTGGAAGGGCATCCCCTGACAATTACTTCTATGGTGCTTTTTGGTTATCTTTATGTCTCAGATGAAGTCAAGCAGAAAGCCACACACGAGAAGGACCCAATGGCTCACCTGGACACTGTTTATCAAGAAATACTCAGCCAAGGGCAGCCTGAATCGGTCCAGCCTTCCACAAGTGAACTGAGCCCCTCTTGCTCCGGGACCCCTAGCCCTTCTCCATTGGGGCAGGACTTGACCCCACAGTCTGTTTCAGGCCCTGTGAAGGTGACAGAGGTGGTGGAGTTTGTCCCAGAAGAGGAGATCCTAAAGAATCGTCTCTCAGAGGAAGAAATCCGCAAGATCCCCAGGTTTTCCTCCTATAACCCTGGCGAGCCGAACAAGGTGACTCCCTTCTTTTCCCTTGGCTGGGCTGTAGTACAGTTGTGTGAGTGCTTCCAGTGCTCAAGAATATCCCTCTGATAGCTCTTATTTCTTCCTGTTCCCATGTGGTGTTTCCTCTTGACACTGATAACCAATATGGAGAAGATCTAGTTTAATGTGTATTGACTGTGGATCCAGGGGATTGACAGACTTACGCCCTGACTGTTCGTTGATGTAGCGGGGCAGGATGTTGATGATGGTTCAGTCTGTCTGAAGCCTGGGCAAATATTTAATGATGAGCTTATGGGCACAACAAGAGTGTGGTATTTCGTTTTTTTCCATTGTCTTTGTGCGAGAAAATTTCCCTTAAATCTCATCTTGTAATTGGCAGGGATGAAATCTGCCTTATACTGGGACAGATCACTTACCCACCTATCTCAGCAGCCTTTGTGTGTGTGTAAAGTACTGTCAAGTTGCAGCTGATTTATGGCAACCCTGTAAGGTTTTTCAAGGCAAGAGATGTTTAGAGGTGGTTTCCCATTGCCTTCCTCTGCATAGTGTCTCTGGAATTCCTTGAGAATCTCCAATCTAAATACTAGCCAGGGGCAACCCTGCTTAGCTGCCAAGATCTGACAAGATCAGGCTAGCCTGGGCCGTCTAGGTCAGGGCGCAGCCTGTCTACTCAGCCCCAAAATAGCTGTCCATGACTCAGGCAGAGAAGTCTTTTCCCCTACCTTGCTATTTCTGCTGTACCTCAGAGCTCTGGACCCTCTTCTGTCCAGTTATCTTGCTTCCCAGTAACTGAGCCAAGGTATTGCAACTCTTCATCTCAGGTAATCATACACCATTCTTTGGATTCAGGTGAGTAGCCGTGTTGGTCTGAAGCAGCAGAACAAAGTTTGAGTCCAATGGCACTTTTAAGATCAAAAAAGTTTTATTCTAGGTATAAACGCACAGAAACTTATAAACCTAGAATAAAACTTTGTTGGTTTTCAAGGTGCCATTGGACTCAAACTTAGTTCTTTGAAATGTTTTCTTTTGGTACTTGTGAGCCTGTTTCCAGTGTGGGTTATGCAACCATGTGATTGTGGGTTGTGTGCTGTTGAAGGCCACTGATGATAGTCTGTGTCCTTGGATGTGGCCTAGGTATTGTATCTGAAGAACTTCAGCCCTCGTGTGACGGTGAAGCACCTGATGTCATTGTTTGCAAGGTTTCAGGAAAAGGATGGCCCAGAGATTAACTTCCGAATGCTGAGTGGGCGCATGAGAGGACAGGCCTTTCTCACATTTTCTAGTGAGTACCCAACCTGCAGGATCCTCCAGCATCATTTTGCAAAATACACTTACCTGTTGGCAAAACCCAGGAGGTTCCCCAGAACCTTGTTGTGCTGAGTGGGCTGGGAAGACCCCCAACTCATCTCTGCCCTTTTTGCCCTGAACTGTGAATGTCACCTCTGGTGGAATCCAAGTGCTGAGTTTGTCTTCCTCTCCGGTTTCAGGTGTCTCGACGGCTCAGGCTGCACTGAAACTGGTGAATGGGTTCAACCTGCTGGGGAAGCCACTTGTGATTGAGTTCGGGAGAAACAAAGTTGGCCAGCTTCATCCTGACGCAGAGTCTGCCCCGAGTTCTGGGAGCTCCGGCTCACTGCAGAGGGCAAGCAGCTCATAGGTGTCGTGCTGATTTACCAGGTCATGCTTCCTGAATCTTGAGCTGGGAGCAAAATGAACAATTAGTGTTGGATCCAGACAGAGACCACACTTTGGGGAGAGAACAGGAAGGAACCTTTTCCCTCCATGTGTAAAAAAGAGGAGGGAGGGAAGGTGAGAGAGACTGACTCTGGTGTGGGGCTGAGTGAGAAAAGCAGCTATTTTATGGTGTTTTAGTAGACCTTCTGTTTGCAAGAAGGAAGACTCTCATCTTAGAAACTGGGACGCAGACTCTTTTCCTTTGCAGCCAAAGCCTTGGAGGCAGCCTTCCACGAACCCATAAGTCCTTTTGGCCTCTGCTGTCAGGCCTTAGTAGGCGCTTCTGGCAGAGGCTTCTGCCAGCGATTGGAGCATGTGCTTGCGGGAATAAGCACAGTTACTCATCCTTGGCTGCTATTCTGTTTGCTTTTTGTCGGGGGGAAAAATAATGGAAGGTTTTTCATCTCAGTGTGTTGAGCAGTATTTTTTTTTAGACCACATTTCTTTCCTTTACAAAGCGAACACGACCATCTCTCTGCAGCCCCAGGAAATCTTCTAACACACTTTGTACAGTGAGGTGTCCATGCCCCTACATGGAGGGATGGGGCAGGGATCTTCAGTCACTTTCTCTCTACAGGAAAGGAACCGTTGCTGTGCTAGACTCTTTGACGACCCCTCGTGCACGGCAGACTGCCTTCCCGTTTTTAGAGATGGTTTTCATTTTGCCTCTTGTATGACCTTTGCTAATAGTCGTGTCAAGTGTTCTTCATTTAAGTGGAATGCAACCAAAATGCGACAGCCACACTTCCTTCCGTGACAGCCCCACATGTTCATTGAACACACAGGGAGGGAGGGGGGGAGCAAACGCATGAGACCAGCTGTCTGTCTGGAGGGGCGACCAACCCAGGGGTAGGAAGTGGCTGCGTGAAATCTCCCTCTCTGTGATGAGGGCCATCCTGGAAGGAGTGTCGCTGACCAAGGGGAGGGGCCATAGTCACAGCCACTTCCTCCGCATGGCTGTACCCAGTGCAAGACCAGTGCAGAGGCCAGGGCCAACACACTCAGTCCCACTCTTCTTCCCCGCACGTCCAGTAAACACACAGGGCTGTGCATGTACTGGGCTCATCTCAGTGCACAAGAAAATGTTCAGACCTGGGAGCAGCTTTGGCACACGTTCCCGATTGTTGCAGTAAAGTCACAAATGTTAACTTGCTCTGTTGACTCTTTATGGTGCAATCATTTCGGCTGATTAACTTTCTCCCACCTGGACCATTAAAACAATTTGAGAGGAGGAGGAGGTTGGCAGGTACATGTGCCTACTTGCTGATAGGCACATGAAAATTACCCAGGGAAATGTCATTCTCCTAGTGTTCTGGTTCACTCTGTGCTGAAGAATAGGTTTTTTTTTTTAATGAGAGTTCTTCTAAAGGTCTTAGTGCTTGACTCGTTCCTAAGCTGTTGTGAGCAGCCCTTTAAGTCATTGTGGAATTTCCCTAAGCAACAATTTGGGATTGCTGGAATTCACTGAGATTATTATCCTAAACAGGGCTGGCCTCCACCCCTGGCTAACCTGTGCTTATCCCTTAAGGGGAGCAGACCTGTTGCTAATGGAAGATGGAGCTTAGTGTATGAGAGGACTTCGCACCACAGGAGGGACTGTCTGGGAAGCCCTGGGAGCACATCCTGCTGAGAGAGGGACCAAGGCTTAAAGCCAGAAGAGGAGGAGGAAGAAGAGATTGGATTTATACCTCGCCCTTCAGTACCCGAAGGAGTCTCAGAGTGGTTTACAATCTCCATTCCCTTTCCCTCTCCACAACAGACACCCTGTGAGGTAGGAGGGGCTGAGAGAGCTCTGAAAGAAAGTGCTCATGAGAGAACAGCTCTTACCAGAACTATGGCTTGCCCAAGGTCATCCAGCCAGGTGCAAGTGGAGGAGTGGGGAATCAAACTCAGTTCTCCCAGATTAGAGTCTGCGTACTTAACCACTACACCAAACTGGCTCTCCTTCAGTGCTACCGTTTGGACATTTTGCTAGTCTGAGGCGATGACATCATTTGGAAGATCAGGTGTTTATTTTTTTACAAAATTTATACCCTGCCTTTCTGCCCTCATCAGGACCACCAAGGAGGCGAACAAATCAAAAGTAGATGTAATAAAATCGCTTCTTCAAAACCATTAAAACCAACACAAAGCACACCATGAAAACAATTAAAACTAGAGCTAAAATGCACACACATGAGAACAACAATTAAAACGTTGGGCAGGCAGGGGGGATCACTGAAGGAACCCTAAATGAAACTCTTCACCCACTGATGGAAGACAGAAACAGAAGGGGGTGGGCAAGTCTCTCTGGGGAGAGAGTTCCAGAGTTTTGGAGCCATGCTCGAGAAGGCCCTCTCCTGGGTTGCGACCTGCCTAATCTCAGGAGGGCGGGGACACTCAAAGCAGGATCTCTGAGGACGACTCAAGGTGTTTTCTGATGAGGAGGACACCTAGATTCCCTTGAGGAGCTGGGTGAGCAGCAGACCCCAATGAAGAATGGCCTGATGGGATTGCTGTTCTAGCATCTCTCCCCCCCCCCCCCACAAGACAAGCATGGTCTGGGTTAGGAGGAACAGGCCTCTCTTGCTGTGCTTTAGACCAGGACCCCTGCCTTAAACAGAAGTTTTCAGGAACGTTGGCAGGCAGTGAGGAGAGATTAGTAGCAAATCTGATTAAAGCAGGACATGGTAGATGTTTCCTCCACTTTACTTTTTTAATTCCGACAATTACGCTTTCTTCTGAGCCTTGGAGTGGGAACAGGAAGAGCTCTGATTAAGGGACTGCAGGGTTGTCTGGATGA
>NW_015164664.1:2442399-2456579 GCF_001447785.1 Gekko japonicus | reverse complement strand
CCCAAGCATACTCAAAGCAGCAGATAGGAGGAAGAAATCTTTGAGCGTTTCCTGCTTGCACCCACATCTTTCTCTGCACAGGAATCTCTCAAACACTGCTTATTTAAAACAAAAACATGGTCTTCTCTATGGGAGTCATGTCATTAACGTGTCCAGGCAAGGAGGCTGCAAGAATCCATGGTAAGGATTTGTGCAGTGGAATGCAGAAAACATGCTCTGGTGTGGAGCTTGGGAGTATTCCTGGACTCAGAAAATGGAAACTCAGTGGGAACAGAAAAGAACCTTCAACTGTGCAGGTATTTTCTGCTAAAATGTTTAGAAATCAGAGAGAGAGAGAGAGAGAGAGCTCTGCACATGGCCTTATTTACACAGCACTCCACCCCCTGTCCTTTTGTGTACATTTTCCCCAAATCCAAAAGTCGTCCCCACCTCCAATGGTCAGTTTGTTGAAATCAGAGTCAGGCATATAATTTCCTTCCACTCCTAGTCTCAGAGGCCGTCACCTCCTTATACATGGAAGGGGCGCTTGCTCACCTTAGCTGCAGCCACATTTTTTAGTAGACGGTTTGTGCTGGATTGCTCACTCTCTCTTCTATTGCCTGTCTTGCTCCCACTCAAGAGCAAAATAGGTCTGCCAGCTCACACCAACATCTATGTAAGTAGCTGTTTTATTGCAAAGGACTAGAAAGGGAAATTGCTGAGTTGCAAGTTATTACAACACTTAGAACAATGGAATCCCCAGGACTTAATAGGGATATTGGTTTCTTATCTCACTACATATGCTAACCAACCTTTACTCCTGTATTCTCACCAATCCCCCAGAAAGGTCATACTTCTTCTTTGTTTCTTTTTTTTTAATAATAGATTAGAATAGTAGATTGTAATCTAATGAATAGTAGAATGTAATGTAATTTGGAATGGTAGACTGGAATGTATTCCTCTGGTCTGGGGACAAGGGAGATAACTTTACACAGCCAATTGTCCCAGTTCAAAGAAGAAGATGCTGTAAGGTTGTCTTCATGCTTGAGGGGAGACAGATGGAGTGTAATGGCCTCAGTTAATTACTCCCAGCATTCCACAATTAAGGATACTTCTGCCCATCAATCTCCAATTTTGACATTTATTTATTTCATTATGTTTTCCCTTTGGAATTAAACCCAAACAAATGGTAACTGTATAAACTAAGCTTGTTATTCCTATTTGGTCCTTGAATCTGATAAACATCTTCATTATGCTATAAGCTAATTTATTGCTCACCCTCTACCTATATGTATGGACTGGTAATTTCCATTTCATTGTATCTGAAGAAGTGTGCGTGCACACGAAAGCTCATACCTTGAAGAAAACTTTGTTGGTCTTACAGGGGCCCCTGGACTGTAAATTTGTTCTGCTGCTTCAGACCATGATGGCTATCCACCTGAATTTAGCATCTGTCTAGTCTTGCATCTTGTTTCCCCACAGTAGTCAACCACATGCCCCAGAAGCAGAGGCACAGAGGTCCCTTGGAGTTCCTCACAGTCTGTTTGGTTTTCACCATCCTGGATAAACCTGGCCATTTCACCACTCTCCCATCCTGATTATTTATGAACAAATTAAATAGCACCGGTACCAATTCTAATCCTTATGGGACTCCACTTCTTACTTTCCTCCATCCATTGTGAGAATTGTTCATTTATTCCTACCCTCTGCTTCCTGTGGTTTAAGCAGGTACTAATCTACAAGAGGACCTGTCAGAACTCTGAAGGTTTTGAGGGTCTTTGTCAAAGGCCTTTTGAAAATTCAAATGTGTTTACTGGATTGCTGTTATTCACGTCCTCTATAATGCTTGAGAAACTTCAGAAAGCTGGTGAGGCAGAACTTCCCTTCATGGAAGCCCTGCTGATTGTTCCTCAGTGGGGCTCGTTCCTCTATATGCATAATAATGTCTACCTTTAGAAATGATTTCTATCAGCTTTCCAGGAATAGGCATCAGGTTAACTTGCTTCTAATTTCCAGGTTTCCCCCAGAACCCTTTTTAAAAATTAGCAAATTGTTTGCAACTTTCCAACCTTCTTTTGGTGAGGCTGATTTTAATAACGAGTTGAATAGTATTGTTGGAAGAAAAACATTTAACATTTGAGTTCTTTAAGAAGTTTGGGTGGGTGCTATCTGGACCCAGTGATGTATTCATTTTTAATTTGTCAATTTGCCTTAGAACTTTGTTTTGTGTCACCTCAATTTGATTTGGTTCTTCAGACACATCTCTGCAAATAGCAGTTCCAGGGTGTGTAATTGTCACACATCTTCCACAGCAAAAAGAGATGGAGAGAAACAGTTCAGCTTCTCTGCAGTCTCCCTGTCTTCCTTTGCAGTCCGTTTACTCCTTTCCCATCCAACAATCCAACTGCCCAGTTTCCTGCTTCTGATTTAATTTTAAAAATCTTATTTTTTTTTGTCTTGATGTTTTTAGCAATCAATTGTTTTGCCCACTTTATCATGAACTTTCATCTGTTTAGACAGAGTCCATGCATCTTCTTTTTCAGCTCATTTAGGCACGACGTCCACATTGTAAAGGGAGCCAGTCTTGCCTTTTATGGTTTCCCTGACTTTGCTCATGAATCATGCTGACATTCCTCTTCTGTGGAACCTTTCCTACTCTGTACTACACGTTCTGAGCTTCAATTATCTTGCATCCTGAAGGGATTTGACCCTCTTTTCTTTTGAACTGACTTTTGATTGATCTTTTCTTGGCCTCCCCAAAGACCTAATTTCTTCTGCCACCTTGTGTGTGCGGGTGTACACACACACACACACACACAGCCCCCTTTAGGTAAGATGCATCTTGGTAATTTCTGCTTCCAGCTAGCCCTCCTGCCAGTTCTGGTGGAGAGAAGCAGAAAATGTCTAACTGAAGTCACTTCCATCGGGCCTTCTAGCCTCAAAAGATCACCTCTTGGTGCTAGAAAGGCAACTTACTGGAAAGGAGTAAAACAGGAGTCCAGTGAATTTATCCGTAAGGAGGCTTTTCACTAGGGGCCCAAACATCGGCTTTATCTGTATCTGTAGTATGTAAGTCTTTCCAGTAGGTGGCAATCTTTGGCTGCCAAAGGTTTTTGTGCCTTTCCAGAGGAAATCTGCCTGTAAAATTCTGTTTTCCTTTAGCACTTTATTAATGGTGGTCCCTTCTTAAGGTGGAATTTCCCTTCTTTAAAAAAAATTATACATGGTGGGGACTGACATGACACATGAACATTTGAAGCTGCCTTATACTGAATCAGAGCCTTGGTCCGTCAAGGTCAGTATTGTCTACTGAAACTGGAAGTGGCTCTCCAGGTCTTAGGCAGAGGCCTTCCACATCATTTTCTACCAGAAGAGAGTAAGTGCAGAAAAACCAGCGTAAAGGCATTAAAATTGGCAGGGCATTCAGAATAGGTTGGGAAGGGGCTTGTGGTGGGCCCTAAAGATGGACTGTAGCTCAAAGCATTAGAGGGTCCCAATATATGCCACGGCAGGGAAAGATCTCTGCTTGATGAGAGACCCTGGTGAGCAGCTGCTAATCGGCACAGCGGCGAACTCAGTTCTTCGAGTCGATGCCAGCTGCAATCAGTTCCACGCCCAGTAATGCCACAAGACCCCATCCTCACAGCAAGAGGCCAGCAAGAGATGTGCTTGCAGAGCAACTTGAGACTGTGGTTTGAGCAAGAGTATCCACGGCAGCGTGGCTCGTTGGGTGACGTCATCTGGCTTGTCCACTCAGGACTACGCAGTCCCAATGGGAAAAACTTGCCTTTGTTCTGTGCCTGGCTGGGGTGTGTGGGGGGGATGGCTGTAAAAGGTGGCGTACAGTCTGCCTTGATTTCAGCATGGGACCCTTAGCGTTCTCCCAGACTGCTTTGTTTACATTACTTACTTCATTTATACCCCGCCTTTGTCCCCAGTGGACCCAAAATGGCTTATATTGCTGTCTTCTCCATTTTATCCTCACAACAACCCTGCGAGGTAGGCTAGCCTGAGAGTGTGACTGGCCCAAAGTCACCTAGCCGACTTCCAACCACCACATCACACTGGCTCTTGAATCCTTTTGACCGACCCTGTCATCCCAGTTGCTGTAACCTCAAGGCTCGGCTCCCATAAGGCTCCTGGGGTGAGGAGAAGAGGAGGGAAACAATAGATCTTTGAAACGGTCTTCCTTTAGCAGCCATCACAGACAAAACTTGCTGGGATCATTTGGCCAGTAATTCCTCCTTGTCTGTTCCTTCCCACCTCCGCGGTTGCCCTGCTTCCCTTCGCTCTCCCACCTCCCGCGTCCTCTTCCGTGCCCTTCCGCTTCATTGATCACAGCCTTTCTCATGGTTCCATTTTGTCCCTTTTGGCTTGACTGATCCTTGGCTGCAGCTTCTGCAGAGCTAGCAGAAAAGCTCTGGGGGCTGATGTGGGCAGGTGGCCAGACAGGTGGGCACAGGACCAAAACTGTCCCTGGGGTGGGGGCAGCCTGGGTCAGACGTGCGCCCTGTCACTTGCACGAGCCAACTATTAGCCATCGGAGGGTGCTTGGGCCAAGAGCAGGCTGGCCTGACTTCTCTGTCTCTGTGCTTCTCTTTTTCCTGCTCAGGCTGAGAGGCAGCCTGCTCGTGATGCCGGGCTCTGTCCCACACTCACTCGCACCTCACTCTCGCCTGTTAGCTGAAATCGCTCTCCGTCTGCATACTTTTCACTTACTTAAAAAGAATCCCAACAGATTGTAATCCTTTTACACCTCCCCACCACCACTGTTCACTAACTGCAACTGGCTTGCTGTGCTTCTGCTGAACAGCATGCTGGAGTGGTTAGTGTGTCAAACTAGGATCTGGGAGACCCAGGTTCGAACTTCCGCTCTGCCATCGACTCTGCTGGTCCCACCCTCTCGGCCTAACCAGCTCACAGGGTTGTTGTGATGATAAGACGGAGGACAGGAAAGCACTGTAAGCCACCTTGGGTCCCCCTTGGGGATAAATGTGGGGTGTGCGTATTTAAATAGACACATAAATACATTTTAGAAGGGGAATGTTTTAAAAAAAGACATGGCTTTTCCCTTTAAAATATGTATAATGATGCACAAGGCCCCATTTTGACTGGTGAAACCAAGAGGGGTTAGAAGGGTAATTCTCCTCTCCCTACCCAGCTGTGATCCAAACTGGTACTGCACAGGCAAACAGTTTATCTTTTACAGAGTTCTTCCTCTTACTCATTTTGGCCTAGTGTGGAGAAAAGCAGCACGTGGACAAAAGGGCCCCTCAGAGATAGTTTGGTGCAACAGTCTTAATGAGGAAGCCAAATCAATGTGGACTGGAAGACACGACCACCAATTTGTGGGAAAGTTTCAAGCCCCCGAGCAATTAATGTCTCCGTGTCAAGCTGAATGAGACTGGAAGGAAGGAATCTTCCCCAGGGGATGTGCATGCTGGACCTGGTGAAATGAGGAAGGTGTCATGTGGGCAGTTCACAACTCCTTTATCTGCTCCTAGGAAGGAAATGGGGAAGAATTCTCTCTGCCGCTTGTGAGTGAGTGGAGAACTGAACAGTAGGAGCTAGGGCAGCAGCCTCCATTACAGCTGAATGTTAACTATCAGACCAATTAAGCATTGGAACAAGCTGTCCAGAAACAGCTGGAATGTGCATCAAGGGAGATTCTTAGGGAGAACCAAGTCATCCACAGTCTTGCTGAACAAGCCAAAGCACATAGTCTCATTTCTGTTACATAAATGGGCAAAGCAGCTTTAATCTGTAGCCTCCTGTACCACATGGATCCTTCACTTCTCAGAGAATCTCAGTCGCAGCCACCCTTTGGAATGGGCAGTGCTGTCACCGAAGTCTGCCACACCATGCAGAAGAGTCAAGCAGTTCTCACTGACTCACTCTAATTTTCTCACCACCAGTGTGGTGTGGTGGTTAGAGAGTTGAACTGGGATCGGAGAGGTTCAAACCTGCCATGGGAAGCTTGCTGGGTGACCTTGGGCCAATCTCTCTCTCTTAGCCTAACCTACTCCCTGACCTGGATTGCGCAGGCTAGCCCGATCTCATCCTATCTTGGAAGCTAAACAGGGTCAGCCTTGGCTAGTATTTGGAAGGGCAACCTCCAAGGAATACAAGGGTCATGACACAGAGGCAGGCAACGGCAATCCCCCTCTGAACAGTCCCTTGCCCTCAATCCACCTCTGAAACGTCTCTTGCCATTAAAAAACAAGTCTAGCTCGCCACCTAGTGGTGCATAACACTGAAAGAGCTAGAACTTCTGGCTGGCAGACAATCTTAGGATCTCCTGGCTATTCTACACACAATGCCATAATTAATTAATTAGCCTAACTTACCTCACGGCATTCTCATGAGGATAAAATGAAGGAGAGAAGAACGGCTAAGCTGCACTGAGTCCTCATTAGGGAGAAAAGCGGGGCATAAATGAATAAGAGATAACTCTTGTTGCTGCTGTGACTGCAGATGCCGGGTAGTGGCAACAGGGCACCCATAGGGCAGTTTACAGTTGCCACCGGCCTCTGCCTAGAGCTGCACAGTCAGAGCCTCAGTGGCAGAGGAATGTTTGCAAGAAGAGGAGACAGTTTCATCATCATCATCATCATCATCATCATCATCATCATCATCATCATCATCATCATCATCATCATCAGTATTCAATTTATACCACACCCTATCCCACAAGTGGGCTCAGGGCATCTTACAACATAAAGTCCATAAAGCAACAAAACCAGTCAATGGCATGATAGACAATATCAACAAACTTCGTGCCTCGAATCAGGCGCATGTAGGTACTCCAGAAAGCTCCAGTGCCCAATAATATTATCTAAAACATCAAGGCCCTGGGGAGAGGAGGCATGAACAGGGGAGGCCAGAATGGCTGAACGTCCGCCACCTCAACCAAAAGCCTGGCAAAACAGCTCCATTTTACATGCCCTGCGGAACTGTAACAAACCCCGCAGGGCCCTGATCTCAGGGGGGAGCACGTTCTACCAGGTTGGGGCCAGGGCCGAAAAAGCCCTTGCCCTGGTTGAGGCTAAGCGGACGTCCCTCGGGCCAGGGATCACCAGGAAGTGTTGATCGGAACAGCCTAAAACTCTTTGGGGTTCCTATGGGGAGAGGCGTTCCCGTAGGTATGATGGTCCCAGGCCACATAGGGCTTGAACCGGATCTGGTATTTGGTCGGCAGCAAAGGGATCATTGTCAGCAGGTGTGCCGCTGCATTCTGCACTAGCGGCAATTTCCAGATCAGGCCCAAGGGTCGCCCTGAGTGGAGTGAGTTGCAGTAATCCAGCCTGGAAGTGACCATTGCAGCTAAGTCCTGAGGAGTGAGATAGGGAACCAACTGCCTGACTTGCCAGAGATGATCTGGCAGCCAGAGTAACCTGGGCCTCCATGGTAAGCGAGGGATCCAGCACCACCCTCAGACTCCTTACCCATGGCACTGGCACCAGTGGTGGTGCCCCAGCGAAGACTGGGCATCTGATCCCTGGCCCTCAGTCCCCCACGGTTCAGGTGCAGGACCTCTATCTTCGTTGGATCCAGTTTTAGCCGGCTCTGCTGCAGCCATCCAGTCACGACCTCTAATGCTGTCCAGAATTTCTGGGGCAGTGTCTGGCTGGCCATCCATCAACAGATAGAGATGAATGTCATCTGCATAGTGATGACGAAATGGTCACTACTTCTTCGATCTGCTCTTTTTCTCCACAAGGCACCGGTGGTGGTGCCCCAGCGAAGACTGGGCATCTGATCCCTGGCCCTCAGTCCTTCACGGCTCAGGTGCAGGACCTCCATCTTCGTTGGATCCAGTTTTAGCCGGCTCTGCTGCAACCATCCAGTCACGACCTCTAATGCTGTCCAGAATTTCTAGGGCAGTGTCTGGCTGGCCATCCATCAACAGATAGAGATGAATGTCATAGTGATGACGAAATGGTCACTACTTCTTCGATCTGCTCTTTTTCTCCTGTGTGCACTGTGTGTGTGCTTGTAAGGGTGGATGGGGGTCTTGGGGGTCTTCCACAAGACAGGGATTCTCAGGAGTGCTCTTGTTGCCTCCACAGCTGCTGATTCAGTGCAACAGCAACAAGGCTTTCCACAGGGTAGGATGTCCTTCAGCTTCCCTGCCTGAAACCCCCAGAGCAGCTGTTCCTCTTCCCCTCTGTGCCACAAGGGAGGGCCAGTGGTTAAGAGGGTTGGACTAGTGTCTGGGAGACCCCTTGGTTCAGCACTCCATTTGTGATCTTGGTGGGTGATCTTGGGCCGCTAATACTTTCTCAGCCTAACCTACCTCGAAGGGTTGTTGTGAGCATTAAATGAAGGTAGAAGAGAACAACATATGCTGGTTTGGGTCCCCACTGGGGAGAAAGACAGGGTACAAATGAAATAAATCATTTTTTGTAAATCAGAAATTCACAAATCACTATATAGCATTATAACTCTATAATGAATTGTCAGTTAACAGTTTTTTTTTAAAAAAATGAAACAGCTGTCTCTTCTGTGGCACAGTGGCAGGGATGTCAGTTGTGGGGTACTGAGGTGGGGAAAATGGTTCTGTTGTGGTTGGGACTGAGGGAGACCTGGACTTTCCTGTCCACACAGCAGCCACTCTGGAATTGCTGTTATCTTTCCAAAAAGATTTTTGTAAAGCAGATTAAGGAGGGAGAGAGCAGTCAAGCCGGGGTCAAGCAGGAGGGTGCTTGAAAACACTGCAAAGCTGTATGGAAGCAGGGTGGGGGGGGGAACCCTCTTTTCCCACTAGTGACCAAACCAGATTGAACACTCCGTGTGCAGTGGCCCCCTCTGTCCCTCCTTGCGGGAACTGCACCTGAGGTGAGACCCCTGCTTCTGTGAGGACAGCGGCGGCTGGGCCCAAAGGTGTGAACAGCAAGTCAGTGAGTTCAGAGCACCTTCCCTTGAAGTGCCAGTTCCGGGCACAACAGATTTTTGGTTTAGAGGGTGGGATGAAAATCTCTCACCTTGAAGCCAGCTGCACCTCTCTCCTCATCGAGACCAGGTGCCTCAGGCCATATCTTCCCCCAGTGTGAACGGGAAGAACACATTAGTCATGCTATTATCTAGGGTATTAGAGGGCCAAGTAAACAGGTTTGACAGTTAGCAAGGTTAACGACCAAGTCTCAGTGGCGAACTTGGTGTTCCCTCTTGGGCATTAATCTAAATCACTTTATGGCTGAGAATCTTTTCAAGCTGTGCTGTACACCAGCCGAATCCCTTTGCATTTGCGCACTGTGGGAAACTTGTGCGAGGGGGAGGAGGAGGGGGAGGGGGAGCCTGGCGGAGGCAGAGGGTTCGATGGTGCGGCCTCGCCCTGGAGCCAGGCGTGCAGGCAGGGCCATCTGCAGCAGCTCCTTGCCGTGGCCCTGCCGTCCCATCTTGCCTACCCCCGCCATCTCTGCCCATGACCTTGCGTCTGTGGCGTGGCATCTGGGCAAAGCTACCACCGTGCATTAATAACGGATGGCTTCACTAGCTTAGTGGAGAGGCTCTCCTCTGGCTGTACTTTTCAGCAATCAGACAGTGCCAGAGCTTGTCTGAGAGGAGCACTCCTATTACCATGGCTCCAGGCGAGCTCAGCGCTGCTGCAGGAGTCTGCCGTCTTCTTCCTGCCCACCAGGCCTTTTGAATGCCATGCAGCACCACATTGGGCTTTCCTGGAGGGCTAATCGTAGCTTGCTGGAGCTTCTAACAGGGCTATTTTTGGGCATGAATGCACAGGAATGGAGTTCCGGCTGGCTCCTGAGTTGGCCACGCCCAGCAGGAACTCATTAGCATAATAGGCCACACCTAACAGCAGACACTCATTAGGATTGGCTACATTAGGGGTGTGTGGCCTAACATGCAAAGAAGTTCCTGCTACAAAAAAGCCCAGGGTTTTGACAACAAAGTAAACAGAATAAGAAGCAAAAGGTGGGTGTGGTTGGATGACCACACTTCTGGTAACATGTTGGGTGTGGCCTAATATTCTAATGAGCTGTGCTGTCAGAGGTGTGGCCTAATATGCTAATAGGTTTCTGCTGTTGGGTGTGGCCTATTATGCTAATGAGTTCCTGCTGGGCTTTTTCTACAAAAAAAGCCCTGGAGGTATACCTCTGAGTACCAGAGGCTGGGGATATATAACTAGGGAACTGCAATGCCCTGCTTCAAGGCTTCTCTAAGGGCTTCTAGCTGGCTGGCTTCTATTGCAAACAGGATGCAGGGATGGATAGATCTTTTTGGTGTGATCCTCCAAAGCAAGCCTTAGATGTTCGCATTGTGCAACATATGAAACAGGGATGCTGTTGGAATGGGGCTGCTACCCTATCCCCCGTTTACCCTGGGAACTCATTTGTCATAGGTTAAAGATAGAAAAGGGGCTGCAGTGGCTCAGAGATTAACAGGGTGAGCTGCAGACTGGAAGGTCTGTAGTTCGGCAGTTCGAGACTTGAGTGCCGCATGATGGAGTGAGCTCCCGTCTGTGGCCCCAGCTCCTGCCAACCTAGCAGTTCGAAAGCAAGAAATTGCAAGTAGATAAATAGGTGGGAAGGTAACAGCGTTCCATGCACCTCGGTGTTTACTCAAGCCGGCCACATGACCACGGAAATGTCTTCGGACAGCGCTGGCTCTTCGGCTTGGAAACGGAAATGAGTACCGCCCCCTGGAGTTGGATTCGACTAGCTTTTGAGCAAAGGAAACCTTTACCTTTAAACATAGAAAACTTCTGCAACTTAGTATGCAAAATTCAGCTTCCCCTCCCCTCCTCTCTCATGTCTTGGGCTTTATCTCCTGTATCCATAGGGTAATTACGTCACAATGACAGCAGAACTTGAGCAAAACAAAATGGAGTCCTGTGGCATCTTAAAGACTAGCAGGTTTGAGGAATGAGCTTTCATGAGCTACAGTCCACTCACTAGATGCACCTCAAGTAGCACAAATATATTACTGATCATTGGAATCTGGTTCCTGGGATTGGGTCGTTTTTATGGTCTTGGCCTAAACTAGAATGCTTATGACAAAAGGAATGATAACGCTTCTTAATAAAATGTATCAAAGGACTTTTGCTTCTGCGCTGTCAAGTAATTTAACATGTATAGAGGCCCCAACAAGTGTCAGATCTGGATAATGCACTTAAACCTACCAATAAATTCTAGCTGAACAAAGTCCAAGTCCAGTGGGGCACCTTTAAGACCAACAAAGTTTTATTCAGGGTATTAGCTTTCATGTGCATGCACACTTCTTCAGACACATTGAAATGGAAGTTGCCAGTCCATACATATAGATAGAGGGTGTACAGACTGGCAACTCCCATTTCATTGTATCTGAGGAAGTGTGCGTGCACACAAAAATTTATACCTTGAAAAAAACTTTGTTGGTCTTAAAGGTGCCCCTGGACTCAAACTTTGTTCTGCGGCTTCAGACCAACATGGCTATCCCAACTGAATCTGTCTTCTAGTTGAAAAGTTTCTCATTGGAACATTCTGGTTGAAGTCCCTTTGTTGAACAACAATGACTTTAAGGTCAGCAACAGAATGTCCTGGTAGATGGAAATATTCTGTCCCAGATTTCTGGAAGTGGCCATTTTTTATGTCAAATTTCTATCTGTTTATTCTTTTGCACAGAGACAGACCTGTTTGTTCTATGCAGACAACATACTATTAAGGCTAAATGTCACTTTGGTGGATGAGTTTGTTGTGCATAGAAATGTCACAAACGACTCCTTTTTTATGGAACAAAGTTTGAGTCCAGTGGCACCTTTAAGACCAACAAATTTTAATGATGGGTATAAGCTTTCATGCATACTTTCTGGAAAAGTGCAACAAAGTTTAATGATGGGTATAAGCTTTCATGAATACTTTCTGAAAAAGTGTGCATGCATATGAAAACTTATACCCAGAATTAAACTTTGTTAGTCTTAAAGGTGCCACTGGACTCAAATGCTGTTCTATTCTATTGCTTCAGACCAGCACGGCTACCCACCTGCCCGAATGTACCTTTTGTGTTTCATGTGCTTATTTAAACCCGCTCTTCAGTCCTCCCCTTTTGGTGTGCATAGTTGCTGAAGTGGGCTGTATCTTGCTATAAATCAACTAGTCGTTATGGTCTACTGCATGGGGTTGCCAACCTCCAGGTAACACCTGGAGATCTCCAGCTATTACAATTGATCTCCAGACAACCAAGATCAGTTCCCTGGAGAAAATAGCTGCTTTGGAGGATGAATTTTATGGCATTATATCCTACTGAGGTTCCCCCCCCCCCAGCCTGCCCTCCCCAGGCTCCACTCCCCCAAATCTCTAGGTATTTCCTAACCCAGAGCTGGCAACTGAATCCACCAGAATCCTTTTTTTTGGGGTCTTGACAGGCTAATAGTGTCCCCCACAGCAATTTGTCTTTAAACACTGTGAGATTCAGAGCCCATGTTTGCTTCAGTTCTCTGACACCTCTGACATTATTTCCCAGACTGTCTGCCAATGTTCCCTCTAAGCTGAGTTAGTGTGAGCTAGCTCACACTAACTCAGCTTAGAGGGAACATTGCAGTGTCTGCTATGGTTGCGGCAGGATTGTTCACCTACTGTAGCTTGGATTGTATGGAACATTTCTACCAACCAAAAGGAGAAGCATTCCATATGTGTGTGTGCAAGTTGTGTTCCGCTGATGGAAATCCTTCTGTTGGTGGAAATGGTTTGTAGGATTAACCCATTAACTCACCACTCTTTAGCAGCTTGTAGATTACTGTGGGATGTCCACCAATAAGACTTTTCTTTTCCCATTTCTTCAGCCAGAGATCTCCTGATCTCCTTAGACTGATGCTATGGCAATGCTGCTGGCAAAATTATTTAGAAACAACAACAGAATGTCCGTCACCACCTGGGACCCTGACTGCAACTGGTATTCCTTTCTCCTTCTGCTCTGTGCAATGGTTATCAAGTGGAAGATTGCAACTCGTGGACTGTGAGACCACAAAGGAGGATGAGGTGAGTTGAGCAGGGCAGGAGTCTCTGGGGGACTGGATGGCAAATTTGGCTGGCCTCTGCATAATGTGTGAAATGGCCGGGGAATGTAGCCTGTCGCTCAGTAGTGCTATATATTTATGAATACTAAACCTGAAAAATAATATATAAACTTTTCCATTAACTGATGTGAAATTTCTGCATTGTATGGTGGAGAGAGGCAAAGTAGTATGGAGTTACTTTTTGAGTCCCCATAAAGTACAGTAAGTTTAGAAGTGGGTCCTGAAAAGGGTCGCAAGTTTAAAAGTCAGTCCCATCAAATCACTGGACAAGAATGTTGGCCTGAACAGTATGTTTGGAGATAGCAGGCTTAGAACCTTTAGAGCGAAGTAGAAAAGCCTTCGTTCAGCCTGTCTCCTTTCGGAGTTTGTTTTTTCCAGATTTTGGAATGGTTCCATCTGCCAAGGTCAGTGTGTTTCCCCCCACCCCCCGCCCACATGCAAGAGGCAGAACTCTTCAAAGCCAAGGCTGAAATGAACACAGCAAGATCAGACAAAAACGTTTTACTAATGGGCACTTCATGGCCCCCCTTTGAAATGTGCTGCTGAGGAACCACCCCCTGCCAAGCAAATGGGCACAGGGCAGTCTGGTCTGGCTGCACTGGGGGTGGTGGTGCTGGGGTTCTGCCAAGGGTGAGAAGGCGTCTCATTCTCAGTCACCCACTCTACAGGCACGGGGGTGGGGGTGGGGGTTGGGCTTTCAGTTGCACTGAGGGTTCTGCAGGCTGCATTTCTTCCTGGATTACATCTTAAACCAGCATTTTTCTCTCCCCCTCTACTGACATACAGAAAACGTCCTTCAGAATGGCAAATTCCACCCAGCGGTTGGTTCAGATTGCCACTCCTTCTCCCACCCTCTCCCCATCCCAATGTCTTCTGTAAGGGACAGGCCAGCCCCGTATGTCTATTAAGGATGCAGCAGCCACTGGCGTTCGGCAGATGTCTCTGACATGCCTGTCCCATGCTGAGCCCTGGCAGCTTGTTGTCTTGAAGATTTTGAACATGATTCACATCATTTGGCCCCTCAGGATGCAAGAACGGCTTTCCCCCCAAAGGAAGTGTAGCTCCGATGTCCTCGAAGAACCAGAGGGTGGTGTCCAACCAACACACCACCTGGTGCCGTCGGCAGGGTCTGGGAGAAATCATGGCTGGGGTGGTAAGTCGTGCCTCACAGAGGAGAGGGTAGGAAGAA
>NW_015164664.1:2413257-2442352 GCF_001447785.1 Gekko japonicus | reverse complement strand
ACACTGCCTGGGCACCCCTGGCTGCCGAGTCCAGTCGCTGTTACACGTAGCCAGTCAGGTTATAAGCATTGAACTCGCTCTTGGTCTTTTGAGTCATGTCGGGGGGTGGTGGGTTCCTGCTGCCCAAGGTTCTAGCACGGTAAGGGCTGTAATAGGGTGCATGTGTTTCCCGAGGGGGGCAGGAGGCACAGAGGATGAAGCCGCCAATGAGGGAGGTCAGGGAGGAGAGGATGCCTAGGTAGAGAGCTTCCCCAATCTCAAACTTCATGCTGTCAGGGACAATGGGGTTGTAGAAGTCACGGAGGATCGTGTGGATGTTCCACACCACGGGGATGAAGCAGAGCAGTCCCCCAACCACAAAGGCCGCCCCTCCAAACACAGCTATCCAGTCCTTGGCAGGGGAGCCCTGGGAGAAGATGGTGCATCTCATCCCCACGACACAGACGACAGATGCCAGCGAGGAGACGGCAGTGGAGGTGACCATCAGTGCCTGGGCCACCTGGAGGTCAGTGGGCAAGCTGAGCAGAGAGCTGTAGATGTCGCATTGGGTGATGCCCGTGCTGTGGGTTGCACACTCCATCCAGAGTCCCTTGGAGAAGCCAACCGCAGTAACGATGCTTGAGCCGATGTAGGAGTTGGTTCTCCAGTTGGGCAGGAGCATGGCTATCAAGGCACCCAACAAGCCAAAGAGCCCAAGGACGTACCCCACAAGCTGGAGGCCAACTGAGATCATGCCTGCTGTTTCTTGTTCTCTTTTGGCTTCTGGTCTCTCATCGGCGGCTTGCCGTTCTTCTCCCCCCGCTCATCTCTCTGCTCCTCTAGTTTCCCATCGCGTGATGAGCGACCCTGGGGTGCAGCCTCTTCTTCCTATCTGCTCCTGTCTATCTCCGTCCCGGATTCCAGGTCCTTGTAGGCTGGTCTTCGTGTGGGTTGGAGTGAGGAGGAGAAAAGGTTATCTGGGTGATAAGGGGGAAAACCGCAGTGGATTAATGATTGACCAGTGACTTCTGAAAAACGCAGAGCGCCCTTTCATCCCGCTATCTGTAGAAATTACACTTCAAAAAGTCAGGAAACCCACTCATATTAATAAATGGGGCAAAGGGAGCAAAGGAATGGCAGTTTCCTGGTTGTCTTTTAATCATAAGCGATGCAAAGGAAGCCAGGCACAAAGCTCCCCACTTTCCTCATCTGTACTTAGCCCTTTGACAGCAGCTGGGAGGGGGGAGCTCTCTCGTTGGGCATAAAACCAGCCTATAACATTGGCTTTGCTTTTCCTGCAACTTTCCCGCCAGTGCAGGAGAAGAATCGAAACCCTTCAGCTGTACTTATTGAGTCATTGCATATTGCTTTCCAATGCACACCCAATGCCAGATCATCTCTGGCCAGCAGAATACCAACTCTCATGCTCTGGCTCCACAGGGTAACACCATTGCCAGAGTATACAGAACTCTGCGCATTATTGATATGGGGATTACCTTTGCATGACACACTGGGACAAGTGTACTGATGTGTATCCGGTGAAACATTGGCAGAGTTTGTCTTAAAGTCTCCATTGACACACGGGTCATTTCACAAGTGGTAGCGCTGTGCATGGCACAATTCTTGCACACTTGTGAGCACGTTACATATCCTGCCTAGAAAATGCATTCATTAACTGCATGATTCAATTATCAGTTAAAATTACTGCACAAACATACATTTAGACTAGTGTTCTCTTGTGAGCATCATGCCTTGCATCATTGGAGCATGGATCCAATGAGAGTTTTCTTGTGCAATAGCTTACCACAAATTAAGAACAAAACTGCCACTGATATAATTGTCTTTATGTTAGTGGAAGTGAATCACTGGATACATGCTACGCTTTTTTTATGATATCTGTACACCAAAAAATGGAGCTGCGGTGGCTCAAGTGGTTAAGACGCTGAACTGCAGGCTGTGGAAGGTCGGTAGTTCAGCAGTTCGAGACCCGGGTGCCGCATGATGGAGTGAGCTCCCGTCTCTAGTTCCAGCTCCTGCCAACCTAGCAGTTCGAAAGCAAGAAATTGCAAGTAGATAAATAGGTACCACTTCAGTGGGAAGGTAACAGCGTTCCGTGCGCCTTGGTGTTTAGTCATGCCGGCCACATGACCACGGAAACGTCTTCGGACAGCACTGGCTCTTCGGCTTTGAAACGGAAATGAGCACTGCAACCCTAGAGTCGGACTCGACTGGCTTTCGAGCAAGGGAAACCTTTACCTTTTTACACCAAAAATATGCACTGTCTTGGAGACAGTAAATATAGATTCCCAAGAGTTGTCTTGGGTCAGTCTGGCCAATGTCCAGTACTAGCTACTTTCTGAGGCCAGAATCCTCATCCTATACTTCATGCCGCCTGACTGGGTGGAGGGCAGCTCACCTTGACCCTTCAGAAGGAGCTGGCCTCTTCTTCATTTTCTCCAGTTCTTCCAACCTGCCTCTTAAGGTTTCAGATTTGGGTTTTGAATTGGGGGAGGGGAGATTGCAGGATTGAGGCTGGCTGAAACATTACTCTTTTAAAGGAAACATTTATGACTCCAGTCTGTAAAGGTTTCTCCTGGCTGGATTTTACCCATCTGTATTGACCTAGCCTGCAAGTGATTGCTATAGTAAGCCTGCAGATGCCTGGAGGCACTAATGCGATGGATAAAATGCTAATCAACTGCAGTTTAATTCAGATGACTGAGGTGCTGTTGGTTGTGGGTGGTGTTGATTGAGGAACTGGTTACAGCCCACACCAGGTGGAGTTCTACACTTCCTGAAAAAGCATGCTCGCTCTTTGGGGTGCTGTTAGACCTGGGTCTACAGAAGGATTATCTGTGGTATGTATAGGACTTGTTCAGGAGGTCATTTTTATAAAGGTAATCAGGCAGTAGTAAAAAGGTCCAGTAAAACTGAATTTTTCATTGCATGTATTCTACTTCTTTATTCCAGTGCTTTCTAATTTTGTAATCCTAACCCTAACCCCTAACCCTAACCTTAATCCTAACCCTACAGGTCTTCATTGCACTGTTTTCTAATTCTGTAATCCACCTTGATTCTCAACAGGAAAGGTGGACTATAAACTAAGTAAATAAATAAATGCAACCAGTTTCACCTGGCTTCCCACGTATAGTCCTCCTAACCCCCAAACAAATGCTGGTCAGTTATCCGTGCTCTCAGGACTTCCGTCTTTGTCCCCTCTAATGTTTTCTACATGAAGCTGCCTTTGAAGGCAGTTTAGAAGCTTCAAATCATACAGAACACGGCAGTAAGATTAGTGTCAGGTGTAGATTAAAGGCATGTTATGTACATAAGTGCCATTGCAACTGACTTATGGCAGCCATGGCAAGGGGCTTTCGAGGCAAGTGAGAATGGTGCCATTGCCTTCCTCTGCAGAGTCTTCCTTGGTGGTCTCCCTTCCAAGTACCGACCCTGCTTAGCTTCTGAGATCTGATGAGATCAGCCTGTACCAGGCTGCCTTCCCTTCCAAAATGCAAAGAGCTTCAGTAGCTGCCTAGTTGTGTCAAGGTCAAATTTTAGGTGCCTGTTTTGGTCTTTAGAGCTCCAGACACGTGTCTTCCTGAGCACTGAATTCATCCCAGGGGAGGCTGTAGCCAGCTCCAGACACGTGTCTTCCTGAGCACTGTAGCTGCTGCCCCAGGCCTAGAAGGGAGAAACCTCCGTGGGGTGGAATGCCGCAGTGTCCACCCTCCAAAGCTGCCATTTTCTCCAGGGGAATTTATCTCTGTCGTTTGGAGATCAGATGTAATTTCTGGAGATCTCTAGGCCCCTCCTGGAAGTTGGAAAGCCCAGCTGGGCCTGATGTTGGATGGAGTGGGGTTTGACTGCCCACAGCCCTGCTCACTCAAGGTGGTGGTGGTGGGGGAGAAGAGCAGGTTTCTGCCGACTCTGGCAGCTGGTGCTTGGGTAGCTGGCTTCTGACAGCAGCAGTTGCTCTCACTCCCTTTGCATGGAGCAACAGCCACCCCTAGCTTGACTCTAGGGGGCAGGCTGCTGCTGCTGCTGCTGCTGCTGGTGGTGGTGGTGACGGCAGCAGCAATGATTATATTGCCCCCTCCTGGACTTTCGGCCAGAGCCCCAGAATCACTAGATCTTCCCTCACAGGCTTTGTTCTGAGCTATCTCCGACCTTCATATCTGAATGTTAATGGCCATGAGGAACAGGTTATTTTCAGCCCCCCCAGTTCTGGAATATCCTTCTTTCCCCTCTGTGTCTGGCACAGAGCCTGGCTATTTTCTGGTGCCAGGCCAAGATATTTTTATTTAGTCAGAATTCTAATTAACGAATGGGTTTCCCCACTGTGACTGTTGTTCCCTGGCAGATCCAGCATCTTAACTATGTGCTGTTTCTCTCATGGCTTGTAGCTGTGTTGCCATTTGATTTGCACCTTTGCTGTTTTAAGTGCTGGTTGAAATTTAGTTATTATTATTATTTTATTATTTATTGACTTTATCCAGCTGGTTGGCATTTAGTTATTTTGTTTAATTGTATTTTATGACTTTTGACTGGTTCTGTGTGAATTGTATTCATTTAGTCGTAACCTGTCTTGAGTATGAATACAGAGAGAGGCGTACAGAAATATTCTGAATATAAATAAGTGAAAGCTGCCAAGATCTGTACCTGTGGGCCACACAGAGTGCAATTTATGGTGCAACCCTAAGAACATTTTCCTGGGAGCCAGCCCCATTAAAGGACCTGAGCAGTTTTCTGAGCAGACCTGCTTAAGATTGCTCCCTTATATGCTTCCCCCTGCCCTGTAAAAATGAATCCTGACCCCTTGGTTCTAGGGTTGCCAGTTCTGGATTGGGAAATACCTGGAGATTTTGGGGGTGGAGAGTGGGGAGGGTGGGGTTTGGGCAAGGGAGGGACCTCAGCAGGGTGTAATGCCATACAGTCCACCCTCCAAAGTGACCATTTTCTCCAGGGGAACTATCTTGGTCGTCTGGAGATCAACTGTAATAGCAGGAGATCTTCAGTTGTCACCAGTGTTCCCTCTAAGCTGAGTTAGTGTGAGCTAGCTCACAGTTTTTTAGCCTCCAGTTTACACATTTTTGCCTTAGCTCAGGAATGATGGCTCCAGAGCAAACTAATTTCTGCAGTAGCCAAATCGCTCGCTCACAACTTTAATGCTAGTAGCTCACAAAGTAGAATCTTTGCTCACAAGACTCCACAGCTTAGAGGGAACATTGGTTGTCACCTGGAGTTTGGCAACCCTACTTGGGTCCAACCTGGACTAAGATCTGGGAGACCCATGTTTGAATCTCCACTCTGCCATGGAATCTTGCTAGGTGACCTTGGGCTAATCACACACTCTCAGCCTTACTTCAAATATGGGTATGAAATGGAGGAGAGGATTTGGGTCCCCACTGAGAGAAAGGTGGCGTATAAGCATAGTATATAACATTATTTTGCATTTTTAATTTTTTTAAAAAATTACTTCCTTGCTTTCCTGCCTTTCTCCCCAGTGAGGACCCAAAGTGGCTTACATCATTCTCCTCCATTTTACCCTCACAACAAACCTCTGAGGTAGGTTAGACTGAGAATGTGTGGCTACAACCAGCCAGCTTTCATGGCAGAATGGAGATTTGACCCTAATCTGGTACTCTAAATACTTGGCAACGCTGGGTCTTGGTAGTGAAGCAGTTACAGGGAGCTGAGATTTCTTCACTGCATCCTCTCTGACTCTGTGGTAGTTTTAGCACACAGTCTAATAAAGTCCCTCCCTAGATTTCTGAGAAAAATAGGCCTCAGCCTCACAGAAGAAGAGTTTGGCCTATCCCAGCAACAACTACTTGTAGTAGAAGTAGGAGAGGCCAGTCTCAGAGACATCTAACTGCAAAGGCTCTATCCAGATAATGTCAGGGGGCTGTCTTGTTTTCAACCTGATTTCCTTGCTCTCCCAGACAGTTTGGAAGAGCCTTGCTGTATGGCTCCACATATGTTCAGGAGCCTGTGGTTGCCAACTCTGTGTTGGGAAATTCCTGGAGGTCTGCGGGTGGAGCCTGGGAAGGTCACAGGGTTTGAGGATGGATGAGACCTTAGCCAGATAAGAGTACCATAGAGCCCACCCTTGAAAGCAGCCAGTCTCTCCACAGGAATTGACCCCTGTGGTCTGGAGATATTGTAATTTGAGGAGATCTCCAGGGCTCACCTAGAGGTTAGCAATCCTAGCTCAGCATCCAATGGCCAGATGATCATCCTATTGCTACTTAACAAAAGTTAGTGGTAGCTGAGTAAGGTAGTCCCCCCCCCCTCCAGTTTGTCATAAACTTTCCTAGTGTAGGCTTTTCTCTCTTCTTCCCTGGCTCAAATGTAACAGGGCCTCCATTTTCTCTCTCTGAACTTTCTGAAAGAACCCATCAGCAGAAAGCACTACGCAGCACTGTTTTCCTTTCACTTCCAGTTCCAGGCAATGGCTGGCCCCATTCTTCTCTTGGCACCAACATGTTCCCATAAATGCCAGACGGAGGCCCAGAAGCTGAGTAGGAGGAGGGGGAGAGAGCTATTTATGGAGCATCTTTTAAAGGCGCTGATAAAACCGTGCACAGGCAACTTAGAAAGCTTTAAAAGTGCAGCCAAGAAAAGGTAAAGGGAACATCAGATGCAGCTTGTAATGTTCCTCCCTGGCATTTGGGACAGATCAATTCAAAGCAGTGGACTGAGGAACAAGGGGAAAGGGGGGGGGGTTTAAAAGAGGCAAATAAGGAACTGGGAGAAATACGTGACTCCTTGGAAGTACTTACAGTGGGAGCCTGAGAGTTGTGGTTCCTAGGATGAGCTGAGCATTGGACGGGAGTCGGCCAGCCATGGGTGGGAGAGGGTGCCTGCCTGGAGCAAAGAAAGGGTTAGGGCCCGAGGGATAAGGCCGTTCTGATTGTTGGCCGCAGCTTTGCAAAATCCATCTACAAATCTTCACTTGGGTTAGAGGCTTATTCCAGATCTGAATTAAACCCTTTAAGGGCTATAAAAGATTGAGGAGCTGTAGTGCCTTGCTCTCCCCCCCCCATACACATTAAGTAATTCTTAGCAGCAGTGAAGTCTGCCAGACCGGCTGGAGAAACAAGATGAGGATGGGAAGAGTGGGTGCTAGTCAGGACTTGGACGAGGGGGAGATGGTTGTGAAAGGATCGGAGCAAGGCTCAGCTCAGGTTCAGCCCTAGCAATGGCTGGGGTTTTCTTCTGCAGAACACCTGGAGCAGCTGGTTTCATTTGACTGCCCCTTGGGAAACAAACAGCCCCCAAACCCATGAAGCCAGGTCTTTGACAGCAATGCTAGACATTGGAAATGGGGAAGCCGTGCATGGCTAGCTAGGGTCGCCAAATCCTGGAGATTTGGGGTGGAGGCTGGGGAGGGCAGGGTTTGGAGAGAGGAGGGACCCCAGTGGACTATAATACCATGCAGCCCACCCTCCAAAGCAGCCATTTTCTTCAGGGGAACTGATCTATACTGGGTGATTGTCAGGCCTGACCTACAGGTTCAATACAATAGTGAGCAATACTTTGAGTATGGTACCGTGAGAATGTTGAATGTTGGGAAGGCATAGCCCACTTTGAAAATGATATTGTGAACCAAATACGCAGAGACTGTTTTTCAGTTACTGGTTCCAGCTTGATAAAGCCATATTGGTGAAACGTGCAGAGGTCATTTCGAGGGGGATCGCAGTTCCCCCGGGTGAGGTACGGGGGGCGGGGCACATGCCGAAGCCCCCCACGCCCTGCTTCCGACCGCTCAGCTTCCGGCCCTCATTCAGCGAGGAGGAGGCAGGAGAAGAGGGAGGGTAAGTTGCTTCCTCCCTGCCTGCCTGGGGCCAGGGAGGGCCTTCGCGGGACTTCCTTGCACTCCCGCCGGTTTTGCGGGTCCACCGCCGGGCCCCTCATGGGGCTCGGCAGTGGAGCTGCAAGGCCAGCGGCGGCGGCCGGGACCGTTGGGGGCGGGGTGTGTGGCCTTATGACACACTTCCGGTGATGTCAGGGGGTGTGGCCTTATGGCACACTTCCGGTGATGTCAGGGGGTGTGGCATATGCTAATGAGTTATGCTAATGAGTTCCCCTAGCTCTTTTTCTACGAAATGACCCCTGGAAACGTGGAGCATATTGAGGAAGCTGGCAGTCCCGTAGTTCAAGTGTTCCTCTTTTGGAACTATTGGAGCAGATATCTTCTGGAAGCTCGCTTTCCCCCTTTACACCGTGAAGCATACTGCTCATTAGGAGGCACTGAGCACTGCTTTGGATTTTGTGAGCCATATGCAGTTCTTACGTTAAATCATTTAGGCCCTGATTATGAATTCTGTATTGCATGAGTAATTTTTCTTGGGATTTGGAAACTGTATAAATGGTTTATTTATTTGACTATAAATGAATTATTTGATCATTATTATTATTTATTGATTTTTGAAATTGGTATTGATGCCACGCACAGTTAATTTCTTTGTGTTCACTGACCTAGAGGTTGACAGCCCTATCACTCAGCAATGGTGTGTGTGTGTATGAGGGGGGGCATCAAAGAAAGGGTGTGAATTTGTTGAAGGATGTTGTGTACACATTGCACTGTGTTAATTCACCTTTGCTCAGTCACTGTCCCAAGCTGGCCATATTTGTATATTCAACAAATAAATATAAGTCAAATCTATCTACCTTGCCACTTGATACATAAATGGAACTTGTATAATTAAAGCAAGTATTCCTCTGAGTATTGGGAAGAAACAGCTGAGCAGCTGGCTGGTTATCAGCTGGAGTTCTAGGTTCACTTTGGCATCCAGATTTTACAAAGGGAACACAATGGATCCTATTCAGGGCAGAAGAGCAAAGATTATGCCCTGCTGCTAGCCTTCCTAAGTCGTCCACTGCATGAGACAGGATGCTGAACTGAGTGGACCACTGGTCTGATCCAGCAGGGCTCTTGTTATGTTCTTATGATTAACAGCTTGGAATGCCAGAAAGGCTTAGGGAAGTGAATAGGCCTAACACAAGCAATGCTAAGGAAGGCTTTTTGTTGTTGTTGTTTCTAATGAAACATCAAGCACAGACCCAAGAATACAAGTGAGACAATCTCTGTCACCATTTCTTACTTCAACAATGGTTCCTAGAAATGAGGTTATTAAAGTTAAATGATCAGTAGAATACATTTTGTTAGATTGCCGCTAGCAAAGAACCGGAGAGTGAATTCAACAAAAGTGATCAGCTTTATTGTAGGTACGAACAAGCGCTTGAAAGAAGTCATAACCAGAACAGTTTAACATTGGGAGCTAGGCTCCTTTTAAACATTCCTGGGCTAATGTAGCCACGCCTATTTACAATAAACAACCAAAGAGGTTGTGCGGATAACGTCCAATGAGAGTTCTTCCCTCACAGGGAATTGGTCCAGTTCTGATTGGTCGCTGTTGTGGAGCGACTAATAGCAAGTTGGCTTGGAGGAGCCTTCCTCTGGCTCGAGCTTATCATGGAGAGTTAATGCGGCGATTCACGTAAGCCTTTTCGAATACACCACACATTTCCTTTTATTGTAAGCGGATCTGATGTAAACAATGAACATTCTTGTCCGTCTTCAACATCTGGGCTGGCCAGTAAAGAGTAAATGGTTATGGGCTGCTATTTTTAAGACCATAACACATTAACATTTCATTGTGGATTTGAGGGAACCCATTATGCAACCATGGAACATTCTAAAAGTGGTTTTATGTGTTTCTTGAGAATGCTGCCACGCAAAATCTGCCTCCAGGGATTCCTGTTGTTATTAAGACACTGGACTAGATGGCCCTTGGATTTCTACTCTGTACCAGAATTCTGAAGCATTTTAAAGTCTCAGGCAGGAAGGCACCATGGTATAGCGGCCTTTTTCTACAAGCCAGTGCTGTGCAGATGCTAGTTGGTTCAGTGACATGACAACTAAGCAGAATATGCTGCCCCAATCTCATGTCAAAGTGCCATCTGGAAAAAGGGTAGGCTCAGCTCAACCATTTGTGTGTGTGTGTGAGAGAGAGATTGGACCAAATATGAAATCATCTCTTGTTCCAAATGGAACAATAGCTGCACAAGGCCAAAGGGCCTATTGGCCAAAGGGCCAATAGGAGCATCTCTACAGCAGTGTGATGTAGCAGTTAAAGTGTGGACTAGGATCTGGGAAACCCAGGTTCGAATTTCCAGTCTGCTGTGGAAACTTGCTGGGTGACCTTTGGCTAGTCACGACCTCTCAGCCTAACCTACTTTACAGGAAGCATCAAAAGGAGCATAAAATGGATGAGAGGAGAATGATATAAGATCCAGTGGTGGATCACACTGGGAGAAAGGTAAGATATAAATGAAGTTAATAAATAAATATAAATAAATACACCTTGACCCAATCAGTCCCACTTGCCATCACCCTGTTGTGCGTCTACTGCACCTTACATGGAGGTCAAAATGCAGGATTGTTCAAGACATGTCTGAACTTACTGCAGAAGGAATATGACAAACACCTTGCTGATGGTCCATCTAGTCCTGCTGCATTCTGAATCATACAGTGGCCAGCCGGTTTCCCTGGAGGTCCAACTAACAGGGCATAAAGTAGAGCTGGCAGCCAGCACGAGAGAGGGGAGGGAATGAGGGAGGAAATGACATTGTGCAATTGGCAGAATGCAATTTCCAGTGATCCTTTGGAAGTGATCTCATACCACTGATATGGCATTGGTGCAGTGCTCAAGGATTCTGACCACACTCTAGGTCTGCATCCTAGGGCATCGTGCTGGCAATCACATTGTTGATGTGACATCACTTCCAGGTATTTGACTGAAGTGATGTTGCGCTGATGTCATGCTGCAGCTTTTAAAGGCATTTTCCTACCCACCAGCCCTCAATGGGCTGGCAGGCCAAGAAGATGGAGGCCAGGAGACCTGGTCTCCCTGGTACAGAGGCCAAGGCTTTCCCCTCCCAACACGGGTATTCAGAGGTTTGCTGTAAAGGTTCCCTTTAGTCACCATTGTGGCTCGTAGCCATTGGTGGATCTGTCCTCCACGAATCTGTCTACTCCCCTTTTAAGGTCAACTGTGCCGGTGGCCATCACAACATCCACTGGCAGTGGACCCCACAGTTTAATTGCACGTTGTGTAAAGAAGTTCTTTTCTTTTTTGTCCAACTGGAAAGTGATGTTGGATGGAGACAGGTCCTTTTTGGCCAAATGGTGAAGAAGGGATGTCATGGGCCTCAGCTCCTCTTTCAAAAAAAGTATTAACTCACAACAAAGTTCCTTTAAGCCTGTACAGACCATTGCTCCATCTCCACTGACAAAGCATCGCTGGTTTCTTTCCGCCTGGCGATAAAGAGCAGCGGTTTCTAGAGAGCAGAGGATGCTGCTTCCAGGCAGGCCTCTTAGCTACTGTGGCAGCCTTGTGCAGTCAGAGGCCTACTGAACTGGCCGAGGGGGCCTGGCCGAGGGGCTTGTTGCAAGGGGAATGATTCCCCAGACTGCTTGTCTCTGTGTACTCTTTGGGGATGAGGGCTGACAGCTTCACAGGCCTCTGCAGGATTTGTTATTCTAAGACTCTTGTCCCAAATGAGAAACAAATGGAGGGAAGCAACAGGCCTGCACAGCCTGCAAATGGAAGCGAGGGGTGACAAATTTTGCTGTCCAAGAGGAAGAACATTTGGACTGAGATGTTCGGGGGAGAGGGGCATTTGCTATTTTCATTTCTCTGACGTTAAAGTCCCTTTGGGACATGGATTGGAATTGCATGGAATACACCATAGTATTATCCCACCCTGCCCATATTCTTAATGCAGCTCCCCTCCGCTTGTTAGAACTGGAGCCTTGTCCTTTGGCTAACGGAAGGTGGGATCCAAATGGGCAGGTTTGTAAGGGTCCTTCAGCTGCCCAGTCCCAGATGGCTCAGGGGCTTCGAAGATAAGGCCTCACACTTTGAATTGTGCTCAGCAACAAGTTGGTAGCCACGGTAACAGTTTTGATAAGCAGCCCAACCGAGCGGACATTATAGTAACGTTAATTTAGATTTATCTGCCTGGTTATTATTCTGCCCTTCCTCCAAATAAGCTCATATCCAGGAATGACTCTCCTCACTGAATCCTCAGAACAATTTCCCTGGAAGTATGGTTTGCTGAGAAATAATGGCTGGCCAAAATCGTCCATTGAGCTTCGTGGGCTGAACAGGGCTATAGAACTGGGCCAACACTGTCCACTTTATTTCACTGAATATGAGCATAGACTGTGGCCAGCTTATGCTCCTCTAGAAAGGCCACAAATGATGAACCAGCTACTGTTTCCATGATCCTATAGGGTGTACACGCGTGTGTACATCCCCATCTAGAACAGGCTGAATCCCAAAGCTTGGTCAACTCAATCATCAACCAACAGACTTTAGTCTTCTCTGGATTTAGCCTCAGCTCAGTAGCCTTCCATTGAGACTTCCATAGAGATGCCTGTTCCGGTTGTCACATCCTCACCTGAATTTGCTGGCAAGGAAAGCTAAAGTCTGATGTGTGATGTCACCTGCATAGTAATGACAACTCACTCCAAATCCTCAGATGATCTTGCCCAAAGATTTCATGTAGATATTCAATAACATGTGGGGGTAAATGGTATTTTGCAGCAGCCACAGAGTAAACTCCTGGGCTGAGCAGAAACCCCTCAGTACCACCTTTTGGAACTGACTAGTCAGGTAGAGCTTGAACAATCAGGGTGCGGCATCCCTATCCCAGAAAACCTGTCCAGGAGGATACCATGACTGATGGTACTAAAAGTTCCTGAGAAAACCAGGAGAACCAACAGAGTCACATCCCCCCTTTACTTCTCCTGGCAACGGTCATCTATCAAAGCAATCAAGTTTTTTTCAGTCAGAAAAACAGGCCTCACACTTCAGTGGTTCTAAATAATAATTTTCATCTAATGGAACCAAGAGGTATACAGCCACTGTCCAGTTCAGCAAAAAAAAAGAAAGAAAAGAAAGAAAGGATACTAGTGACCAGCTGATTGTTGTTAAGACAGGGTTTCTTAAGAAGCGATCTATTGGTTGGGTGCCTGCTTCAGTTATATCAGCAACATTACTTGCAGGCAAGTCACAGCATGCTTCAGAGGATTCTTTCTGGGGGAAGGATAAAAGTGAAGAAGACCCCCTACTATCTATAATAGCTCTGCTGGGTGACTTTATGCAGGTGCAATGGTACCAGGCAAGCAACTGAGCTTTGCTGCCAATCACTCCTATAGAATATGTTTTTTAAAAAGTGCACTTGATTGTGTTTGGCTATGCTCCTGTGAGTCTAAAGCTCACCAGGTAATGGTCTGTCTGTGACAAAGATGTTGTTGAAATTCCCGTTATTCCGAAATCGTCATTTATTTGCACAGCATGGGAAACCAAATAAACTTTATGTCCCACTATCTGTGTTGGACCAAAAATATTTGGGGACAGCTTCACAGTTGCTGTAGCAACCTTGAAGTCTTAAGTCACACAAAATAAGGCATTCTTGGCATGAATGTTGAACTCTCTGAAGATTAAATATCTTGCAGTTGTCAATACCAAATAAAAGAGCAGCTTCCATAGCTCTGGTAGAAAGACCCTTATGGAGACCAATAGAACCTTTATTCTGTCCTGCATGCCAAACATCTGAAGTTGAAACTGCCTGGCAAAAAAATCTGGAAAGGGTAGTGGACTTTGAGTAGATTACAGTCATTTCCCCTTCATGCCCACCAAGTCCAAGCTGGTGTGATGCCAAATATCTCATCAATCATAGGTGGAGTTGACTAACCCACATTAATCAGATTGATCCAGCTAGTTTCAGTGAGCAAGTCAACCTGCTCAGCCAGGATAAAGGTGTTTTCCCATGGAAGATCTTTTCCCATGGACCAACCTAGCATTCTGTAACAGTGCTATCAGATCTGGTGTACTGTGGGAATTACAACCAAGGTGTCCTTGAGTGAGAGATGGAAGGGAAAGTGGGACAAACAAGAATTATCTGCCTGCCTTTCCCTTCCCTGGACCATCTGTCTCCCACTGCCATATCTAGAGGCAGGTCTCAAGTGGGGTGTTTCAGGTTTCTATCCTGAGCATGTATTCAACATTTTAATAAATGACTCGGATAGAAGTGGGGAGTCCTTATCAAATCTGCAGGTGACCCAAAACTGGGCGGGCTAGCAAGCACCTTAGAAGACAGAAATAAAATTCAAAATGACCTTGATAGGTTGGGAAGATGTTAATTTCACTAACACAGTGAAATTCAGTGGGGACAAAGCTGAAGTTCCACATGCAAAAGAAATCAAATGCATAGTTACAGCATGAGGGCTATTTGGCTTAGCAGCAGTACGTGTGTAAAGAATCTCAGGATTTTTGGTCAGTGACAAACTGAAAGGGAGTGGGCAGTTTGGTGCAGGTGCAGAACAGGCTAGTGTGACTTCAGACTTGGTTCCTAAATCTTGCTACTTCTTGTGCTCCTGCGTTGTAGGAGTGGTCCTCTCCCGTGGAATGTGTTCCTCCTGCTCTTTGGGGTTTCTGCTGATGCAAGACAAACATGTTTCAATGATTGGAAAAGCACCGAGCACCAGAGGAAAGCACCGTGCAGTGTAGGATCTCCTCTGCAAGGGATGATCAGGGGTGCAAATGCCAACAAGGTTTCCAATTGAAGCTGCAGTATCCAGGGCACCAGAAATAATTCTTCCACCCTGCTCTGTGCAAGCCACACCTCATTTGGAGCACTATATTTCTGGGTGCTGCCAATTTGGTGTAGTGGTTAAGTGTGTGGACTCTAATCTGGGAGAACTGGGTTGGATTCCCCACTCCTCCACTGGCACCGGCTGATGTGACCTTGGGTCAGTCACAAGCTCTGGCACAGCTGTTCCTGAAAGAGCAGTTTGTGTCAGAGTTCTCTCAGCCTCGCCTACCTCACAGGGTGTCTGTTGTGGGGAGGGGGAGGGAAAGGAGTTTGTAAGCCGCTCTGAGACACCTTTGGGTTGTGAAGGGCGGGGTATAAATCCAATCTCTTCTTCTTCTTCTCTCTTCTCTTTAATAAATATATAGACCAGGTTTGGTGAAAGGCAACAAAGAAAACAAGTCCTACAAGGAAAGACTGAAGGAAGTGTGTATGCTTAGCATGGATTAAGAGGGAGACATGATTTTGCACTTCAAATATTTGAAGCGGGCAAAGATTTTTTTCTCTGCTCTTCCACCAGAGGGCAAGACTAGATCTCATGTGCTTAACTTACAGGATGGTAGGTTCTAGTTAAATGTCAAGAGAAATGCCCTAATGCTAAGAGCAGTTCAACAAGGGAACCAGTGGCAGGAGGGAAGACTCTCCCTCCCAAGAGGTATTTGAACAAAGGGATTAGTTTTGGATTTCTTATAGTGAGCAGGGCATTGGACTAGCCAGCCTATAAGTCTTCCCAGTCTATAACTCCTGTCCAAAATGAACAGCACAACGAAAACATTCAAAACCAAACAATGCCCCACCCAACAGCCACAATATTCTTCCATGCCTCCTCATACCAGGACCAGTTCCCTGGCACTTAACCGCTAACAAGAAGAAACAAGCAGAGAGAAGCGCAAACAGCATCTCAGACTGGCTGCCTGAGCCCTACTAATTTTCAAAATGGGAGGGAGGCCCTCTCTCACATCAAGGACCTGGCTGTCTACTCCTCTGCCAGCTCAGACTGGCCCTCCAGTTCAATCTTGTGTCAATTGCAATGATATCCAAAGGGGGGGGGGAAGAAGGGATGAAGGGAAAAGTGCACATACACCTGACGGTGCCTTTCTCCTTCTCAGTAGCAGCAATGGAAATCCTGGGAGCAACAGAGGTAAAGAAGTCTTTCCCTCTGGCAGTCCTCAGATAACCCAGCTCCAACTGGAAAGGAATGGCCCTAGAACAGCTGGTGCAGTCTGCAGTCTGCACATCGTTCTGGTTCATTTAAGCCATTCTGGCATGGTTTGCGTTGGCACTGCAGATGCACTGCTGAATCCCACATCTGTCCTTTCACGGCACACAGCACCTATCACACTGAGGCTCCTTTCACAGTCTAAATGGACTTGCCTTTGGGGGTGCTGTGGCAGAGACTCAGCCAAACTCGCTGTGTCCAATATGACACACCAAGGAAACCACTGCAAGAAATGAGCTCCTACATGACTGTCAATGTTCCCTCTAAGCTGAGTTAGTGTGAGCTAGCTCACAATTTTTTAGCCTCCGGCTCATACATTTTTGTCTTAGCTCAGGAAGGATGGCTCCAGAGCAACCTAATTTATGCAGCATCAAAATTGCTCGCTCACATTTTTAACACCAGTAGCTCACAAAGCAGAATTTTTGCTCACTAGACTCCACAGCTTAGAGGGAACATTGGTGACTTTTGGGTGAAAGTTTATATTTGGGGACTGAAAGGCTTAGAGGGTTCACAAATGCCAGCTGACTGTTTCTTTTCACCTCACAATCCCATCCCAAGAGGGGCCAAGTGATTAAACATTCAGCACCCTGTCCCTGGCTTGTTTTAAACTCTGGTTTCATGTTCACTGATTGTACTCCTCGGGTTTCCACATCTGGGTGTCCTTGCAATATTTATCCTTGCCTGCCAATGTTATCTCACTGGTTGGGTTGGTTTCTTCCTTGATTATTGCTTTATGGTATTAAATCGTGTCGTAAGCCAGGTATGTTTTAGTGTAGGATATAGATTCATTGGAGCTGCGGTGGCTCAAGTGGTTAAGACGCTGAATTGCAGGCTGTGGAAGGTCGGTAGTTCAGCAGTTCGAGACCCGAGTGTGCCGCATGATGGAGTGAGCTCCCATCTCTAGTTCCAGCTCCTGCCAACCTAGCAGTTCGAAAGCAAGAAATTGCAAGTATATAAATAGGTACCACTTCGGTGGGAAGGTAACAGCGTTCTGTGCGCCTTGGTGTTTAGTTATGCCAGCCACATGACCACGGAAACGTCTTCGGACAGCGCTGGCTCTTCGGCTTTGACACGGAGATGAGCACCGCAACCCTAGAGTCGAATTTGACTGGCTTTCAAGCAAGGGAACCTTTACCTTTTATAGATACAGTAAATAAATTAAATAATAAAAGGAGGAGGTGCTTCCTTGTTGCTTAAGTAATTAAGGAGAAATTCTTCTCTTGGCACTGGCTAGTTGGCTGGAGCAGGACCTGGGAGACCCAAATTCAAATCCTGACTCTGCCCTGGAAGCTCACCTTTGAGTCCCCGTTGGGGAGAAAAATGTGGTATAAATATCTAAATAAATCAATAAGAACAGAAGAGCCCAGCTGGATCAGAAGATGGCCAATCTAGTTCAGCAGCCTTTGTCACACAGGAGCCAACCAGTTGTCCTGGAAGACCAACAAGCTGGGCATAAGTAATATATGCTGAGAATGGACTCTGCATACAATATTTTAAAGCTTTCCCATTCTTCAGAGGGGAAATGACACCCTAGTTTTGGACTGCCAATGTCCTAGTTAATTGTTCTGTGTTGGCTTGACCTGACCTTGCCTCCTTCTCTCTCAGTTTTACATTCAGGGCAATAATGGGTCCCTGCTTAACTCAAATGAAAGGTCCCTCCTCCTCTTCCCATCCTTACCCCCTGGGGCATTTCTCACAAATGGTGTCTCCCTTTTCTCTCCAGTGTTTGTCTTTGTCACTGGAGCTGACAAAGTTCTCTCAGCCCCATACTGACCCACTGTTTATTCAACTGGGACACATTTCACAGGCTGGGCTGCTCCCCTCCCCCTGCCCAAGGCGGAGTGCTCATGGAAGGCCTATAAAGGTCACTGAGGCAAGAGCAAAGGAGTCAGAGGAGGGCACCAAGGGGCTCAGCTATGGAAGGTTCCTTGAACTGCCTGGCACTCCCTGGTTCTGTTAGGAGGACCCCTCAGCTCTTTGAATCCAAGAACCATGGCCAGGATCCAAGACAAGGAAGAAGGTAAGGGGCTCCTGTCTTTGGCTCATTCAAAACCTCACGGGGATGTAGCCTGGGAGAGAAGGGGTCAAACCAAGCCCAAAACGTTTTGTTGCCCTGAGCAGAGGCAGTGGGGAGAGGCTGTGTGTGCATGTACATATGCATTGGGTAACTGTGACCTTGGGGTGCCAACTCTGGCTTGGGAAATTCTTGGAGATTTGGGGGCAGTGCCTTGGAAGGGGGAATTTGGAGAACAGTTTCAATTGGGATCTATGGTATACCATAAACTTTGCCCTCTGAAGCGGCCATTTTCTCCAAGACAACTGATCACTGTAGTCTGGAGATGAGCTGTAATTCTGGGAGAACTCCAGGCTCCACTTGTAGGTTGAGAACCAACCACAGTTAAGAAGCGGTTGTGCGGGGAGCTGCTTTCCTCCTGGGGCCCGTGAAGGCAAGGCAGCCCTCTGCAAGGCATTCTGGTGGCTGCAAGTTTGGGTTCTAGCAGTGATCATTATGATCAGAGCACACGTGGGACCTGAACACCGGTGATATCCCTGTGCACTGCTAGCATCATCTGGGTTCAGTTTCCCAGCTAGATGTCTGCCATGGTGACTTTCTGAACTGGTGGGTGCATGGGGGCTTAGCTAGACTGCACCTGAGCTCCCCAAGTCTGTGAAGGGGCTGCTACCCTCAACCTCTACCTGTTTCTACGAATGTCCCTTTGTGCGAGTTGGGGGCCTGGCAGATGTAAATGCTGCCCCTGGATCATTTTGTCTGACTCTCTGTGTCTGCTTTCCTGTTTGCTGCAGGCCCTTTGCACTATGGAGGCCATGGCTGCCCAACCCACAGAAGGCCACCCAAGAAGCCAGGAAGCAGGAGGGCCCAGTAAGTGCTGCTCCTAAGGTTGCCACCTCCAGGTTGGAAATTCCTAGAGATTTTGGATATGGAGCTGGAGGAGGGTGGGGTTGGGGAGGGACTTCAGCGGGGTGTAATGCCATAGTGCCCACCTTCCAAAGTGGCCATTTTCTCCAGGTGAACTGATCTCTGTAGCCTGGGGATCAGTGGTAATCCCAGGAGATCTCCAGTCACCACCTGGAGGTTGGCAACCCTAGTGGCTCCCTGAAAGGGGTCTCCAAGCTGAAGGATCATGAATGATGGGGTTGACATCCCATGGGGCAAGCAAAGAAAGGAAGTGATGGGGCCACCGTGGCATGCAAGGGCAGGGTGGCAGCATCGCTAGGGAAATATTCCATGTTCCTGCTGGGCACAGTGAGGGTTGCAGTTAAGCAGGAGGAGGCTCAGGGTTTGGATTACCATGACTAGAACAAGTTTGTTTTCCCCTCAGCCCCTCTCCTGGGTCTTGAGGAGAACCCAAAGCATGCTTGTTACCATGGCAGGCTTTTGGAGTGAAAAGGCAGACTGTTCCTTGGTGAGGCCAGCATTCTTCAGGGAGTTAGTAGGATTTATTGCAAGGGGCTTTGGCCAGAGCCCAGCTCTGAGAGCCAGTCTGTCCTTGCACCTTCCTTCCTTCCTGCTGCTGCTGCTTAGGTGGAAATTTCACCTTTTTAGGCCCTCTCCTCAGAAATTAACATTCAGATATGAAGGCTGGAAGCCTTCAAAGGACTATTTCCAATGCAGTTCTGTCATCATCACCCCAAGTTTAAAAGTAAGAGAGAAATGTTTTGAGGGACAGACAGGAAAGAAGCAAATAAATAAATAAATAATCAAGAATGGCTTTCGAAAGAAAAAACAAAGGTTGTTGAGTTTGCAGAGCAGTTCAACCATGTTCAAAGTGCTTTTTTTTGCCCTAACACGTTCTGCTTATCTCTGGGGCAGTTTCTCTTAGTTGGCAATGTTAAGAAACCGCAGTACACATAAAACCACAGCAACAACAGCTGTGAGAAAAAAAATTGCCAGCAAGCAGGGAGAGGGAGAGAGGAGCCTGAAAACGGGATGGCCAACATTAGGGCCATCCTCTATTGACCTTTGAAGGCATTTTGCTTCCTGCTTGCCCGTTCCATTCAGTGGGTTCATTAAGACCGAGATTACGTATTTTCTTACTGTGTATATACTGTTCCTGTCTTATAAAGAAACGTATTGGGGTTTATGTGAGAACTCTCTGCCATTCCAGAGATCTCCTGCCACGGGCCAACATGCACTGAATTTCTTAACAATTTTAGCAGAGAGGTGACGTAACCATAAAGACATGCAAATGCTTCAGACCGAAGGCTGATAATGTGCCTCTGAACTGGACCTCATAACTCACACATTCACATGCCCTGTTCACATGGAAGAGGCCTTGCTCACTAGAGCTGCTCAACCCGTTCCCTACCCCTTGCTTACAGAGACTGCTGTCTTCCCACCTGTTAAAAGGATAGCCTTCAAATTGGCTAGAGGGACAGTTCATTTTCCATTTCAAGTGGCTGCACAGACTGCACACACTTGAGAACGCAACCTCTTGCACTGTTGCCTGGTTAGTGTGAGCTAGCTCACAGTTGTTTAGCCTCCGGCTCACACATCTTTGCCTTAGCTCAGGAAGGATGGCTCCAGCGCAAACCTATTTATGCAGTCGCCAAATCACTTGCTCACAACTGTAATGCCAGCAGCTCACTAAGTAGAATTTCTGCTCACAAGACTCCACAGCTTAGAGGGAGCGTTGGTCAGGTACCTCTGCCCCTAAGGCCATGTTCTTTTCCCACAGTGGTGATGGACAGGCTGTCCTGCCACAGCATAGAAACACTGGTTGTGGTCTAATGTGTCTTACTTGTGTCCTCCAGGCCTACAGTGAAAGTTACAAGATAAGCAAGGAGCAGCTTACATCGTTCCGACATCCTGTCAGGTGCGTGCACAGCTAACTGCAAAACCCCTTCAACAAATCAGCTCCCTCATTTGTCCTGTCCCCATCATTTAACGTCAGGAAATGCACCTTTAGGACTGCTCCCTTCCCTGTTTTAGGCCTGTGCTCCCATCACATCTCCATTCAATGCTCCTCCTGTTCTCTTTCTGCTCCCAGACTAGAGTTACCAAACTGCAGCTTGGGAGATTCCTGGAGATTTGAGGAGCGTGCCTGGGGAGGGCAGAATTTGGGTTGGGAAGAAAGTTGAGTGGGGATAAGATGACGTAGAATCTCTCCTCCAAAGCTGCCATTGTCTTCATGGGAACTGATCTCTTTAGTCTTGAGATCAGTTGTAAGTCCAAGAGAACTCCAGGTTGGTAACCCTAGGCCCATCACTCCCAACATGGCTTCCTCACTGGGCTTTCCTTCCCAACAGGAATCGAAAGAGGTTGCACATCTTAGTTCTCTTCTCTTCTCCCCACAGGCTCTTTTGGCCCAAATCAAGATCCTTTGACTATTTGTACGCAGAGGGTGAGAAGCTGCTGGAGAACTTCCCAGTCCAGGCGACCATTAGCTTCTATGAGGACTCTGAGGAATCAGGCAGTGACAGGGAAGAGGATGAAGAAGAGGAGGACAAGGAGCAGAGGTCTGGAACAGCCCCTTTTCTCCAGAAGTGAAGCTGCCCTCCTTAGATAGTAGGGCCCACCTGACTCTACAAGCCTACCAGTTGTGACTGGGCCCTTTCCCATATCGCTGAGGAAGCACTAAATATTGAGCACACTGCTGTCATGTTTACCTCCTATGTGTTGCCATTTTGCTGAACAATTGTGGCATCTCACACTTGAAGGAGACTCTCTGGCTGGCATGCTGGAGGTAGGGTAAACACTGTTATAAATCTCTGTGACTGCAGGACAAACAAATGCTCCCCTAAGTAAGCTGGGGAATGGGCAGACTCCTTCAGCAGAGGTGGTATGTGTGTGCTTGTCTGCAGAATTAAGGAGCAAGAACTTTGTCTAAGATGGCTGCCCTTCTCAGGGGACTGTGTCTACTGGGAGGGGACTAAAAACCAAGCTTGGGTGTGTGTGTGTGTCTCCTCCTCGAGTCCCGTGTCTACTGGGAGGGGACTAAAAACCAAGGTGTGTGTGTGTGTCTCCTTCTCGAGTCCTGATGAAAGCGGTGGGATTGAGGGATGTGGCTGATCAAGAGCCATAGCAAAGATTTCTCGTTTGGGGGATTTATTTTTAAATTTGCCATTGCAGAACGTATGCTGTACCTTTAAATGTACTTCGACCATCTGTTAAAAGTAGCACAACACAGAAAGCGTCTGTATGCGTGTGTGAGTGTGTGAACAGTGGATACTCCTCCAAGGCCTCAGCAATACCTCTGATTTACAGCAGAGGCAGATAAACTGGGAGCTGATGTGTCAAAAACACTGCAATAGCTCTATCTGGTGGCCAAAGGTAAGAACTCCCCATCTACCCAAAACCTGATTACAGGCTTGGAGATGGGTTGGGTTTTGTTAACTTCAGTTGGTAGACTGATGTACGATTGCGTGGTATCTCCACTGTCTCAATAGGTCCCTCTGTCACTCTCCCAACTTTGCATTAGAGTATTTCCTTTTCCAACTGGTTTCTCTATAATATTTAACATATTTGTTATCTACTTCATGGATCTGATGATGTAGGATTGCCAGGTCTGGGTTGGAAAATACCTGGAGACTTTGGGGGTGGATCCTGGAGAGGGTGGGGTTTGGAGAGGGGAGGGGCCTCAGCATGGTACAGTGCCATAGAGTCTCCCCTTCAAAGCACCCATTTTCTCCAGGGGAGCTGATCTCTGTCAGCTGGAGATCAGTTATAAATGCAGGAGAAGATCTCCAGGCCCCACCTGGAGGCTGGCAACCCTACGTGGGCTCTTGGCTTTGAAAGTTCATGCCACAATAAGTGCTGTTGCTCCTGATGTTGCCACTGCACTCTCTTTTTCTTGCAGTAATCAGGCCACTATTATCCTTTGTTTTATTCACAAATATATTTGTTTGCACTGAACAAGTAGCAAGGAAGGAAGTGGAGAAATCTTGACTCCAGGGAATATGAGAGTCCAGAAGTGCCGTTGATGTGTTCTGCGGATCCTTTACTGATTCCAACATTTCCCAACATGCAAAACAACTTATTATACAACACAAACACTCTAGGTTACTGACTGTTTCTGTTACAACCTGTAAATAGTTCGACCCTAACTTGTCTGGCAGTTAGGAAAGTGCTATATAGTCTCCATGCAAAATCAGTGGTTGCTGTGGGTTTGTGGGACGGAACCTGTGACAATCAAATCTCCGCAACAACTGTGGATATTGCCTCAAGGGGGGCAAGATTCCTTTTTAGTTGGTAGTTTCCCAAAGCTCTGTTCAAATACCATCTAAGGGAGGAGGCAGAAGTATAATGTTTGCGTGAAGAAAAAGCTGAGTTTGGAAGGAGAGAAGCAGTCAAACTGCTGTATGTTGCCCCACTGGGACTGATCTCTCTCTCTGAATGTGACGTGTGGTAGTGGTCCTAACACCCTGTAGGAGTGTCTCTTTGCTTCCACTTGTGTGCTCCTTGGATATTTATAAATAAAGCAAGTATTGCAAAAACACTCTAAGTCTCCAGTGCTCTCTCTTCCAAAGGGAACCAACCCTGGAAATGCTGTTCATGAAACATCTTATGATTCAAGGATGTGGGGAGAATGCAACAATAAAGAACTGGGGGGAAAAATAATTTAACTGTGCTATGGCCTGACATCCCACGGGAGGAAATCAGCCTGAGACGTCATTACAAGCATGTACATTTCCAGGTGTGGAGATTTAAAAGACCAATTTACAAGGAGAATTGCAGCTCCCCCCCTCACAGATGATCGTGTCTATGACCATCTCTAGGGCAACACATGGTTTCCCCCATTCCATTTCTCACACCGACATCCCATCCTTCCTCCAAAGAAGGCAGGGCAGCATATAAGGGAATCATCCTATCCTCAGACAAATGGGAAAAGTAGGAAGAACTTAAAAGCAGCTATAAAGCAAAGGAGTGTGTGTATGTGTGTTTGTGTGTGTGATGCCAGCATTCTTGTGCCTCCTAATGTGCTCTGGGCGCCACAAGTATTCAGCCTCTGCTGCTCCACAGAGACAGCGGCAGGAGGACACAGACAGAATGCCATTTCAGTTCCAATACTGGCACCAGCCCAGTCCTTATGCAGAATGGATGTCTCCCAGGGGCATAAACTAGTGTGAGAGAATGAAAATAGGAAGACTGCAACTGCTCATTTCCCCTGGAGTAGGCCCCATGGAATACAGCAGGACTTACCTCTGAGTAAACATGTAAAGGAATGCACCGCAAATAGCACACTTGAAGTATTGAGCCTGCATCTGAAAGGAATGAGAGGCAAAGCTCAAATTTCCTCTTTTCCTTCTTTTGGCCTCTGAGGAGTGGCAAAGGGGAGGCAGGGAAAGGGGTGGGAAGATGAGAGGATGGCAGCACCTCACCAACACATGCCTTTCCAGGAGAGAAGCCATATTTGTTTGCTGCACCAGAATACAAGAATAATCTGTCTTGTGGCAGATTAAAGATTCATTTTTTTAGTTTAAAAGCTAACTTTGTCAGATGCATGTTGTGGGTCCTCATGAGGCAAACATTTACATATAAGGTTATTGGGGGGGAAACTCTTTGTAAACAGTTCAAAAGGCCACAAGAAGAGCCCTGCTGGATGAAACCATCTAGTCCAGCATCCTGTCTCACACAGTCTGGAGGGCCAGCAGCAGGGCATAGGGGCCAAGAATGATGTTGACTCCTGACACTGGTATTCAGAGGTTTACTGCCTCTGAACATAGAGGTTCCCTTTAGTCACCATGACCATTACCTATCGATAGACCTATCCTCCATGAATCTGTCTAATCCCCTTTTAAAGCCATCTGTACCTGTGGCCATCACTACACCCCATGGCAGTGAATTCCACATTTTAATCACTCACTGTGTAAAGAAGTATTTCCTTTTGTCCATCTTGAATCTACAGCTCACTAACTTCATTGAAGGCCCTTGAGTTCTAGTACTTTGGAACAGAAAAATGTCTCTTTGTTAACTCTCTCCACCCCATCCATAATTTTATAAACCTCTATCATGCCCCCCCTTAGTTGCCTTATTTCTAAACTGTAAAGTCCCAGACTCTTCAGTCTTTCCTCATGGGGAAGGTGCTCCAACCCCTTAATCATTTTGATTGCCCTCTTCTGTACTTTTCCCAGCTCTGCAATGTCCTTTTTGAGATATGGTGACCAGAACTAAGAACACGGTATTTCAAATGAGGCCGCACAATAGGAAGCACCTGGTGAGATGTAATTATGTAAAATGCAAGAGAGAGCGAGAGAGCGGAAAAGTACAGAGACAGCAATAACTGATGACAATCCTGTTTCACTAGTTGTGCTAAGTTGGTTAACATCTGTGATGACTGAGGAATCCCAAGTCCTTGTTAAGTCTTTGAGAGAAAGCGTCAAGCTTCTTGATGAATTCAGCAATTTCACACTGGAAGTCCCACCCTTTGAAGTTCTTTTGCTGCAGACTAGTGACTTTCAGATCAGTGTGTCCCTGGGAGACTGAAATGTTCCTCTACCAGTTTCTGAATGTTACTATGTTGTTGTTGTTCAGTCGCACAATCGAGTCCGCCTCTTCGCGACCCCATGGACCAGATCACGCCAGGCCCTCCTGTCTTCCGTCGTCCTCTGAAGTTTGCTCAATTTCATGTTCGTTGCATCTATGACACTGTCTAACCATCTCATCCTTTGCCGTCCCCGTCTTCTTTGACCTTCAATCTTTCCCAGCATCAGGGTCTTCTCCAGTGAGTGCTCCCTTCTCATTTGGTGGCCAAAGTATTTGAGCATCAGTTTCATTATCTGGCCTTCCAGGGAACAGTCAGGGTTGATTTCTTTTAGGATTGACTGATTTGTTCTTCTTGCTATTGTTACTATTCTGAATGTCAAATGCATGCCAATTTATTCTTTTACGTTTGACCAATGTCAAGAGCAGAAGGGCTCTGCTGACAAATAATGGCATAGATCATAGATGGGATGATCATGTATAGAGCCCAGAATGGTATTGCTGTCAGGCCCAGTAATTATATTGCTTGATTGGATATGGAAACAGAGTTGGCATCTGGGTTTATTCACAAGGTTTGGGTCTCTATTAGGGGTCCCATAGTTATTGGTGAGCACCTGCTGGCAGATGCTGTCTGTACTTTCCCCTCATTACATGTGCATTTTATGCAATTCTATTTCCCCTCGTACTTCCCGAGTGTCACGAGTTGTCATTTGACCCTGCTGTTTATACATTATTTTCTTCACAACGTCACATATAAACATCTGCCTCTTGAGGATCTACTACTTGCATCTGATGAAGTGGGATCTAACATACAAAAGCTTATGCTAGATGAAATACTCCCTAGTTTTTAAGGTGCAACAAGAATCCTGTTTATTTCAGCCTGGCATGCATCTCTTGGCCCTGCCAAACTCCCCAAGCATCTGTTGGAGAGCTCTCCCAGCTTCTGCTTTTCAATGTGCAGGTGTTAGAATAGCACTTAGACTCCCCAAGCATCTGTTGGAGAGCTCTCCCAGCTTCTGCTTTTCAATGTGCAGGTGTCAGTATAGCCTGGTCTCCAGCATCCCAAGAGTCACAAGGTGTGGCCTGGTGATTTTGTAGGAGTGCCAACTAAAGGCAAACACCTGCTACCAAAGCAGAACCCAAAGATTAAGGGGCAGAGCAGAGGGTAAATATTTTGTTCATCTGAGAACCACTGCATACTGGTACTCCCCAGCCATGAAACCATATACACATACATATACCGGCCAGTACTTAAAAGCACTGCTGGATGAGTCTAAAGATCCACCATGCCCAGACTCATGTGTCCCGAGTACTTCTAGGAAACTGGCAGTAGGGAATGAAGGCAACAGCCTTCCTCCACTGGTCCCTCCAGCAACTGATGTTCAGCAGCATACTGCCACTAAACCTGGAGGTTCCACTTAGACTTAGTCACCATGGCTAACCATTGATAAAAGAGCCTAATCCCCATGGCCATCACATTTTGCAGTGGTGAATTCCATAAATTAATTATATAAATTAGGCAAAGATGTACCTACCCCCATCTGTCTTGAATATCCTGCCAACCAGTTTCATTGCATAAGTCCAAGTTATAGGAGGAAACAAAACTATTCTCTATACCCTTTCTGTACCCCATACATAGTTTTTATGAATGGCACCTCTTCATTTTTGAAGTGAAGAGGTGCAGTATCAGACCCTTGGCTGCACTGCAGGTGTGCTGGCCTGTGGGGAACAGGGGTCACCGTTATGTTGGACAAGGGACCTAGAGCGATGGTTCTAAAACCTTAAAAAATCTTCCTAAACTTAATCTATCTTGCAGGATCACACAGCTCCATGACCGTTCCATCTTATACAAAAGACCATTATTTCCCCCTGTCATCTTTAGATCTTTAGACTCATCCAGCAGACTTTAGACTCATCCTCCCACCAGCATTGCTGGACCCAGAGACTGTATTGTGTAATTAAAAAATAATAATTAAGACTAGCCAAAACATTATAAATTAGCAATCTTTGGAGTTCCCCACATCTGGCTAAATAGCAAAGGGACTATGAAGGCCAACTTATTTATTGTGACATAAGCTTTTGTGAGTCAGAGCTCACTTGTCAGATGCATGGCTTCACAAGCCCCAGGTTCAAGTTCCAGGACCTCAAGCTAAAAGGATATTTTTTTTAAAAAACAAACCCTCTGTCAGGAGAGCTGCTGCTGGCCTGAATAGATAATATTGACTTTGACAGACCAAGGGGCTGACTCAGTATGAGGCAATCTCCTAAATGTAAAAATGTATTGGTATGGGGGGTGGGGGCAGAGGAAGCCCCACCTTCGGGATTTGAGGAGTCTTCCAAGAGCACATAGGATGTTTTGCAGCCTTCATTGACTGAAACCGGTTTGAGTGCAAAATAAGTTTCAAAATGCACCAAGTACTCCTGTGCAATATAAACATATAGCAAAACGGCCACTCTCCCCTTGGGAGTCTGCATGCCAGCAGGTAGTCAGATGCCTCGGTGGCACGACACACCTCTTCGCTTGCCAAACAGACAGCCCCCCTCCTCGTCCACCGTCCTTGTCTCTTGTGAAGGGCTTCAGCCGTGGGGACGGCGACAGAAACGCTCTGTCCACCTGCACAGCCCCCCACCCCACCCCGAAGAGGGCGTTTTAGCGGCTCCGGGCTACATGTCCTCGGAGGGGGGCAAGGACTGCTCCCGTGATCCTCCGCCCTACCCAGCTCAGCCTGGCCGCCGGGAGCTGCTGCATTGGAGCTCCGCGGGTGGCAGCGCAGCAGCGTGCAAGGAAGGTGGCCACGGACGCTGCCGCCACTCCTCTCGCCTTGGCATTTGCAGCAGATAGCTGAGGCAGGGGTGGGCAGAATTGCCCTCCGTACCCTAGCGAAGCCCGAGACCGCTCGCGGATGCACTCCTCCGTTTATTTTCTTTTCAGGGTGGCCGCCCAGGCCCCAAAGGGCACGGAACTCCTTGGCGACTACCGCACATTCCCCCCTACTCAGGATCCCCAACCGCTCACGCTGAAGCGATCTCCAGACTACAGTCCCCACAAAGCCAGGCGCCCCAAGGACTCCCCTTTGCCATTAACCGATTGGGCAGGACAATCGTAAGGCCCGCCCCTAGTGCTCAATAAGCTTCGCGATTGGGTAGAAAATGAAAGCCCAAGTTCGTGAACGCGCTTCTTTTAAGGTAGGTATGGATTGAGGCAGAACGCCTCGATTTATTCCCCCCCCCCGAGGGTGTGATTGGTCAGAACGCACGGCTCTGCCCCGCCCCCTAGGCAGACGGTGGCTGCTGCTACTGATCCGGGTAGGGCTGGACAGGGCTGGGCAGGCGAGAAAAAGACCGGATCGGATCCTGACCGATCCAACCCGACCAGGAGGGAGGATTCACGCGGCCAGTTTCGAGACGGAGGACGAGGACGGCGGATGGGAGACCTGAAGCCAGGGTGAGGGGCGTCGGAGGGAGGGGGGAGCGAGCGTACGTGCTTGTGCTATTAGGGTAACCGAAGCGGTGCTGCTAGTATTGGAAGAAACGGGACGGGACGTGCCTTCCTGCAGAGCAGAGGATGGCTCTGGATCCGGCCTCCCCTCTGTCCCCGGGCAACGGCTGGGAAGCGGGAGGGCATCTCCCTCCCCGGGTCTGTAACAGTCCTTCCGCGATCGTTGCTTGGAGGCTCCTAAAACTTGCTCGAAGGCTCACGCTAAATGCGATGGGATGTCTGGGAATCCCGGCTGCCAGCCGGCTGGGGAATCCCACGCCTCGAAAGAAGGGCTTTTTCCGGCTCCAGG
>NW_015164664.1:2393050-2413075 GCF_001447785.1 Gekko japonicus | reverse complement strand
CCGCCCGCCCGCCCTTCCTGCCGCGGCCGCTGGGTACCACATTCCTGCATGTGGAGCGCGTGACGTCAGCAGCATCCCCATCGCTGCATCCCTCACGCCTCCTCGCCGTTGCCATGGCAACCTCCTCTAGTGATGGGGATGGTATATTTATAGAGGAAAACGCTCCTTTAACACGGGGGAGGAGAAGGCATTTGGGGTTGGGCTCCTGGAGTTTGTTTGCCCTACGAAGCCTTGAGAATTAACCCATTGACATCTGTGAGGTTCTCCCTTCCCGCCAGACATTTAGAAGGTTGCAATGTGCTGCTTCCACTCTCTGAATGCAAAAGCCTATGTGCCTGCCTGGGAGCTCCCTGGTTATGCTTGTGACATCATTAATCCCTTGTTATATCTACAGTCTTGGATGAAGGGTGCCTCTGAGAATCATCCACCCCATCCTTCGTTGCTGTCGCTTGTGGGTGTCAGTTGCCTTTTTTTGTCCCCAGCATGAAATATTACTCATGTTTACAGTCACGCTGAGAGACTCCTCCTCTGCGTGCTGATTTGGCTGCCTGAAAAAGCTGGGGGTTTCGCATTTTGGGTAATTGCCTTTGCCACCGACTTAGGCAAACCTGAAAGGCAGAACTTCTCTATGTGTAACCAATGGGGATACAGAGCAATTTATGCCTCAGAATACAAGACTTGCTGAAGTCTGAAGGGTAAGTTTCGAGAGCTTTGTGTGGATTTGAATGGAAATATATGTGGAAGATTAAAGATGACATTCATATTTTCTTTCCTGAATTATTGACTCAGTGTGTGGCAGGAGGGAAAAGAGCAAATTTTGTGCTAGGGTTTGTTAAGGAAGGGACTGAAAACAAGGTAGTCAGTATTGTAATGATCTTGTATAGATTTACAGTGTGGCTGAATTTGCAATACGGAGCATGGTTCTGGTTGCTTTATCTCAAAACTGATACTGTAGTGGCAGAAAAGGTGAGGAAACAGGTGACCAAAATGACAAAGGGGGTGGAGCACCTTTCCTTTTAGGAAAGACTAAGGAGATTGGGGGCTTTCTAGTTTAGAGAATAAATAACTAAAAGATTTATAAAAGGTGACATGTTGGTCAAAGACAAAACCACAAAATGCCAAGGTGTGAAGCCTCAGAGCCCCAAGGTAATGCTATCATCAGTCCCCTTAACTAACCCACCAGCCAGGGACCAAGCAACTGAGTCTCTAGCCTTCCTGGGTCTAAGAGTAAAAATTCAACCCTTCAGGGAGGACAGTTGTAAGCTGAGTTCCAAAAAGGTATTATTCTGATAGCTATAGCCAATATGGATTCAGGTGGAAGCCCCAAAACCCAAGAATACCACAAAATATAATTAAAGTGGTTTATTAAGAGAATGTGCAGGAATATACAATATAAGAGCAGTGAACAGCGAGGGTAAAACATTAAAGCTAAATAGCTAACCTAAGCACATTTACAAGCATTGGTTCTAAATCCAGCTGTTACTTGGAAGGACTGAGTCCAACAGAGTTTCAAAGTCCAAAGCAGGGGCTAGTTGACCGATCAAGTTGATTCTAGTTGACCAATCAAATGTATAGCAAATGATGTAACTTGTGTTGCTGACCAGGTGACCCAACCAATCAGATGAGCCACCATAATGAGACCATATACTCTGCAACTGCATAGGGCCTAATCAAGCATGCACCTTCCCCACCCCTGGGTCCTTGCACTAAGGAGATGGAATATGTAGGCCAAACTCCCTCCTAGATTCATCAGCCTTGAAACCATAGGCTTAATGGTCTGATGTGCATCTGTGCCAGCCTCCCTTATTCCTTATCTCACCTTTTGAAGCTACAGTCAGCTTGACCTCAGGTTCTCAGAGAGAGAAGCTTCCATGTTTTTTACAAGGCCAGGCTCAGCCTGAACCAGTGTTTCTGAATATACAAGAGGTTGCTAGCTGAGCAAGTCTCTTGACAATGATGACTAATGGTGGGACATAACAGAAATGTATAAAATGATGCCCAGGGTAAAAAGTAGATAGAGAGAACTTTTTCTCTGTCTTCCATGATACTAGAACTTGGCAGACAACTGGTGAAGTTGGTGTGGAGTAGTTTCAGGACAGATGAATGGAAGTCCTCCTTTACTCAGTGGTTGGCTCGTATAATTCACTGTTGTGAAATGGAGATATGGCCACTTGTTCAGTTGGTTTTAACAGGGGATGATACAAATGTATAGAGGACAGGTCCATCAGTAGTTATTAGTCACAATGACTGGATGAAACCTCCATGTTCAGAGGCAGTAACCTTCTGAATACCAGTGTGTGTGGGATGGGTAACAACCAGGGAGACTTTATCCTTTATGCCATGGTTGTAGCCCTTCTGGGGACATATAGTGTCCCACTATGTGGAATTGGTTGCTGTATTAGATCCATGTTTTAATAGTTCTTTGGCCATCTCATAAACAAATCTCCGAAGTCAATAATTGAATCCTAGAGTTGGAAGGGGCCATAGGCCATATAGTACACACACATACCCTGGTTCATGCAGGAAATCCAAATCTAGAACATTTCTGACAGATGGCTGTCCATTCTCTGTTTGAAGACTGTTGGTGAGGAACAACCTCATCCTCAGCTAACAGGTTCCATTGTTCAACTGCTCTGTTAGGAAGTTTCTCCTGACATTCAACAACAGTCTTCTTCCTATAACTGAAGCATGTGAGATATAGTCTTGGCCTCTTGAGCAGTGGAGAACAAGTCTTTCCCCCCATGAAAGCCCTTCAGATATCTGAAGAACATGATTATGACTATATGTTGTCGAAGGCTTTCACGGCCGGAGTTCATTAGTTGCTGTAGATTTTCTGGGTTGTGTGGCCGTGGTCTTGGCATTGTAGAACCTGCCATTTCGCCAGTAACTGTGACTGGCATCCTCAGAGGTATAATACAGAAAGATGGAGTACTCTCTGTGTCAAGGTGACTCTTCCACATTTTCTCTTCTCCAGGCTAAATGCATCCAGATCCTTCAACCTTTCCTTATACAACTTTTTTTCTGAACCCCAGACCATCTTTGCTGCCCTCCTCTGAACCTGTTCCATTTTGTCTAATCTTTCTTAAAGTGCAGCACCCAGAACTGGACACAGTTGCCTCAGCTAAAGTCTGCCTAATATGTTGTAGAGTGAAACTATTCTTTTCCCATGGCTTGGGTACTGTATTCTTAGTCAAACAAAACAAAACTGCAATAATCTGCTTTGCAGCAGTACCACCATACTGCCAGCTCATGCTCTGCTTGTGATCAGTTGTGATCCTTTGTTCATGAATTAGTGCCAAGCCAGGTATCCACCATCTTGTAAATATGTGTTTGTTTCTTTTTGCTTAACTGAAGAACTTGCATTTGTCTCTGTTGACTTTCATTTTGTTTCAACCCAACTTTCCAAACTGTCAAGATCAATAAGTACCATTAGGATGGACTGTCACTGGAAGTGACTTCTGGGATTCTCTTGGATATTGCCTTGATTTTCTTGAGAGGGGCAGATAGCTGAGCTGGCAGATGTGTACCTTCAGGAGTCCCGACTCTGAGATGATTACTGTGAGGGGAGGGGGATTGGAAATTGGCTCTGTGTCAAGGTGACTCTTCCACATTTTCTCTTCTCTAGGCTAAATGCATCCAGATCCTTCAACCTTTCCTTATACAACTTTTTTTCTGAACCCCAGACCATCTTTGCTGCCCTCCTCTGAACCTGTTCCATTTTATCTAATCTTTCTTAAAGTGCAGCACCCAGAACTGGACACAGTTGCCTCAGCTAAAGTCTGCCTAATATGTTGTAGAGTGAAACTATTCTTTCCCCATGGCTTGGGTACTATATTTTTAGTCAAACAATACAAAACTGCAGTAATCTGCTCTGCAGCAGTACCACCATACTGCCAGCTCATGCTCTGCTTGTGATCAGTTGTGATCCTTTGTTCATGAATTAGTGCCAAGCCAGGTATCCACCATCTTGTAAATATGTGTTTGTTTCTTTTTGCTTAACTGAAGAACTTGCATTTGTCTCTGTTGAATTTCATTTTGTTTCAACCCAACTTTCCAAACTGTCAAGATCAATAAGTACCATTAGAATGGACTGTCACTGGAAGTGACTTCTGGGATTCTCTTGGATATTGCCTTGATTTTCTTGAGAGGGGCAGGTAGCTGAGCTGGCAGATGTGTACCGTCAGGAGTCCCGACTCTGAGATGATTCCTATGAGGGGAGGGGGATTGGAAATTGGGCTTGGCAGTTCAAGTTCTTGTGGCTGATCTGGTCTCTTCCCAACAGATGGCCGAGACCTTCAAGTAACTGAGAGAAGATTCAACATGGCAAGTAAGTGATCCTCCCCTCATAGAGACCAGGTTATGCTTTTTCCTCTTCCTGGGATGAAGGGTCAATGAATAGGACAGTAAGGTAGAATGGGTTTTTGAGACAATGGCTCCTGCAAGACAGAATGCTGAAATCTGCAGCCTGAAAAATTAAAAGTATATAAGCCAACTAAACACAACTCATTTGTGAAACGACATAGAACAGGGTTTGCTAAATCTTAAAAAATGAGAACTACTTCTGGGTAATGAAAAGCACCCCAAGCTGCTAAAACATATAAGATGTAGAAATTTGATATGAATATTAAATTTTATTCCTTCCAGCCACCTAACTAAAGGTTAGGCTGGTTCCAGTTCTCTTTGTACAGAGAAACATGGCATGTGTGTTGACTGAGCTGTTATAGATTTTGACCTTAATGGTATAGAATCTTGAACACGGTAGGGCTGAGAATTTCATTTCTAGTTGTTTAGTTAGATCTGCAAGCATGTGTTGCTCACTGTTCTCATTGTCCCAACCTTGAGAAAGATAGTTTATGAATAAATGGCTCCATGCCCAGAATAAATTCAGAATGAGCAGAACACAATTTGAAACAAGTATTACTTGGGAAAGTGTCATTCCTCACCCAGAGGTGTCATACATCATGCCTTCAGAGGAAATGAATTAGATGGTTTAATAAAGTCATGTGAGGTTCATGTAATTGGGCCTGTATTAGGGTTGCCAGCTCTGGATTGTGAAATTCCCAGAGATTTTGGGGGTGGAACCTAGGAAGGGCAGGGTTTGGAGAAAGGAGAGACCTCGGTGGAGTATAATGCCATAAAGTCCACCTTCCAAAGCAGCCATTTTCTCCAGGGGAAAACTGGTATCTTTTACCTGGAGACCTGCTGTAATTTCTGGAAATCTCCAGCCACCACCTGGAGGCTGGCAATGCCAGCCTGTTATAAGGGAGCCACACACCCCTAATACTCTTGAATCTCTTAGATTTGGTTTGCAGTGAGACTATTTTATCTTTTCTGAGAATGCTCTGGGAAGAATCTTAGAAATTGTATTTAGTCTTTTAAATTTAACATAGAGAGGATAAGGGATAACATGTATGGTTTTTAGTTTCTAATTTCCTTGACACATGCTAGCCTTTTTTGTATGATTGTGATTCTTTTTTATTTAATCATTTCAAGAGTGATTAGACTGATATTAAATAAAAGTCTTTAAAATATAACATTTGAGTAATTTTTGGCTGAGATACAAGGTTTTCACAAGGTATTTTCATAAACCTTTGACCACTTTTCAGTCAGAGGGCTGATTACCTGTCAGAGATTGATAATCAGAGAGATTAATCATCTTAATACAGCCTTGTGGTTAATGTTTTGCCTTAAATCACTTTGTTTCCATGTGTCTGTTTTAAAAGTAATACTTTCCCCACAAATGGGATAAAACTGTAACATAGCCTTCTTATGTCTTTGAGTCTCACAAGGGAATTCTCTCCTGTGGTATTTTCCTGGGTCTTCTAGGGGTTGCGCAAGATACTCTTCAGCTGATAGCGAGCTGCAGGGCGCTTGCAAGCTACCTGTTGGAGACCCCTGATACAGAATATTTGACATAATAAACCAGTCCAAATCGTAGTCTGCCTTGCGACCCTATGAACACTTCCCTGGGAGAAAGCCCCATTTAGTACACCTGGGTGACCTGTTTAGGATTCGCCCCCTAGCGTAATGGCTGGGAATAGGCTGACTAAGCCCCCCGTTGGTGGCAGGGGATCCCTCACTGCTAGTGAGTGCTTCTCGTCACCATTCAGCTGGCCGGCAGAGGGGGAAACGGTGGGAAATCGAGAAAGATGTTGACAGTGTCCCAATGCACTATCACCCCTTGTGCACCCAGAAATGATGTCAGCACATCACAGGGGGTGGGCGCCTTGGCATTTGGGCAAAACTTCATAGTGAGTCAAAAATACCACGGGGCATGCAGGAAGTGATGTCAGCACATTGTTGGTGAAAGCTCCCCCATCAAGGTAAGTCTCCCACTAGTTGCTGAGGCGACCTGGCAACCCTAGCTGGGAACAGTGAAGGGAGAGAAAGGAACTGGACTTGGGCTGGGAACATCTGGGGCAGGTGGACACGTAGGACTTCAGCGGTTCAGTCGGCTGTCTCTGGGCCAACCTTGACTCATGCCTGGCTTGGTGGCCCATGTCTCTGTGCTGAGGAGCAAGGGGGGCTTCTGTTTGCATCTTCTCATTTGTGCCTTGCAGCCTTTCTGGCAGCCCAGAATGCCCACTCTGTTCTCAAGCGCTTCCCTCGAGCCAATGGCTTCTTGGAGGAATTCCGGCAGGGCACCATCGAGCGGGAGTGCGTCGAGGAGATCTGCAGCTATGAGGAGGTCAAGGAGGTGTTTGAAAACAAGGAGAAGACGGTATGTGGCTGCAGAGGGAGGGAAAGGGCTGAGCTGTGGGGTGGTGGATTGCAGTGGGCAGTTGGAAAGGTGTCACTTCTCTCCTTGCCAAGCAGCTGAGGCTTAGCTTCTCCTGTTCCATTCACAGAGATTAGTGTTTCTTTAGATTCTTTATCAGCCTTTCTCTTTCCTCCTCCTCCGGAAGAAGAAGAAGAAGAGAAGAAGAGATTGGATTTATACCCCGCCCTTCACTTGGAGTCTCAGAGCGGCTTACAAACTCCTTTCCCTTCCCCTCCCCACAACAGACACCCTGTGAGGTGGGTGGGGCTGAGAGAACTCTGACACAACCTGCTCTTTTTCAAGGACAGCTGTGCCAGAGCTTGTGACTGACCCAAGGGCACATCAGCAGGTGCAAGTGGAGGAGTGGGGAAACAAACCCGGTTCTCCCAGATTAGAGTCCGCGCACTTAACCACTACACCAAACTGGCTCTTTTGATGTGTGATCCGTTCTTCTGGTGGTATTTTACAAAGCAGTGGCAGGGGGCTCCAGTTTTGATTTTTCCCTGATCTAAATCCCTCCTCCAGCGGCTTTTGTGGTCACAGTGGGGAGTACAGACATTATGCAAGTGTATTTTTTATGACGTGTGGCGAGTAGCATCCTCAGGTGGTAATGTATGGTGCCATCCTAAGCAGAGTTACATCCTTTTAAGTCCAAGTGCTTAGGATTTATTTGTTTCCATTGTTCACAGTGGGAACCCAAAGTGGGTTACATTGTTTCTCTCTCCTCCATCTTATCTTCACGCCAACCCCATGATGTAGGTTAGGTTGGAAGCGTGTTCCCCAGCAAGCTTCCAAAGCAGCAGAGGGGGGGATTCAAAGCCGGGTCTCCTGGGTCCTAGTCTGACGCTCTGACCACTCTCCCACACTGATGTAACTCAGGATCATGAAAATGCTGCACGTGAGGGAAAGATTTGTGCTTCTTCACCTGATGATATTGCTCCACTCAGAATCTTAGCCACTCCATGCCTTTAAGCAAAACGAAAAAAAAAGGGCTCTTCCTGTGTCACATTTGATTTGGTGTAGTGGTTAAGAGCGTGGACTCTAATTTGGGAGGAACGGGGTTGATTCCCCACTCTTCCACATGCAGCTGCTGGCATGACCTTGGGTCAGTCATACGTTCTTTCAGAGCTGTTCTCTCAAGGGCAGTTCTCAAAAGAGCTCTCTCAGCCCCACCTACCTCACAGGGTGTCTGTTGTGGGGAGGGGAAGGAAAAGGAGTTTGTAAGCCGCTCTGAGACACCTTTGGGTAGTGAAATAGTAGTAAATCCAATCTCTTTCTCTCTTCTTCTTATTCATGCTCTTGCTGGTCCCAATCTGGGCTTTGGTAGATGCAAGGCTGATTTCTGGTTCTGTGGCACACTTGAGTGGTTGTGGTCATTCCAGGGGATCTATTCTGGAAACAAAAGCAGCATAGAAAACAAATCCCACCCTATGAACCAGGGCTATTTTTGGGCAGGAACGCACAGGAACGGAGTTCTGGCTGGCTCCCGAGTTGGCCACACCCAGCAGGAACTCATTAGCATAATAGGCCACACCCAACAGCAGAAACTCATTAGGACTGGCTACATTAGGGGTGTCTGGCCTAACATGCAAAGGAGTTCCTGCTATAAAAAAGCCCTGGGTTTTGACAACAAACAAGGTAAACAGAATAAGAAGCAAAAGGTGGGTGTGGCTGGATGACCACACTTCTGCGAACATGGGGGGTGTGTCCTAATAAGCAAATGAATTTCTGCTGTTGGGTGTGGCCTATTATGCTAATGAGTTCCTGCTGGGGCTTTTTCTACAAAAAAAGCCCTGCTATGAACAATATGGTTGTGAAGATAAAGACTTTGTTTATTATGGTTATTTAATTCTTTAGCCTTTGTGCCATCTTTCAGTGTCCCAGATCGGCTGTGGTGGTCCATGTAAGAAGATGGGGTTGAGGTGATGGGTAGGGAGAAACCTGCTGCTGCAGGCTCGGGCTTGGGGTGGACGACATCATAAAACAGTGGTCACCGCTTCCCTGCTTGGTGACTTGTTGCTGGCTAGGAACCCTTCGCTTCTGCTCCCACAATGCTCTTGGAAACGGCCACTGACTTTGTCCTATCCCCAGGAAGTCGCCCGTGGAAGGCACTGGGACCTGCCAGAAGGGCTTTTGTTGACCAGGGGATTTGTTTCATTTTCCCATGCAGATGGAGTTCTGGAAAGGTTACGCCTACTCCGTCAAGGATCCCACCGAAGGCACCGGCCGCTCAGATGCCATGTACGTTGTAGTGCCCTTATTGGGTGTCGCTCTGCTTATAGTCATTGCCCTGTTCATCATCTGGAGGTGTCAGCTCCAGAAGGCCACGCGCCACCGTCCTTCTTATGCCCAGAACCGCTACTTGGCCAGCCGAGGAGGCCGTAGCATCCCCAGGGTGATGGTGTACCGAGAGGCCTCGCACAGTCAAAGTGAGGCCCATTGCCAGCGGGACCCAGGCAGCAGAGGGGCTTGCAATGGCCGATGGGGCCTCGGGTCGGCCAGCCACCCAGAGAGCACCCTACACCCCCCCGACCCTTCCTCTTCTGCCCTGATGAGATTGTCAAGCGCGACCCCACCGCCTTCATATGAGGAAGTGACCGGGCATCCTGAGAACAGCAGTGGTGAGGAGACCAGCTTGTCCTACAGTGACCCGCCACCCAAGTACGAGGAGATTGTGGCTGCCATTCCTGGCCCAGGGAAGTAGGAGGCTGGTGCTGCTCTCCATATTTATGTTTGACCAGAAGATGCCATCACGGAGAAGCCTTATCCTTCACACTCACCAAAAAAACTCCCGGCGATAGCAGATTCCATGAACGCCCCTCCCTTCTCCAGCAGGGGGTGCTGCAGAAATGGTCAAAGCTCCAGGGAGCTCAGCTTTCTAGTCTCCTGGGTATGCAGTTAGAGAAGGCAGAGGGAGGGTATTGACGCCCCCGGGTGCTCCAGCGTGGAAGGACTTCCTGTGAGAATACAACATGCTTGCCTTGGGGGCGGTTTAGGGATGTCACTCTTGGTGTTTGCCAAGGGGTAGCAATGTTCCTGTTCCCTCGCATGCTGTAAGAGGAGGTGGCTGGTTTTTTCACTGTGTAGGGTCTCCAGCAAGGGGTGTGACATTCCCCTGCATCTGTACCTGCTTCACTGCTCTCGCCAGAGCTCACCTGGGCTTGCTGAGTGCACACCTGTTGGGAGGGGTCTGGCTCTTGAGGGTCTGTGCATTTGGGTCTCAACAAGCTTTGGACTGGGCCTGTTTTGTGTCCTGGGAGGAGCGCCGGCCGGGGTGCACTTTGCTTCTCACTCGCTCACTGCCAAAGCGTGCTTGCCCTGGGATGTGTTTGACCACTTCGTATATGCGCTGGATGTGTGGCCGTGTGTACCATTTCCTCTTCCACCAAGCACAGCTTTGCACAACACAGGGAGTTGGTTTGGGGAGGGAAAAGAGCTGGCGCATGCGGCCTCTCACCACCCCTCCCTCCCTCACTTCCCACCACTCCCAACATTTTCCTTGTCTCGGGCCCCAGCAGGCAGAGGAAACTCTGGGTCTTGTGGAAGCAGCCCAAAGTGAAGCTCCTATTGGTGTGTCTCATATTCTTTGTGTTGATGGTCACCACTGTCTTGATGTCTCTGAGCAATCGTTCTGTGAAACTGTGGGGTGGGGGGGAGGCTTGCTATGCCTGTCTCTTTCAAGCTGCTGGATGAGACCAGCAATCTTGTTTTTGCCTTGAGTGAACCAAAGCCTGTTTCCCTGCCCCTTGTTGCTTAGCAGTGCATGTCTTCCTCCTTCCTCCTGTTCTTGTGGAAACTTGGAGCCTTGCTGGAAGTTCGGGGGGGGGGTTTTGCCTGTTCCTCCCCTGTGCTCTTCTGGAGCTTCTGCTCCATGTGTTGAGGATGCGTGGATCTGGACACTTGTAACAGTCCCCCAGCCAGCCCTTCTTGCTGGCTTCAAGCTTTGCTTCTAGACATATACCCAGAGGAAGAGATCATAGTGGGAAGGGGAGGTTTATGTGAAGCTGCCTTATTCTGAATCAGACCACTGGTCCATCAAGGTCAGTATTGTCTATTCAGACTAGCAGCAGCCATTCAGAGTCTCAGGTGGAGGTTTTTCACATCACCTATCGCCTGGTCCTTTTAACGGGAGATACTGGGGGTTGAACCTGGGACCTTCTGCAGGCAAAGCAGAGGCTTTTCCACTGTGTCACAGCCTGCAAGACCTTAGTGGCCTATGTCCAGTCTCCTGTTAATCTGAATAGAAAGAAAGGATGAAGCCACCTGTATTAGTAGTGAATCTTCTTCAGCTTAAACCTTCTTTTTTTTAGCTGAGCCTTCCTTCACTAGCTTTTTCTGTCTCCTGTCTTTCATTTTGGATATTTGGAATTGGCCACTGGAGCTCACTTAAGACAGGCCTTGCCCGTATCCTGTCAACAGACATGTTCTGCGAGTTCCATGCGTGGGGTTCGGTTCCCAGGTGTGTGCAGGCCCAGTTTGGATTGGGATTGTGGAAAGGGGGATTTAGCCTTCCTTGGTGCTTTTTCCTCCGCTGGAGACAGCACCCAGGGCCTGGGGAGCTGCTGTTTGCCCTACTGGAGACACATGTGGGTGGCTACATATAAGTTCCCACAGAGAGGCAAAAAGTGGTTCCGCCAGTTATTTCGAGTCTGGAAAATAACGCAGGCGAGGGAGGCTGTATCTCGCTCTACCTGGATGCTGCAGTTCTCATCTGAATGCCAGCAGAACCCATGGCAGAGGTAAGGACATGTCTGGTCGGCTCTTTCAGCTCTGCCTTGTCTGTTAGTTGCTGCACAATCCATCGTCTTTGTTTCTTTCTTAGCCGTTTCCCTCCATTTGTCTAGACCTTTCTGAGAAGGTGGTGAGCAGCCCAGAATAAGATATCGCTTTGGGTCCTGTGACATCATCTCCCTCGTACTTCTCTCCAGCTGCTGTGAAGGCTTCCCTCTGCTGCGGTACTCGTTTCCTCGGCCACTAGCACGTCTCTGTGTGCGTAAGGACTCCTTGAGAAACATTGATCCTGGGCACACGGAAGAGGGGAAAAGGACAGTAGTGGAGGTAAAGCCTCCACATCAGCCCCCGAGAAGCACAAGGATCCAAGCCACAGTCCCCTAGCGGAGGACTAGGCAGGGAGGTAATGATGCTTCCTTTCATGCTGCAGACAAATGGAGCCTGTCGTCTTCTGCAATGTGTCATGGCTGGCTCAGGCTCAAGGTGTGCTCAGTCTCGTCCCCCCCCCCAACACACTTCCTTCTCAACGGTGCTAATGCTTCGGCAGGTATTGCCAATGGTGTGTTTACCATATACATTGCTTTCTCCCCCCCTTTCCCTCCTTCGTAGATGCTTAAAGCAAAGTGTACATCATGTAACATGAGAAATGAAGTTATTTATTTATTTATCTATTTATTTATTGCATAGGGCCAACCCTGTGTCATGGGACTGACACAAACGAGTCAAGAGCAAACGGAAACCAGGCTTTTAAAAAGACTTGTGCTTGGGAGGATTCCCACCCTGCCCTACTGTGCAGACTCAGGGGAGGCAAAATATAAATCAGAACAGAGCAAGAAACAGAAGGCCGCAAAATGCCAGTCGCTCCTTTCCCTTCCCACCCTAGGTGAGGATTTCCCCAAAGTTGGGTGGGGGTGCAAAAAGACCTATGAACGTGAGGCAGCCCCTGTGAGCATCTCCTCAGGTGTTCTCGTGAATACCCCGCATGGAATGGTGGGGTTGCGGTCAGGATCCTGTTGGGGAAGGTCCTTCCATTAGCCTGGGAGGGGTGATGTCCACTGCTCAGGGTCCGTGGAAGCCAGAGAGGAAGGCTGGCTTCTAGTTGCCCGTCATGCTGTTTACAACAAAGAGTGCACATCGGAGCCTCGCCTGCCTCTCTGCCAGCATATTTTGGGCTCTCTTTTTGCCCCCCCCCGCTTCTTTTAGTCCTTCCCCCTTTTATGCTGAGAACAGCAGCATAAACACTAACCAAAGAAAGCTCTAAACCCCACCCTCCACTTTTTGGTTTGTAAAACCAGGAAGAACTGAAAAGTATTTTTTCACTGCCTCAGCCAAAGCCGCTTCCAAAACATAACAGAAAACCAGGCAAGCCATTTTGGTGATGCAGCTAGCTCTTTCATGGTCCATTCTTCAAGCATGGATGGCAGATGACACGCAGGCTAAATGTGGGAGTGACGCTGCTGGTAGCTTGGCTTTAAAGGTGCATGCGTGTTCTATAATTAAATTCCTAATCACCTTTTGACCCATTTCAGGCCTTCAAGGCAGCTTACCCAGAATGCTGGTGATAGTGACAGTGGGCATTTTGGGAGTTCAAGGACTTTGGCTGTGTTAAACCTCACAGTGGCCTAGTAAAAGAGGCCCTGTTGTTATTACAGTGATAATGCAGGTGAGGTGAGTAGGGATGCCAGCCTCCAGGTGGGACCTGGGGATCCCCTGGAATTACAGCTCATCTCCAGACTACGGAGATCAGTCCCCCTGGAGAAAATGGATGCTCTGGTTGGTGGACTGTGTGGCATTTTACCCCACTGAGAAGTCCCTGTCCTCCCCAGGCTTAGCCACCAAATTCCCAGGAGCTTCCCAACCTGGAGCTGGCGACCCCACCCCCATACCCTGCTGGCAGCTGGGGGGGACCTGGCAACCCTAGGTGAGGTTTGATCCGAGAGCTTCCTGGCTTTGAGCACAAGCAGTCACTCGACAGGACTTTTGAGTAAAAACATGTAAAATCGCATCCAAATAGATTGTGGGCCATGCATCTCTGCAGGCGTGGTCTTTGGTGAGATCTACTTGGAACATTTCAACCACAGGTTGGGTTTCTGCTCCTCGTGAGAATCCTGAATTTATGGCAGCAGTTCCTCGTGTGGTGTGCGCCTGGCATTTCTGCAGGGTTGACACCCATGCAGATTTCCTTGTGGGCGGACATTCCAAATGCGATCATGTGAGTTTGTTCCTGAGATGGAGAGGTGCAGCAGCGCTTCCTACAACTGCTTGTAGTGTTGAAAGCTTAACCTTTCCCCAAAGCTTTCTTCGAAGTCAGGCGGCTGGAAGATAGAATTGCCTCCAGGACATTCAGGCCTAAATCTCCCAGTGTGTGTCCACATCAGGTCTCCCACACCCACCCCATCCACTGTGAAATATGACAGTGAGCTGCTGGTCTGTGGCCTTTCTCGTATTCAGGCTTCTGGGCCCGCAGTGCTCTGAGCCTGCCCTGTTGTTGGTCTGTGTGGCTCCCTCTCTCCAGTAGTCTTTGCTGCCAGGAATGTCAATGACATGCCAGAGAATCTTGCTGGAGGACTGGCCAGAAAGAGGGGAATGCCTTGGCCATCCTCTTCAGCTTTCATGGTAACAAACCCTGCAGTTGATACTCTGTAAAGCCCAGTCTATTTCTGTGAAAAAGAAATTTATTAAAAAAACAAAACAGAAAAACACTTGCAGACTCATTCCGTGTAACGTCTTTAATTCATTATTATTTTTTAATTTCCAGCCCACCCTCCCCTGCATAGGAGGCTCAAGGCAGGTTACAACAATACATATAAAATAGTAATTTAGAGAACAAGAAGAAAAAGAGATTGGATTTATACCCCACCCTTCACTCGGAGTGGCTTACAAACTCCTTTCCCTTCCCCTCCCCATAACAGACACCCTGTGAGGTAAGTGGGGTTGAGAGAGTTCTTTCAAGAACTGCTCTTGAGAGAACAGCTCTGACAGAACTATGGCTTGCCCAAGGTCATCCAGCAGCTGCAAGTGGAGGAGTGGGGAATCGAACCCGGTTCTCTCACTTAACTCCGCGCACTTAACAACTACACCAAACTGGGTCTCATTTAGACATAGCCACAGACTGGCTCTAATTGAGACATAGACATAATATCATTAAAAGCCATATAAGACATCAATTAACATTAACCATTAGATTATCGTCTGCAGCACAATTAGTAACTAATCTCAGAAGGTTCTACGTATGTGTGTGACCATAGATAGTAGAATACTAAGGCAGGTGGGTGAATTGAATAGGGAAATTTGAAAGAATGCCAATAGAGCAGAGCAGGGCAAGGGAGGCCAATTCACGTGGACTGCTGCTGCCTCAGCCATAGGCCTGGCGAAACATCTTTTACAGGCCCTGTGGAACTGCATTAAGTCCTGCAGGGCCCAGATCTCTCTTGGGAGAGTGTTCCACCAGCTGGCGTCGGAGTCAAAAAGGTTCTGGCTCTGGTCGAGACTAAGTGGATCTCTTTTGGGCCAGGGATCACCAGGAGATGTTGATCCATAGAGCATAACGCTCTTTGAGGGGCATGGCGGAAGAGGCAGTCCTGCAGATATGTTGGTCCCAGACTGCATAGGGCTTTAAATGTTAAAACTAAAACCTTGAACTTGATCCAGCACTCAACTGGGAGCCAGTGCAACTGGTAGAGCACTGGATGTATATGGGCTCTTCATGATGTCCTGGTGAGGACCTGCACCGCTGGATTCTGGACCAGCTGAAGTTTCCGGGTCGGTCTCAAGGGTAGCCCTGTGTAGAGTGAGTTACAGTGATCCAGCCCAGAGGTGACCATCGCGTGAGTCACTGTGGCTAAGTCCCGGGGCAAGAGGTAGGGAGCCAGTTGCCTGGCCTGCCTAAGATGGAAAAAGGATGACCTGGCAACGTTTGTGATTTGGGCCTCCATTGACAACGAGGCATCCAAAATCACACCCGAGCTCTTCACCGTGGGTGTTGGTGTTAGCAACACCCCGTCAAGAGTTGGGAGCTGGATCCGCAATCCCGCAGCTCAGGCACAGGACCTCCTTAATCCTCTTGAGTTCTCAGTTGAGGAGTGTCTGTCCCATTTTTATCTTACCCTTCCTTCAAGTGGTGTTTACTGTTCTTCTTTCCATTTTAGGGTAGACTGAGGGGGGGGGGACGGACGGACCAGGCCCAAGGTGACACCCTGAGCTTCATAGCTGAGCAATGAATTGAACTAGGAGTTCTCTGTTGAAAGTGAAGTATTCTTGCCACTGGACTGCCCTGGCTCTCGAGTCAGCCTGCAGGGCTCAACTAGCTGAATTGTTTCTGTGAGAAATTCTGTGAGAAATAGCTCACCAACCACCTCCAGATGGGGCCTGAAGATCTCCTGGAAGTAAAACTGATCTCCAGACTGCAGAGATTGGGTCTCCTGAAGAAAATGGCGGCATAGAGGGTGGGGTGTATGGCATCACTTCCCTGCTTCGCTCCCTCCCCAGGCTCCACCCCTAAATCTCCAGGTATTTCCCCACTCAGCACTGGCAATCAAATCTCCTGAGATTTATTAAAGTTAAAAAGCAGCCACAGGAGTGCTTTGGATCAAGAAGGGGTATGTGTTAAATGGGGGGGAGGGAGGGCTCATCCTGTCTGCACAGTTTTCCTGGTTGAAATTGCCCCTCCCCCCAGTTATTACTCAGGAGGGGGGAAAGAGAGATCTGACCCACGCCCAGCTGTTAGTCACTGTGCTGGCTTCTTTTAGTCTCAGGGGCAGAGTTCATGGTGTCTTGGAAACTTATTCCTTTATTATTTTATTTAGAAAACGTAGGTGCTGCCTCTCCAGAGATTTGTTCGATGGGGCTCACAACTACAACAGCACAGCCCAACAAACCAAGCCATTAAAAACAGCATAAAACAAACACTGAGCAGCCTGAAGAGATAGAAGCAGACCATAAGCGGTTTTAAAAAGATTTTATTGATGTTATTTATAGTCTTCCTTTCTCACTGAGACTCAAAGCAGATTTACACAATGTAAATCAATTCAGTCAATCAGATGTTACGTCTAATAAGCAATGTAATGGGACTAGGAGTCGTAGAAATTAGAAATGGAGCTGTTGTCTGGACAAAGCATAAGTATTAAACACAGCATGGTAGTTCATCGGTAGAAACACACTGCATTTTCCTGGGCCAGTCCATTGTGATGTAGCCCCTATTTCCTTTACAAAAATGCTCTCCTGAACAATTCTGTTTCACATAGTTTGCAAATTGCCAGGAGTGTGGGATTCTTCCTCACCTCACCTCACCTCACCTCAGGCAGGCCATTCCACAGGGTGAGGCCACTACAGAGAAGGCATCTGTATGAGCAGTCGTTCTTGCCCGTTTGTATGCTAGAACCTGCAGGAGGCCCTGCTCAGGTAAGTGGTTGCAGAGGCACGTGGGTGGAGAGGTGGTCTTGCTTTGGCAGGGGGGTATTTTCTGGGCTAAACTAATTTTTTTTTGGGGGGAATCGAGGTTGTGTTCATTTGCATCCCCAGCAGTAATGCTGAGTCAATTATAGCCCCTAGGTGCTTCACCAAGACAGCAAGGGTCAGCTGAACCCCAGCAAAAGTGGGAAAGCATTTCAAATCTTAGGCTTCCCAGCTAGTGCTACTTCCATCTTGTCTGGGTTCAGTTTCAATTTGTTCGCTTTCAGTCATTTAACCACAGCAGTCAGGCAGTGGCTGAAGACCTCTGCCGTATCACCAGGGGATTTGGATAGAGATACAGAGCTGGGTGTCATCGCCAGCATATTAATCACATCCATTCCGAAGCTACAAATGATTTCTCCTAAAGGCTTTACACAGAGGTTGAATAACATGGGGGTGGGGTAAAATTACACCCTGTCAAACCCTGCAGGACAGCTCCCACTCTGAAGATAACTGATACCCAACGTCAACCTTTGAGTCCGATCTGTGAGCAGTGATTTAAAACCAGTAAAAGGCACATCCTCTGATCTCTCCTTTTGCGACCAAACACCTCAACAGGACGGGATGATCTGCTGCATCAAAGGCTGCCGATAAATCCAGTGGGAGCAGCACAGAAACATGGCCTTTGTCTACATGCAGACGGAGGTCATCAACTAAAGCCACCAGAGCCATCGCTGTCCCATAGCCTGGCCCGAAGCCAGGCTGAAAAGGGTAAGGGGCAAATGAATTATCCTGGAGCTGGTCTGCTACTGCTCTCTCAATCACTTTGCCCAAGAAGGGCAGATTAGAGACTGGTTGATAATTGGCCACATCGGTTTTCTATAGGAGAGTTTTTATTTTAAAGTAGTGAATGGATAACTGCCAAGGAAAGGTGGCATGGGTTAGTGACTGATTTATGGTAGACATCAAGGGCTCATTTGTGTGGCTTTTACATGATTTCAGCAGCCAGGATGGGCAAGGATCCAGGGCACAAGTCCTGGCCTTCAGAGATCCCAGGATCCTGTCAACATCCACCATGGTAACTTGGTGAAAGTGGTCCATAAGCAGAACAGATGATGTGTTAGGCATTTCTTATGCCTGGCTTATATTACAGCCAACATCCCGATCAAAGTATATTTGTGTTATTTTTATCAGCAAAAAACTTTGCAAAACTCATTGTCTGCTCTTGAGACAACAAAGGCTCACATTTAGAAGTCAGCAGATTAAACTAATGGGATGGTCATGAAATAAATTTCTTTGACACAGTCACTGCCACCTCATAGATCTTCAAATGGGCTCTACAAATGGAATCCCTTTCTTAAAAGCCTAGAAATGTTTTGCCCTGATGCCTAAAACACTGTAATTTAGGCACATGACGAGCCTCAAAGGAGAGGGCATTATATAAGAAGAGCCCTGCTGGATCAGACCAGGGGTCCATTTAGTCCCAGCATCCTGTTCCACACAGTAGCTGACCAGTTTCCCTGAAAGGCTAAAAAACAGGGCCCAGAGGCCATCTCCTGGTGCTGCCTTTTAGAATTAGGTTTTAAAGGTCTGAATGTGAAGATTCCCTTTATTCATCCTGGCTACTGGCGAAGTGCCACCACAGAAATGCCCTGGCTTTGGTCACCACCAGCCTCAGCTCTGTAGCAGGAGCATAGAGAGGAGGGATTGGGAATTCCATCTTGACTAGCAGGCTGGATGGTAGAGCTGGAGGTAATTCTTCAAGTCCCCATTCCCAAGATTTGAATTCTTCCTGGAAACAGATGGCCGGCTGGTGGATATCTTTCAGCACAGGGTTGATCTGATTCCTGTATCCCTGACCCTAGCCTGGCTGCTACATTTTGGACCCACTGTGGTTTCTTGACACTTTAGACTGCTGTGAGTCGTGAATTGATTGGGTCCCACGTGAGATTATATCCTAGGGCTAAAATGGATGGGATGCAGAGTTGCAGACTACAAAAGTATCTATGGTGGGGAGGCACTTAACCATTTTTCCTTTGGCCTTTTCCCCTGGCTCATCTCCCCAGCTGTCTTTCTACGCAGCTTTTGTCTAACACTCAGCTGAAACCCTTTCATGAGAGGGAGGGTGAGACATTCTCCTTTCCACCATGTTATCCTCACAACAACCCTGTGAGGTAGGTTAGGCTGAGATAGTCAGAGAGAGATGCCAAAGGTAACCCACTGTTCTTCATGTCTGAGTGTGGATTTGAACCCGGATCTTCCCGCCGGAGTCCAAAATACCACACTACACATACAAGGATTGATGCTGTAAGCACGTGCATAGTGCCTTTCCTTTGCAGTTGAGCGACTCCACTAGGAAAGAGCTGTTTCTTTTATTATTTAAAAAATGAGCGGAAATGAGACAGGCCGGAGTCAACAGGTGAAGCTTCTCCAGTAGTGAACTGAAGCGAAGGGCCTCGGGTCGCCTTTTGGCCCCTGGTACTCTGGCTGTCTCTCGGCCTCTCGCCTTGGAAGTCAAGCCGGCGGCGCTTCTGGCGGGGGCGGGACTGCCGCCGCCGCTGCCAGCCAATCACGTACCTCAGCCCGGCAGCGACTGACGTCATGGACGGCCGATGAAAGGGGCAGCGAGCTGTTGACGGAGTTGCAAGGTGCGTAAAAGTCCCATTGAGAAGTGGGGGGAGGGAGGGGCTGGGCAGAGGCGGATTAGCCAATATCTGGGTGCGAGTCCGGAGGGGCGGATCTGGTTCAGGGAAGGGCATGGGCCGCCTTCCCACCACACACACACACTCGAGGACTGCCTCAAGGGCAGGACTGCCTCTGTGCAACTCTGCGACCTCCCCCCTCTCCATCGCCCACCCCACCTTGGGCAAGGAAGAGTATGTTAAAAGGCTTTATTTGTTGCCATCGGCAACAGTCCAGACTTCCAGTCAGGGTCTCCCACTCTCCAACAAGCTTGGAGAAAAATGGCCTGGCTCGTCATTACAGGGTTAACGTGTGTTGAAGTTTTTTCATGCCATGGAGGTAAATAACATCCCATGAAGCTTATGTCGAACAGACAGGATTGGCCCCCCCACTACTGTTCCCTCTAAACTGAGTTCGTGTGAGCTAGCTCACAGTTTTTTAGCCTCCGGCTCACACATTTT
>NW_015164664.1:2340782-2393036 GCF_001447785.1 Gekko japonicus | reverse complement strand
TGTCTTAGCTCAGGAAGGATGGCTCCAGAGCAAACTAATTTATGCAGTAGCTAAATCACTCACTCACAGCTTTGATGCTGGTAGCTCACAGAGTAGAATTTTTGCTCACAAGACTCCACAGCTTAGAGGGAACATTGCCCCCCACCCCCAAGGCTTGATGGCAACCCAACTTCTCTCCTCTGGGAAAGGCCAAGTGAGCACAGCTCTGCTTTGACTCCATACGGGGGTCGGCCCAAGAATCAACTGTGGTTCTGTATTCTGTAGCCAGCCAATCAGGTCGTAAGGTTTCCCTTTTAGTTAGTTCCCCTAATCAAGAATCTTCCAGTGCCTTCTGGAACAGAGCAGGTTTGTAATTGACGCAACCCCCTGCTGCTTCCTGGGAGAGGGGAGTTCCCTAGTCAGGGGTAGGGACCAGGCCTGGAAACATGCTGGAAGTTGGTTTAAGCAATCTCATACTGTGCCAGGTGTCTGCTAATGTGGACTCTAATCTGGAAGAACCGGGTTTGATTCCCCACTCCTCCGCTTGCAGCTGCTGGATGACCTTTGGCAAGCCATAGTTCTGTCAGAGCTGTTCTCTCAAGGACAATTCTTGGAAAGAGCTCTCTCAGCCCCACCTGCCTCACAGGGTATCTTTTGTGGGGAGGGGAAGGAAAAGGAGTTTGTAAACTGATTTGAGACTCCGAGTGAAGGGCGGGGTATAAATCCAATCTCTTCTTCTCGTCTTCTCCTCTACCATGTTTGGCACCCTGATGTGCATCCAACTGCATAGTTCATCCAGTGGAATGGCATTTCCATTTCTGGCAAAGAGACAGGCAGTCTCCAACAATTCTTGCTTCCCATTGCAGGTCCCCCAGGTTCACTGAGCCCCAGGAACAAAATTTCAGGGGGGTGGCTCAAGCAGTTGGGGGGAGTGGGAAGAACCTGCTTTGCGAGGTCTGTGGGCAGATGAAGACACGCCAGGATTTTTCTTGGAGAACGTGACTGATCTGAAGTTCCTAGAAGGAGTTACTAGTTCTGCTGTCAGTTTTGGTTTAGCGCTTGCCGCCAAGCAAATCAGGTCCACAGCTGAGGTCTTGTTGTCCAATCTGGGTCTGATTGTCAGCCTCACTCACAAACATGAAGCTGCCTTATACGGAGGCAGACCACTGGTCTACCCAGGCCAGCACTCTCTCCACTGACTGGCAGCACTGAGCGAGGTCTTTCACATCAGCCACCCAGTTTGTTTTACAGGAGAGTCCAGGGACTAAACCTGGGATCTTCTGCAGGCGGAGCAGATCCTCTACCACTGTGCATCTCGAGGGGGCTCAGGAGGACTCTGCCCTGCTGTGTGCGGAGAGAAGATGGGCTGCAGGTCCCACACAGCTGCCGGGGTGGTGGTGGAGCAAGGGCCAGTTATCCTCATGATGATGGAGGATTTTAAAGAAAATGGCTTGTCCTGAACCAGGTTTTGGACTTATGGACACTGGAGAAATTGCTTTCTGTGCTCCACATGTGCTCTTTGCCAGCCTCAGATATCCAATGGGTTGTAGCCTTGGGGGGCAGGGAGAGTCTCTGTGCCAGCCCTTGAGAAACCTTTGTTGGCTGCAGTAGTGCAGGCTGCTGGGCACTTGGTCTACAGAAGAAGCTGTAGGAGGGCAACTCCCTTGGCAATGCCTGCAGAGCCCCAGTTCTGTTCTGAATTTGGCATCACTGGATGATCAGATACATAGCAAAAGCAGGGGTGTCTGCAGCTTAGAGAGTGAGCTGGGTTAGGCTAGCACTGCACTTTGTATTTCCAGCCTGTGTTGTTTCCCTTCCTTCCTTGTCTGTGTCAAAACCTGACGTTCAGCACGATTCCTACAGTGCCACATACAAAGCAGAACCAGCCCTGGTTTGGGAGCGCTTGATGGCTTTTAGCAAAACAGCGCTGGTTCTCTCCAGCTGCAATGTTGCTGGGAGAAAGAAACGGCCCTTGCCTGCTGGTACGTATTAACTTGTTTAAAACTGGCCACTGCCTCACCATGCGACTGAGCTCCAGCGGGATGGTGAAAAGGATGAGGCTGTTTAATAAACCGCTCTGCCATTCTGCGGCTTCTGCACTTCAACGTTCACCAAAGGTGTGAGCCTCTGAGCCTGCCCAGTGACCAGGAGGCTGGTGGCTAAGCTGCCTGCTCCCCCTCAGTCTCCAGGAAGGAAAGAAGAATGCCTCTCAGGTTTACAGAGCAGAGCTGCCTTGCAGGGGAATCCCTGCACCCAAGGGTATGTGTGGGTGGAGCGGAGTCTGAGCCCGACAGAAGAAACAATATGTTTTTCTTCCCATATGTCCACCAGAGGGCGCCAGGTACTTTTGGTACTTGTGTGATTTCTTTTGCACTGTTTATCAGACATTATTTGATTTATTTCTCCTTCCACTTCTTCCAGGGGGCTCTCCTACTCCCCCACCCCATGCTGGACAGGGGCCTTGGCTTAAGGGCACCCCTGAAGGACAGAGCCAGGAGCTGAGCTCATTGCTATATGCTGTGGATGATCACACACACAGCCCCTCCTTGATGCTTGCAGCGTGATCTCCAAGATCATTTTTTACTGTCCTCTTAACTCTAGAAGCCCTGAACCACATTTGGGTATGCAGAGAGGTATTCTGAACAGGTGATTTGCAGGAGTAGATAGATTTAAAAGAGCTTCTTAACAGAGCAGGCTGCAGGTGATGGGGCAGATGCTGACTGCGGTGTAACGGGGGGCCGTGGAGTGACTCAGAGGGATGCAGAAAGACAGGAGGGACTCCAGGGCGGATGGCAGCTTTTGTGTGATCGAGGAAGCGAAGGCTGCTTCCGACCTGAATTTTCACTTTCATCTTCCCCTTTATTCCCCCTGATGGAAAATGCCCAGGAGCTCCCTCAGCAGTCTGATGTTCCATCCTTCTCGATGCACCTATAAAAAGAACAAGGCTTAGGAAAAAAAGAGAGAGAGAGAGAGAGAACCAACCTGACAGCCCAAGTGGAGGTTTTGCTGAAGAGCTTTTTGCTCCACACACGGCCCCAGATTTCTGGGTCTCAGCCCTTGTTTGATTCTGTTTTATTTATTTCAGGCCGTGGTTTAGTTAAAAGCAATGCACAACCAACATGGCTAAGTTGTTTTAAAGCTAGTTGGAGATCATAAGGGTAAAAACCGCCCTGTGGATGGCTCCAGGAAGGCGGCGGCGGACCAGTGTTGATGCAACACGCCTGCCATCCCTGCCACTGATAAGAACCACCTGCCCCAGTTGTCCCCCAGGGCTGCGGTTTATCAGAGCCTGTGCCAGTGAGAAGAGCACATGGGTAAAAAAAAATGCCTCTCCAGTTACCAGGTGTGTGACCATGATGTCCAGTTCTTGGGTAGATACCCAGAAAGATTCTCTTTCAGTGAGAAGAGCACATGGGTAAAAAAAAAATGCCCCTGCAGTTACCAGGTGTGTGACCATAATGTCCAGTTCTTGGGCAGATACCCAGAAAGATTCTCTTATGTCCTTTAATATAGGTCCTGAATTGCAGGTAGCACATGGCCTTTTCTTTACTTAAGGGGAAGGGCTGTGAAAATCAGAAATGCTGTCCCCCAGGGCTGCGGTTTATCAGAGCCTGTGCCAGTGAGAAGAGCACATGGGTAAAAAAAAAATGCCCCTGCAGTTACCAGGTGTGTGACCATAATGTCCAGTTCTTGGGCAGATACCCAGAAAGATTCTCTTATGTCCTTTAATATAGGTCCTGAATTGCAGGTAGCACATGGCCTTTTCTTTACTTAAGGGGAAGGGCTGTGAAAATCAGAAATGCAGAACGTCCCTCCCCCACACCCCATGTAGAAAATGAAAATCCACCACATTTGAAGAGATAAACTATGTCTTTTAATTTTTTGATTTGGAACAAAGAGGCACATGTTTTATGTCTACCGCCACAGGGAAGAAGAGAATGTGGCCTGTTTGGAGTGTGACCGATAGGGCCGATTTGGACTTTACAGAAGCCATCAACAAGAGGATGCGAGTTCCCAACCGGCTGAAAGTGGCAGATGACTCCAGCTCAAGATACCCAAAGAGACGCCCCTCAGAGGACTTTTCTTCATCTTTCCAGATGTATGTCCCTGATAGGCTTCTGCCAGCAGGTAAGGCAATGCACCCCATTGGTTCATGCAGCATCCTTGTCTGTGTATTTGTTGGCTTGGTCACTGGACAGTGAGGAATGAAGGCCAAAGCAGCTGGGGCATGAAGGCTGGGGGACAAAGGTGGCCCACTTGATGCAGCCTTGACTTCCTGTGACGTGGGGAGTGAGCAGCGCAATTGACACATCGAGTGCCTGGAAGTTGCAAACCTTGGGTGTGAGGTGGAGTTGATGGAGGAGGGTCACACGTGTCATATGGATAACCTCTCGATTTACTGTTGATTTGACCTGGAGATGCAGAGGCTGAGGAAGCCACTTCCTGGCCCCAGCACTTTTACAATAAAGCGTTGAAGGTGGGCTGCTGCTGGCCATGCCCTGTGGGACGAAGCCTCTGTGGTCAGATGTCTGGTGCTAGTTAAGCCACAGGTATTGGGTGTTGTTGCATTTGCAAGCTACAGATGTTGTCCTTTGCAGAGTGAGGGAGCAATGTGAGAAAACTGTGGCCTGGGTTGGATAGAATCCCTGAGCTGACTAACTGTGCAGTCTTCAGCAGCATTGCATCCTTCCAAGTCAATTAGGATGGCACTGCAAAAGATGATGAGGTCTAATCTGCAGACTCAAGACGGGGCATTCTCTGCACTGCCCTTGCCCCTCCAGACCTGTCCTCAAGTCTCAGGTGTGTGTGTATGTCTGCATCAACCTTTAAAGTCCACTTAGATGCCTACAGAGACGATATATTTCATGTGCCTCCAGAGATGTGAAAAAGGTTACTTGGATCTCTTCCTGTCTCTTTCTTCCCCCCAGTAACAAGTGTTTCCTTGTGGGGCTGAGGGAGACCCTTTCCCAACTCTTGCCTTTCCCTCCTCCCCGTAGAAACCAGGGACATCGCTTTCAGGCCCGTCTTGGTGAACCAGATACGGCAGCATTGCCTGGCCGTGGCTGACCCCCTCCTGGAGACTTCAGTCCCGCCCACCATTTATGAGGAGCACCCCATCCCGAGCCTCGTTTCCAGACCTGGATCTCAGAAACGCAAACGAATGGTAACTCTCTCCAGGACAGACTTGGGAGGTGGTTTATAGTTCAAATGTTGACCATAAAGAAGGGGGGGGGGGAGAGCAGCTGTCTCCCTGGGCTCCATGGAGAGAAGCACAAGAAGGAGAGGGATTTAGGAGGCGGACTTCTTAATTCTGGGGGCCCTGGGCAAAAGTCCAGATGGGGCCCGAGAATCACTGCCACTCCCCACGAGGGGTGGCTCTTGCCCTGTAAGAGGCAGGTGAGAGCTGTCACTGGAAGCTGACTGCTGGAGTCTGGGATGGGGTGGATGCGAGTGGCTGTTAGAGCGAGCTGGTGTACAAGTGGCTCCATGGGGTGTAGTCGGTTGGGGTTCCCCCTAATCATGGGGCCCAGGGAAGCTACCCTTGTTGCCCATTGGCTAAGACCATCCCTGGGATTTAATTGCGGCAGAGCAGCTTTGGGGAGACGTCAGTCTAGATAGTGAGATCACCATTTTGGCACCTTTCATTAGTCCTAATTAAGTCGGAGGAATGCTATATCCCTTCCATACGTAATGGGGATGGACAGGGTTGGCCTGACTGTGGGGGGAAATATCCCTTGCTTTTTTTTTTTTGAAACCCCCGAAGGGATATTTTTATTATTTTTTCATAAGACTACATAACTACAAAGAAATATTTTTTTGGGGGGGCTACAACTATGGATAAAGAAAAGATACCCACACTAACTAAAAACCCAGTAGAAGGAGATCATATTCATGTTAAACTAAATACTAATAACTGAAGTGTTAGTAACACAATATACTTGTAAAGTTCTTGTTTTTCACAGCTTCTATGTTAATATGTTAGTTATTATGAGAGAACTTTCTGAGCATCTTCTTTACTTCAAAAGGCGATTTTCAAAGTCCTTCTGCCCTTACTTCGGTTTTCGATCTCTAAAATCGTATACAACTTTCATTGCTCCCACACCCGTTTCAACCGCAGAGTGCTCATCCGTTCCAGAGGTGGCAGAGTCACTTGATTTGGTTTCTTCGTCTTTGGTTTCTTCCCCCGATCCCAGCTGACGTCTCAAGAATTCCTCGGCTTTAAAAATGGAGTCAATCTTCTCTCTTCTGTTGTTGATTTTAAAGATGACATCTTCAGGGATCGCCCACCGGTACTGAATTCCATTAGTTTGAAGAAAAGAGATTAAGTCCTTATAGCTTTTCCTCTTTTGACGAATTTCAAATGGAATGTCTTTTAAAGTCTTAATGGATGTATTCCCTAATTTCAGTGGAGTTGCTGAGGTTGCCTTTAATATAGCATCTCTGGTCTGTCTTCTTGCAAATCCGACCACAATCTCTCCAGGCAGGCTGTTTTTTTTAATGTTTTTGGAGTAAGCCCAATAGGCAGTCTCCATATCTTTTACTATTTCATCCGCTGGTAAGCCTGTTGCTGGAGCAATAATCTCACCCAGAGTCTTCTTAAAATCTTCTTTTTCAGTTTCAGGAACTCCCTGGAATCTGAGAATCATGTTGACCTTTTCCATTTGCAGCTGTAACAAACGATTTTCTTGAAGGTTTTGTTTTGTTTCCACATCTCCCATTCTTTTCTTCATTTTCTTATTTGCGGTGTCCATCTCTGTAATTTTCTCAGTCGAATGCTCCACTTTCTTCTCCATTTCTGCCAGCTGGCGCTGCTGTAGAGCAAAGTTTTGGTTTAGCGAGGCCAGTTGCTGGTTAATACCATCGAGTTGCTCCATCATCGGCTTGAGCATATCTGCTAACATCTTCATGACGTCTGCTCCCTCTTCCGGTTTTGGGCTCTGACTGCCTGGTGCTTTCGCTTTTAACCTTCCTCGGGAAGCCGCCATTTTACAGTTTTGTTTACAATTTCAAACTGCTTCACAAGGGCTACAAAAACTTGTTGCTTCACTATCGGCACTCACGTAAGTCTCTCAAAATAAACTCGCTGTTTATTTCCTCCCTTCAATACGTTTATCTGTTCATGCGCTTAAGAGGCATCCCTCTTTGTGCTCCGCTTTTCCCATGGGGTGTGTGTGTGTAATCATTTTTTAAAAATACTCCGTTTAATTTGAACTCACGTTCATTGCTGGTCATATCTCTGACCTCGCTCACATCTTTCGTTATTCCGCTCAATATCCCACGCTTGTCCCGGTCGAATTAGCTTGTGCCCGAAGGCCACACAACAGCAGGACCGTCGGGGTGGAGGGAAGCCTCGATTCTCCAGCATCGAGCCGTCGAAGTGGCTAACCCTCAAAAGCCTTCTGGCCTGGAGCCTATCACAAAGGCTCCGTGGGGATGCCACTTGAGGTAGCACCCCTCCATGCTGCTGGTGTGCTAATCGCTCCCCCGAGATCCGGGGAGAGCGACCGCCATCGCCAATCCACAAACTGGAAGCGGAAATATCCCTTGCTGTGTTAACTGTGTCCTGTCTCCTTTGCCTGGTGTCACTGGGTGTGTTTGAAATCACTGTTTGAGGCATGCGCTGTGGCCAAACACTTCTTTGCGTTTTGAAATCACTGCTTGAGGCATGCGCTGCGGCCAAACACTTCTTTGCGTTTTCCTGGAGAAAGGCCTGCGGGGTTTCTTGAACTCACAGCAGAGGCTGTTGGAGATTTTGAGGAGTGACTCCCACCCCCTTCTTGCTTTTGCAGATTCATCAAGGCAAAGCCCGGAAAGAGAGAATCCTGAGTGAGACCTCTCAGCTGGCCCTGTGTGGTGTCAGCCAGAGGCGCGAATGGTAAGAAAAAGCGGTGTGTGTGTGTGCATGCAAACACACAATCAAGTGCAGGAACCAGCAAAACCACAAGCCATCTTCTTCCTTCAAGGGTCCTTCACTTACCACTAGGTGGCTGTACTGGGGCATAAAGTGGGGGAGAGATGGGGCTTGGCTCCACTGGAGCTTTTCCGTAGTTGGAAGGATTTCCACTCATGGAGCATGATATTCTCATCTCCCCCCTCCCACTGAAGCCCCAAATGCCCCCCAACCAAATGCTTCTCCTGGGGAGGGATGGGATCACTCTAGAACAACATTTTTTGGGGATATTTAGGGCTGCAGTGGGAGGGGGAATCATGCTGCATGTATGGAAGTCTTTCTGCCTATGGGAATGCTCCAGCTGGCTCCTCTTCTCCTGGTTCTTGTCTGGTGCAAGATTACTGATAACCGGGGTGGCATCTTCTTGGTTAGCAGCACAAAACAGGCATCAGCTGATGTAGACCCTGAAATGCAGCCCTATTCACCAGATAGTCTTATACCCGGAGGACTGGACTGTGTCTTTAAGGTTCATATTGCCCTGTGGTGTGGTTTTTGGAAGCCGCCCTCAGCCCGCCTGGCAGGGAGGGCGGGGTAAAAGTGAAATAAATAAATAAATACATAAATAAATAAAATACATTTCAGTTTATTGGAACTTCATTTTTAAAAACGGTCCATCTAACCAAGAGTGTCTGGAGTGGCTGTCCCAAAGCAGGACTTTAAAAAAAGAAACAAAACCTTTTGTGTTAAGACTTTTCTGCATCCTCATTTCCCTCACTTGTGTGTTCTTGTCATTCTGGGTTTTTTTCCATTCCTGCACATGTTTTGCTTCCTCTAGTGGTCGATTCAATAGTACAGTGCTTTGTGTTCAGCATATCTTCCTGCAGATTGAAACCACAGGTTTTTATGCTGGACATAAAGCGATGTAATATTGAATCGACCACTAGAGGGAGTAAAACATGTGCAGAAAAGGAAAAAACCCTCAAAATGACAGGAACACACAAGCAAGGAAAATAAGAATGTGGGAAAGCCTTCTGTCTGGGCAGGTTTCATTGGTAGCTGTTTGTGTTTGCACTCTTTTCAGAAGTCATTTTTTTTTTTTACCCTTTGGGGATATCACATGGAAATATTCAGTGGAACCCAGTTTTTTACTACATGGTGTTTTGAAGGCAAGGCAGGTTTCTCTTTGCCTGGCTAGAGGGATGAATGGACATGGTTGTGTATATATGTGCCCTGCAGGCTGGACACAAGCTTGCCCCCCAACCCAGCCCCTCAGTTTCCTCCATTCCCTTTGGAGGGCAGGATCTTCTCCCTGCAGAACATCCTTCAGGCACTGCGTTTCCTGGGACACCAGCTGTTCCAGCTGTTCTGGAAGCCTGGCCGTGCCCCAATCAGGTGATTCTCTCCTGCTTCTAACAAGGGGCATGAAGGTAGCATGTGCTTTTTAACAAGGTTTTAGCATGTGCATTTGCTTGGTGCAGCAGTAACTGAACCTTTGGAAATTACAAAAGTCTGGCCCTCGCCTCCCTGTACAGCTCCCTTCCATCTGCATTTTGCTGCACTGGACCAGACGATCCCCAGCACCATATGGGGGTGGTAGGGGAGAAGGAACGAACATCTGGACTGATGCCTGCAGCTAGAGCTTTGCGTTCTGTGTCGGTAGGCATCCCAAAACTCTGCACCAGGAAAAGCTGGATTCTCTGACCTGCACAAATTATGCAAGTGAACTGTAAGTTCACATACGCTTTGCTCACTGCGCATCATTTATTTTATTCTGCTTTTCCTAATCCCACTGAGCTTTGCCCCCCCAACTGTCAAAAATCTTTTCCAGTCTCTCTTGGGCTTCTTGTTCCTGACCTCCTGACTCAGAGCCCAAAATAAAACCATTAAGAAAAGTATTTCAGGAAAATATAAAAAGCGGGTAAAGCGATGGTGATAAATTTGTGGTGCTCTTGTACGCCATTAGTCCCATTTCCTTTAGTGACAGAACTCATTTTGCTGCAAAAGTGCACAGAGAGCGGCTCCCCTTTTGGATCAGTGTGACAGGCTTCTGTGGGCTGTCTCTTGGTCTTATGTAGAGAGTTGCCCGTCAGTCTGAACTGCGTGATCCTTCTCTTTAATGTAATTATTACAGCTTATCCAAACTGGACATTCTAGAGTCTGGCTCAGAGGTCAAGAAGATTAGTGGAAGAGGAGAGAGTAAAGAGAGGGACTTAGCAGATATTGTTTAGTAATTAGACAAAACGCATACACAGTTAAAACACATACACAGGAAGGAGGGTCATGGTTTAGCCCCCCTTGCCCGTATATTTGGTTTGACTTTCAATTTAGAGTCATCTCTCCCACTTCAGACTCCCCGCTTCCTTGGTTTGCCAAGGGTCTGCTGCTGCCGGCTGAGCGAGTAAGAAGTATAGTTGCCCACAAAATGGGGATCTTTTCTCTGCCTGAAATTTGGCAAGGAGGATCCCTTGAATGGAGGTGTATAAGGCTGTCATCCTAGCTGGGTGGTGTAATTCAGCCCCCCCCCCCGGAAGTGTGTTTCCCACTGTTCCCAGCAGATACAAAGTCAAAAAGAAATAAAGAAAATGAACACATGCACTAGTGACAACAAGGAAAAACAAAATTAAAACTAGAACAGGGGAAAAAAATTGTACATCCCAAGTTGGTATTGCATATAGCACCCTTTTGAAAGGGGAGAGGGAGGTCAGAGGGAATGACAGAGCAATGATTCTGGCTTAAATACTGCCAGTGTTGTGATTGGGGCAACCTCCTGCCCCATTCACACACCACACACATTCTCTCTCTCTCTCTCTGCACACTTGTGGTCCTGTTTTCTTCTTCCTTTTAGTGCCCCGGAGACAAGTGTGATCTTGGAAAGCTCCTTGGAGGAAATTGGCACCACCGAGGTTCTGGCAATGAGAAAACAAGTATGGGAAGGTTTTCTATTGGTCCCCCCCCCAAGGTGGGGTTCCTGCTCCCCCTGGCAGGAGAGGCCCCATGAGGGTTGCCTTCCTTTTCAGCAAGGCTTCCCGAGCCTCCTTTCCATGCCTGCCCTGGGTCTTCAGCTTCTCTCTTTTGCACGGTCTCTTGCTGCTGACCTTGTCTTCCGCCCCTTTTCTTTCCTTTTGAAAATATGCAGTTGGCTAAAATCTCGGGGAGGCTTCGGAGTCTGGAGGAGCAATACATGGGCTGGCGTCAGAAGGAGCTGGTGATCTACTCCGTGCTGGTCTCCACGTGTCTTCTCAATATGTGGCTTTGGATGCGGAGATGAGGATGTGAGGCTGTAGGAAGCCGCGTGTGTGAGACGGGGAAAGGATGAGGCTTGTTTGCGCTTTGTTCTTTTTGACTTTCACTGCCCCTCTGCCTAGATACTCTGGGACTTGACTGCTCCTGGTTGTAATAGGAGAATGGACAGAACGAGGTGCACTTGCTACTTTAGAGGAAGTGGGATGGATGTCGCAGCACACACTTGGTGGCTGGAAGGGAAGGAAGCAACACTGGGCTGCAGTTGGACCAGCAATGAGTGGAGTTTGGAGTCCTCCAAAGATGTCTAGTGCTCCAAGGAATGGTGATGGCTACCTGCAAATAAGCAGCTCTTTTACTCGAACCAGCCTGGGGTACAGGTAACCCACCTGAGTCCTCAGTGGACTAAAGCCATGTTTCCATTAAGGGAGCCCTCAGGACATTTTGGACTAAGGCAGCTCAGACTTTTAAATGACTCCAGAACAAGTGGACACTTGAGTTCCCTGAGATGATGTTTTTTTGGGGTGGGTGGGTTTCTAATGCCAGTTATCACCAAAACCGACGGGATGTCTGTCATGGCAAGGGACAAGAAGTGTCTTCTGTCTATCCCACTGGGGTTTACATGTGCAATCTTTGAATACGGGTAAGGAAGCCATCAGAAGATAATAGACATTGTCTCTGTAGTAAGGAGTTTGGGAGCAGTTGACTATAAAATCTACCAGTGTCCATTGTAATCTTATACTAAGAGACTGTGGGGGTGGTACTGTTGGACTTTGCTAATGCCAAGGGCCCTCCTCTGTAAGGAAAAGGATTTGTAGAACTGACATTCTCCTGACTGCAATGTTATACCCATAGAATGTGAGCATCTGGGCTGCCTGTCAGTAATTAATAACATTTGAGTGTTCTGAAATCTTAATAAAATTGTGAACATATGAAACTAACATATTATTTAGGCTTTTGGTTCATTTTGCTCAGGATTGTCTTCACAGTAGATTTCCAAGTTTCCAGGCAGAAAAAGGTCTTTCCCAACACTGTCTGAGGACTTGCACAGTTCCACTGGATGGAATTCCCAGCATTTTTGTTTGTTTGAGATCCTACAACTGGAGAAGGCAAGGACTGAACCTGGGACCTTCTGACTGCCAACAGGTGTTCTGCCACTGAGCCATGCAATGTCTGGTAATGTTTGGCATGAATGGAAAATACCATGGCATTTGTGCTGTCTTGAAGGAATCACACGAGACAGCTCTCTTGAGGGTAGAGAAATCTGTCTGCCTTTCAAGGCAGCAAGAATTTATTTTATACACACTCTGCCCCCCTCACCCACCGTGAGGTGAGGCTGGGGCTTGCACGTACAGAAACAGGGGAAAACAGATACTTTTAGGGAGGATGCTTAAGGCTGCTTACATAGTACAATAATTAACAAGCTACCCTTAGCTTTAAAATGCCCATAGGTACAGGATGTGCAAAGGTCAGGACTCTTAGTTGATCAGAGTCACTGATCAATCCAGATGTTTACAGAGTCTGGAAATGTGGGCCCGAAGCAGGACAGGTGTGCCTTATCGCTGATCTTTGCCCACATTTTATCGCTGACCCTTGCCCACATTGTCTTCTTCACATGGCCTCTGGTTTGTGCACACACTCTTGTTTTCTTGTCAGACGTCTGGAGAGGTAAATCTTTTCAGCTCTCTCAGGCTCAAGAGTCAGGGAAATCTTGGCCAAGGGGCTCTTCTTGAAAAAAGACTGTCCATTGCTCCAAGGGTTTGACCCCAAAAGGGGTTCCACCATGTCACGAATAGCGTTTGTTCCACAACGAGGAGGGTCGATTAAGGTAATATTAAAGTAATATTAAAGTAATATTTTGTACTCCCTCCGATCTTCCATAATTTCCTTGGCTGGGTTCTCGCTCTGCCGTCCCTTCTCTGACCCAATGATGTCGTTCCGTGTTGTGCCCTTGTATCCTCTTCTGGGTTGTTTGGGGTAAGTTCTGACGACTCCTTCTGACATACCCCCCCTTTAACTCCGTACTCCTGTCTCTCAAAGTCTTGAGTGCGGGACATTCGTAGAGACGAGATAAACAATCGGCGTTGAGATTCTGAGTCCCAGCTCAGTGAAGGACAGTGAACCTGTAAGGTAGCAAAGAAAGATACCATCGTTGTATACGAGAATTAACTTCTTTCATACGAGAAAGCCATTGTAAGGGAGCATGGTCCGTCACCACCATAAAGTGATTATTACAAAGATAATACTTGAGAGTGGTAATCGCCCATTTTAAAGCTAAAGCTTCCCGTTCTATAGTAGAATACCGTTGTTCAGTCTCTGAAAGTTTCCAACTGAGAAATAAGATGGGCCTTTCAGCCCCTTCTATGTTCTGTGCCAGAACTGCTCCCAAACCCATGGCCGATGCGTTGGTTTGAACTAAAAAGGGTTGGGAGAAATCAGGGTCTTGTAGAACGACGTCCGTTTGCAGGGCTCTCTGTAAATCCTTGAAAGCATGAGATGGTCTTGGTGACCAGTCGAGTAGGGTAGGGCCCTTCTTTTTCAACATGTCAAAGGTGACGCTCTAGATGCATATCCAGTGATAAATCGACTATGAAATCCTACAAGCCCTAAAAATTGTCGCAACTGTTTCTTTGACTTGGGACGTGGGAAATCATGTATCTGTAGTACCTTCTGGGGTTGAGTTTAATTACACCTTGTCCTACTATGAACCCTAGATACTTTAGTTCCTTGAAGCCTATCAAACTCTTCTTAGGATTTGCCGTCATCACTGACATTTCAGCTAGTTCGGTTACCCATAAGCAAGGCCTCTCATCTCCCTTCCATTTACGATTACGAAATTTCTGATGAAAGGATTCATCTGTTATTTCAAAATGGTCTAAAATGGCCTTTTTCAAGGTGGGATAATCAGCGGCTTGTATCTTGGAAAGTGAGCATAACACAGTTTGTGCCCTCCCTGTAAGATACGGTCCCAAAAGATACGCCTATTGGGCTGCCGGCCACTGAGCCATTTCGGCCGTTCTTTCAAACGTTTCCAAAAATAGCTCAACATCGTCTTCTGGGGTTAATTTAGTCAACAAGGGAGGAGGATTGTGGAGCCCACTCGGCGTCCCTGCCTGTCCCTTAGTTTGCTCCCAGGTCTTACATAAATCCCTTACCAATACCGCTTGTGTTTCTTGTTGATGATGTACCCATTCTTGCATTACCCACTCTTGTCGTTCAGCCATCCACTGGGAAAATTGGATAAAGTCAAATGGCTGGTGGGTCGGGGGATTCACTGGTTCTGTCGTCATCTTGGATGGCTCCATAGGACGTTGACTCAAAGCAGGAGGTACCCACCCCGCAGGGCGGGGAAGTTTGGGTTGGGGGTACAGACTCAAATCCCTGTACGGGCCACCACTGTCATGAATAGCGTTTGTCCTCTGGTTCGGATGTCGCCAGATTCCACAATGAGGAGGGTGGATTAAAGTAATATGAGGCATAATACAACAACAGCCTCAGAACTCTATTGGAAGAGCCTCGAATCTCGGGTCTCTCACTATTTATCCATGCGAAAACCCCTGGGACAGTGTTACTTCACAGCTGTTTCCCAGGCCTCCTTTCGTTCTGATTTTGTCATCCCCGGCTGTGTGTATCTCTCCTCTTTATTTCCACATAACCCACTTCCCCATTTAAAGGAACAGAACTCTGTATCCTGTGCATTCAGCTTCCCTCCTGTCTGGACCGGCGTTTCTACTTCCTCTTTTCGTCGGCTCTGGCAGTTGTCGGTGGTATCTTGGTTCAGGTAATGAGAGGGGCTCGCGTCTTCGTATTTTGTACTCCCTCCGATCTTCCATAATTTTCTTGGCTGGGTTCTCGCTCTTCCGTCCCTTCTCTGACCCAATGATGTCATTCTGTGTTGTGCCCTTGTATCCTCTTCTGGGTTGTTTGGGGTAAGTTCCGACAACTCCGTCTGACACACAATTCTTGGTGAGGGAAGTGGAGGTACATAACGAGGGCATTTTCCCACCCTTGGATGCTGCTGGCATGTCAAGGTTGCAGAGAAGCATTTCCATTTGAGCTGCTTGCATGTGTTGGAAAGAGAGTGCATTTCAGAGTGGGTGGGTGGGGAGAGGTTAAGAATAGAGTTGCCAGTTATGGGTGGAGAAATACCTGGAGATTTGGGGCTGGAGCCTGGGGAAGGCAGGGTTTGGGGATGCCACAGAGTCCACCCTGCAAAGGAGTCATTTTCTCCAGGGGAACTGATCTCTGCTGCCTGGGGATCAACTATAATAGTGGGAGATCTCCAGGCCCCACCTGAAGGTTAACAGTCCTGGTTAAGAAGCTTGCTTGGAAATGTTTGGTGTACCTTATGGATCTAAGAAACAGGGTTGGGCATGAACTGAGAAAATGTGGTTCAGTTTGTGGTCTGTGGCTTGCCTGGTTTGTGAACCATGAACCATCATGAACTTTTAAGAGGTAAAAGAACTGGTTCTGTTTGTGAGGTTTGTGACACAGTAGAATGCCCCCCCCCTGTAGCATGCTAGAGACACCAAACTCGCAGGAGATCTCTGGATGACTCTCCTCTACCTGCTCTTCAAGTTTGATGTGTATTGCATTTAAGGAGTTCAAGTTACAGCCAGTGTTCCCTCTAAGCTGAGTTAGTGTGAGCTAGCTCACAGTTTTTTAGCCTCCAGCTCACACATTTTTGTCTTCGCTCAGGAAGGATGGCTCCAGAGCAAACTAATGTATGCAGCAGCCAAATCGCTCACTCACAACTTTAATGCCAGTAGCTCACAAAGTAGAATTTTTGCTCACAAGACTCCACAGCTTAGAGGGAGCATTGGTTACAGCCCCCCCAAAAAAGTGCCTTTAGGAAAGTGCTTTCTGGGGAAATGACAGGTACAGATTCAGGAGTGTATAGAATCATTCCGGTGTAAGCTAGAGACACTAAACTCACAGGGGATCTCTGGTTTACTCTCCTCTCCTACTCTCCAAATTTGGTGAGGATTAGATTTAAAGGGTCTGAGTTACAGCCCCCCAAAGAAGGTGTCCCCATCCTCCATTGTTTCCAATGGAGGAAAAGAAACAGCAAAAAAGCAAGGGCAATTGAAGCCCAGCAGTACAGAATCAGAGTTGTGGATAACCTCTGCAATAGAAACTGAAGGGGGGGCAGTTTTACAAGCCCAGCAAAACCAGTGCAATGTGCCCAGCAGAACCAGTGCTACTGGGTCAGTGTAAACCCAACAGTATTAGGCTCAAACTACTCTCTGCACTAGCAACTGAAGGTGGGGGACATTTTTGCAAAGCCCAGTAGAACTCAGTGCCACTGTGGCAATGCCAGTTCAACAGGGCTGATGTCTAGCGCAGAATAACACTCCAAGCAAGGGGGGGGGGCAGGTTTGCAAGCCCAGCAGAACCAGTGCAGTATACTGGTGCCTAGCAGAACCCAATGTGGTAATGCCAGCTCAATCACAATCCAAGCCGGGGGGGGGCATTTTTGCAAGCCTAGCAGAACCATCACAATGTACAGAGTGCCCAGCAGAACCCAGTGCCACTGTGGCAATGCCAGCTCAACAGAACTCATGTCAAGCACAGCATCACAATCCAAGTCAGGGGAGTTTGCAAACCCAGCAGAACCCATGCAATATACTAGTGCCCAGTAGAACCCAGTGCCAATGTGGCAATGTCAGCTCAATCACAAACCAAGCAAGGGGGGGCATTTTTGCAAGCTCAGCAGAACCAGTACAATGTACAGAGTGCCCAGCGAAACCCAGTGCCACTGGCATTGCAAATTTAAAAGGACTGATCTCAAAGCACAGAGTCACAAATCCAAGCAAGGGGGTGGGTGGGATTTTGCAAGCTCTGTGCAAGAAAGGAAGGTGGAAGGGGGGGCCCTCTGACATGACTAGTTTGAAACTGACAACAGTGTCTCCAAAGCTGGGGGATTCCGGCCCCCCCATTGCTTTGAAGTTTGGTGAAATTTTTGTTTGACGGGAGACAGTCTGTCTGGAAATGTATCTGTTCAGGAACCAGCACAAACCTCCACAAACTGCTTGAAAGTTCATGGAAAGTTCATGTGGGTTGACTTGCCATGAACGTCTGTTCGCGAACCACGAACTGCCCAAATATGTCATGAACTTTAGTTCGTGCCCATCCCTACGGTAAAACATGTCTTCCACCCTTCCATGATTTCCCTGGGAATGGGCCCAAATTAAGCATTTTTAAGACCAGCGGATTTCAGTGGGAATATTTACCATTAAAAACTGAGATACAGGAAAAGCAGAGGGGGTGGGTGTTGGTGGCATCCAGGACCTAAACAGAGCTGGAGGGAGCTGAATGTGGGCCTAGTGAGCTTGACTCACACTAAACCAACCCATGTGACTTTCTTGAGGCAGGTCCAGACCTCAGACCTCAGTTTCTCCTCTGTAGGTCTTCATCCTAAAGGTTTAATTATTCAATGCTTTAAAATAGCCAGAGATGACAACCAGGTGAAGAGTTGCCTGCTGTCCCGGTTCCTTGAATGGTTGGTGTCACCTCCCTGTTCATCCCCCTTGCGGCTTTCTCTCAGGAGAGGCTTGTTATGTATTTAACAGCATGTTTTGTAACTGAGAAACTCTGGGGAACCAAAGGCCATGTGCCACAGGAACAGAAACAGACAGACTGTTGCTCTTCCAGCCCCAGCTGTGCTCTCTGGGCCCAACTAGACATTTGCTTTTTAAAAGATTTGGGTTTGGGTTTCCTGGATGGAACTCGGGTTCCTGCAGCCACACAGCAGCCACAGGGAATGGCTTTTAAAAAACCAAGCAGAGCCCATTTGAGCTTGGGATGATGTGGGGGAGGAAAGGCTCCTGCTTCCTCCCCATCTCTGTCTGGTACCAAAATAATGCTGGGGCGGGGGGGGAGTTATATCCCCATTTTTGCTGCTCCGTGTGGAGTATTCTGTGCATATGGAGCAGCAAAAACAGGGAAATAACTCTCTCCAGAGCTTTTTTGGCATAGGGAAATGGCTGTAGGGGGAGGGAGGCAGCAGCTCTTCCCCCCAGCAATGGAAGCTTTCTGGGGGGGGGAGAAGAAGAAGAAGAGGAGGAGGAGGAGATTGGATTTATACCCCAGTCTTCACTTGGAGTCTCAGAGCGGTTTACAAACTCCTTTCCCTTCCCCTCCCCACAACAGACACCCTATGAGGTAGGTGGGGCTGAGAGAGCTCTTTTGAGAACTACTGTTTCAAGTACAGCTCTGACAGAACTATGGCTTGCCCAAGGTCATCCAGCAGCTGCAAGTAGAGGAGTGGGGAATCAAACCTGGTTCTCCCAGATTAGAGTTTGTGCACTTAACCACTAGACCAAACTGGCTTTTTTTTTTTGAATAGCCATTCCCTTCAGCTGCTTTGTGCATGCAGGGAACTGGACCAAACTCTTTAGAAAAGCGTACATCTAGATTGCCACACCCCCATGTTGACTAGGTTTGTCTGCCCTTGGAGTACATTCCTCCGATTTCCCACACTTTGGTTTTTCTCCCTCCAGAGGAGATGTAAGGCATCCTCCAAGTAAGTTCTTTCTGTTGCCAACTAGGACAAATGGCAGAAGGATCTGCCCAAGAGCTTCATTGCAGCATTCCCAGGTTGGTCTGTGGGCCCTTTCTGTTTGCAAATTGGGCTGCAGCCCTGACTGACTAGTCCCTGCTTACGAATTGAGCATGGAGGCCACTGTAGTGTTCCATTTCCCCCCAGCCATACTGGATCTGCATATTCTGGTAGAGCACCCTCGGTGACAGCCAGGGTGTAGTGGTTAAGAGCGGTGGAGTCTAATCCGGAGATCCGAGTTTGATTCCTGACTCCTTCACATGAAGCTTGCTGGGTGAGCTTGGGCCAGTCGTAGTTCCCTCAGAACTCTCTCAGCCCCACCTACCTCACAGGGTTTCTGTCCGGGAAGAAGAAGGGAAAGCAATTGTAAGATACTTTTAGACTCTCTTTGTTGATGTTGCCATGAAGTCACAGCTGATTTATGGTGACCGCATAGGGTTTTCAAGGCAAGAGATGGTCAGAGGTGGTTTGTCATTGCCTGCCTCCATGTCATAACTCAAGTGTTTCTTGGTGGTCTCCCAGTCAAATACTAGCCAGGGTCAACCCTGCTTAGCTTCTGTGATCTGGCTAGTCTGGGCTATTTGGGTCAGGGCTTGAGACTTCATAGGTTAGAGAGAAGGAGGGTATAAAAACCAACTCTTCTTCTTCTCTCCTTGGTGCTATATAGAAATTGGGGGAAGGCAGGTTTCAGTTGCCAGAGGCAACTCTTTTGGAACACTAAGTCCAGTCACTGAAGATTGCATCTCCTGGGTTACATAATTTTGAATTTCTGAGCCAGCTTTAGCATGTTCTTTCAAACAGCTGGAAGCTAAGCTAGAAATTATGTGTTTTACATTATGTGAACATGTGTGGTTCATAATGTGGTAGCAATAAGCCAAAGGAGTTCTGGGGCTATATGCAATCAAAGGAGTTTTGGAAATTGTTACTGGAAAATGTGCATTTCTTCAAAGCTTCTGTTCACCTTGAGAAATCTACAGATTTTTTTGGGGTGGGGTGAGATCAGGGTTGCCAGGTTCCCTCTGGCCAGCGATGGTGGGTGTAGGGTGGCCGGATCCAGGTTGGGGAACTCCTGGAGATTTGGGGATGGAGCCTGGGGAGGACAGCAAAGCCATAGAGTCCACCCTCGAAAACATCCATTGTCTCCAGGGAAACTAATCTCTGTAGTCTGGAGATGAGCTATAATTCCAGAGGATCCCCAGGTCCCACGTGGAAGCTGGCATCCCTAGGTGAGATGTCCTGGTGTCAATAATTTAAAATGTTAGAGCCGGCTCAGAAATTTACCGCACACCAGCCAAGTCATAGAATCCAGCTAGCATTTTTTTTTTAAGCTAAACAGGTACCGCCTCCAGTGGGGATTGCATTCAGGACACAGCTCAGCCTCTGTTTTAAAAAGTATGGTTGGTGGGGATAATCTGCTGCACGAGATCCCTCCTGCCTTGCTGAGCTAAAGCCCGATGAAGGGTTAAGTGCAGAGGCAGCTGAGGCAAGAGGCGAGGGAGAGAGCATGTGTGTAGCTCCCCTTTCATCCCTCAAGACACAAAGCAGTGAGCAATTAATTTGTATGAAGTGCACTATCCCTTGCAGTTGGAGGCAGGTGTGTTGCAGCAAGAGGCACATGCTTGGAGGCACTGCCCTAGCTTTTGTCGCCCCAGAAGTTTGCATGGTCTTTTCGCTTTTTGTGGTCACCATGAACCTGGTGCTACCAGCTGGGTTTCAGGGGTTGGGAAGCAGAGGGTGAGTGACTGAGCAAGGGGAACTGTTTTTCTGTGCCATAAGTCATGGTAGTGGGTCATTTATGACTGGTCCGGACTGCTGAAGATGCTGCAGCATCCTTGGGATGAATTTTGAACACTCCAGGTTACTCTGGTAGCCTTTTGAAGCAGCAGAGCATGAAGAGCTCTCACAACTCATCACAAACGGTGCCAAGAAGGGAATCCTGAGCTCAGAGAGTGGATTGCTTTGCCTTACTACCAAGGCCAACTGGAACCAGCCGCTCCTGCCTGCCTACCTTTTTTCCATGCTGGGTTTGGCTCTGGACACCTGATCGTGAGTACAAGAAGGGAAAGGAATTGCATGACCCTCAACCTGTTCAAGATGGGGGGGGGCGGAGGCTGACAAAGGGCTGCCCACAGTCACACCACTGGCCACACATTGCTAGACAGAGGCTGCTCCACGAAAAGCACAACCCCTCATTGCTGTTTGTGTCTGAACTCTTCATCCCAGTTAGTGTGCATCTTTTGTTGTGTCATTGTGTTCAGGGGAACATTTATGTCATCCCTGACTGCTTCTGTACAAAACAAACAAAAAAGGAGGGGAGGGGGGGTGTTATTTTACATGTGTCAAGACTTGGAAAGGGTCCCAGATAGTTGTTCACCTTTATGGCGCAGGCAGGGAGAGTTACTGTCAAAGGACTTGGAGATAATTTTTGAAGAACTGAACAGTGAGCAATCATTCTCGGATGAAGCAACAGCCATCCCTGTCAAGGAGCCAAAGTAGATTTCAAGTTTTTAATGAGTTGGGTCTGGGTTCTATGGAAACAGTGCTGGGAGGGGGAGCTATTTCCTTGGTTTTGCTGCTCCACATGTTGTATTCTGCACATAGAGCAGCAATATCTGGGAAATAACTTTCCCAGCCCTGTTACTGAGCAGGTAAATGGCTCAGAGGGAATGTAGGAACCCTTCAGGCTCTCCTTTATTTTTTAAAAAAACATTTCCTGCAGCTGCTGTGACGCTGTTGAGAACTCGAGCTGGGAACCCAGACTCAACTAGTTAAAAACCCCAAATGTCTAGTTTGGCCCACAGATAGCTCTAACAACTCCCAGTAAGCCTTTGGGCTATAAACAATGGAAAAGGTGCCAACTGACTGACTGGGCTCTCTTCCCCAACGGACACTCTCAACTGCCCTGGAATACGCTGGGCCTCCACACCACTCAGCTCCGCCCTGCCCAACATTCTCACAAGGCTGCGGCCTCATTCTCCAGTCCCAGCGGGAAAGAATTGGGCCTCTTCTTTTGCCTTCTTGGACCAGGGAAACAGGACTCAGGTCCTCTTTCAGAAGCCTCCCTCCCTCCCTTAGCACTGCCTGCCCCAGCTCAGAAAAGCCTGGAAGGTAAAAAAGGGGAGTGTCTGTGGTATTTGGGATCTGGGGGGTGGGGGAATTCTGTCACATGGAGGGTTGACAACTCTGAATTGGGGGGCGGCAGAGCCTAGGGTTGCCAGCCTCCAGGTGGGGCCTGGAGATCTGCTTTTACAACTGATCTCCAGGTGACAGAGATCAGCTCCCCTGGAGAAAATGGCTGCTTTGAAGGGTGGGCTCTATGGCACTGGACCCCTGCTGATACCCCTTCTCCTCCCCAAACCCCACCCTCTCCTGGATCCACCCCCCCAAAGCCTCCAGGTATTTACCAACCCAGACCTGGCAACCCTAACAGAGCCTGGGGAGGGCAAGGACCTCAGCAGGGTATAATGCCACAGTCTCCACCCTCCAAAACAGCCATTTTCTCTAGGGGGGGACTGATGTCTGTAGTTAATTCTGGGAGATCTCCAGGCCCAACCCGGATGTTGGCAACCCTAAATGGTCAGAAGGTGGTCTTAGAAGTTCTCAATCTTCCTCCTCTGGTTTCAAGCCCTGATCCTGCTTGTCAGATAAGCTCCTTGCAGGAACAAGCCTATTGTGATTAGTCCAAAGAACCTTTAACTTCCTGTTAAAGTATGTAGAAAGATCAGTCTGAATTACATGCGAAGGGACAATTTTGGATTGAGGTAGGGTTGCCAGCCTCCAGGTGGGGCCTGGAGATCTCCTGCTTTTACAACTTATCTCCAGCTGACAGAGATCAGCTCCCCTGGAGAAAATGGATGCTTTGAAGGGTGGACTCCGTGGCATTGTACCGTGCTGAGGCTCCTCCCCTCCCCAAACCCCACCCTCTCCTGGATCCACCCCCAAAGTCTCCAGGTATTTTCCAACCCAGACCTGGCAACCCTAGATTGAGGGTTTCGCTCTGTCCTTTCTCAGGTGACAGATTTTGAGTTCTGAAATCACTTTCAGGCTACAACTCGCTCTCCCCTCATCAACTTTTGAACTGACTTGAGTCAGTTAGAAGAGGCCTACCCTGTTGTTCATTTACTACAGGAGATAAAATTACTGATAGAATTAAGAGAGACATATAGTTGGGTCCCCCCCCCATAGAAATACCCAAGACATTTTAAGGAGTTATGTGTAAAAAGAGGGGATAAAGAGGGTAGATGGGAACACACTGAACATAGTTAACAACCATGTGACACAAGCCATGGACTATCCCACTTGCTCCAGTGGGTTGTATTTAGTGATGGTGACAGAAACTGCTGCCGAGTTGCAGCCAGTTTATGGTGACTCGTAGGGCATTCAAAGGCAAGAGACAAACAGAGGTGGCATGCCATTGCCTGCCTCTGCATAGCCACTCTGGACTTTCTTGGTGGGCTCCAGTGTTCCCTCTAAGCTGAGTTAGTGTGAGCTAGCTCACAGTTTTTTAGCCTCCAGCTCACATATTTTTGTCTTAGCTCAGGAAGGGTGGCTCCAGAGCAAACTAATGTCTGCAGTAGCCAAATCGCTCACTCACAACTTTAATGCCAGTAGCTCACAAAGAATTTTTGCTCACAAGACTCCACAGCTTAGAGGGAGCATTGTTGGGCTCCCATCCAAGTAGCACTAACTAGAGCTTTATGAGATCTGATGAGATCAGGCTAGCCTGAGCCATCAGGATCAGGACAATGAATGCTAGAGCAGAATGCCTCACCTTCCGAACCTGAAGCATCTTGTTAAGCATCCATTGGCCTCTCCTGCCCCCCTGTTCTCGCCCTGCTTCCAGTCTGTAGCTTCAAATAGCCCAACACTTTGCTACTCTGCAATTATCAGTATACTCAGGTGCCTTTTCACAGGCTTCACACTTGAGCAGGGAGGCACTCTTTTTCAGACTGGGTGATCACCCTCCCTCCAGTTTGAAGCGGTCACCTGACATTACCCTATCCATTTCACAACCCCTAAGTGTTGCTGCTGCTACACAAAATTGCCAAAGAATAGGACTGAGTCTCAAATGACTTTGATGAAGACAACTTAGTCAGGTTTAACCAATCCATGCTCTGTCCACTCCTGATGGGTACAAGACTTTTTTGCATTGTGCCATTGCATGTCATGCAGATCTGCTGCTATGGACATGTCATAAATCACACACTTAGTCCTGCCCTGCTTCCCTGTACCTGAAGTTTTTGATGCAAAGCAAATCACAAGTTTCATAACTGGGGTTACCAGCCTGAGGAGGGTGGGGTTTGGGGGAGGGGAAGAGCTTGAGTGGGGTAGAGTGCCATAGAGTCCACGTTCCAGTGCAATCATTTCCTCCAGGTGAACTGATCTCTGTCACCTGGAGATCAGTTGTAGTAGCATGAGATCTCCAGTCACTGCCTGGAGAATGGCAAACCTAGTGACTCATAACACGCTTTCCTTATAAGAAGCCCTGAAGTTTTGTGATTCCATCTAGTAAAAATTGTTCAAAAATTAACATTTGGTAGCATTTGAGTGGGGAAGAAGAAGAAGAAGAGAAGAAGAGATTGGATTTATACCCTGCCCTTCACTTGGAGTCTCAGAGCGGCTTACAAACTCCTTTCCCTTCCCCTCCCCACAACAGACACCCTGTGAGGTGGGTGGGGCTGAGAGAGCTCTGACACAAACTGCTCTTTTTCAAGGACAGCTGTGCCAGAGTTTGTGGCTGACCCAAGGTCACATCAGCAGGTGCAAGTGGAGGAGTGGGGAATCAAACCCAGTTCTCCCAGATTAGAGTCCACGCACTTAACCACTACACCAAACTTAAACAGCTACAAAAAAAAATGTATGCCAGATCTGATGAAGATTTTAGTGGGGCATTAGGAGAAAGAAACTTCCAAATGAAGAGAGCGGTTTGGCCATGAGACCAGTTATGTGGGGGCAAGTGGGCTCTCATGTGCTAAAGGTTATTCAGAAGAGTCTGGAGGAGGTTGGACTAGATCAGGGGTGTCAAACATAAGACCCGGGGGCCAGAACCGGCCCATCTAAGGCTCTTACCCAGCCCACAAGCAACTGGTATGTATGGAAATATAAGGTATTCCCCTTTTTATGGTATCCCTTGGAAAAAAACCTAGTCTTGCATATGTTTAAATACATATATTGGGGCTTTTGTGGACTTCCCAGTAAATCAATTGCTTTCACTGCTAGGAATCAATTGCTTTTGTTTGTATTTTGAGTAAAAATAATAACGCTAATTGGGTTTTCCTGTGTCCTTTACAAAGGTTATCTTTCCGCTACCTGGCATGACGTTTTATGGGACACATGGCTCTGCCTGACAAAGTGACATTTATGTCAGAGCCAGCCCTCATAACAAAAGAGTTTGACACCTCTGGACTAGATGGCCTATAAGGCCCTTTCTAGCTCTAGGATTTTGTGCCAGCCTTTTAAAACAACTGATGTGGAAAAACATAAGAACATAAGAGACGCCAAAGTTGGATCAGGCCAAAGGCCCATCCAGTCCAACACTCTGTGTCACACAGTGGCCAGAAATACCAGTGCCATCAGGAGGTCCAGCAGTGGGGCCAGGACATTAGAAGCCCTCCCACTGTTGACCCCCCCCAAGCACCAAGAAGACAGAGCATCACTTGCCCCAGAGCCCCTAGCTATACCTTGTGGCTAATAGCCACTGATGGACCTCTGCTCCATATGCTTATCTAATTCCCTTTTGAAGCCGTCCATGCTTGTAGCACCCACCACTTCCTGTGGCAGTGAATTCCATGTGTTAATCACTCTTTGGGTGAAGAAGTACTTCCTTTTATCCGTTCTAACCCGACCGCTCTGCAGTTTCATTGAGTGCCGACGAGTTCTTGTATTGTGAGAAAGGGAGAAAAGTACCTCTTTCTCTACCTGCTCTTTCCCATGCATAATCTTATAAACCTCGATCATGTCACCCCTCAGTCGTCTTTTCTCCAAGCTAAAGAGCCCTAAGCGCTTTAACCTTTCCTCATAGGGAAAGTGTTCCAACCCTTTTATCATTCGAGTTGCCCTTTTCTGCACTTTTTCCAAAGCTATAATATCCTTTTTAAGGTGTGGTGCCCAGAACTGCACACAGAGTCCATTCGAAACTGCTGCACCTTAAAGCTAGTGGTCGGTTGCTCTGCTCCGCACTTGCAGTTTTCATTCCGACTTTTCTCCTCCTTCGAGAGGCTCAGAAAGAGAAGCACCAGCTCCCAGGTGCCCCCCCCCCCAGCATCAGGGCTCTCATTACAGCTGCAGTCCTATCAAGGATGTCTGGGAGAGTATCTCACACCTGTTGTTAGGGTAGGGCTTGATGCTCATGCTGTCACCTTGGTAACAGTGACAAAGATGAAAGCCACTGGGAAAAGCGCCTTTGTTCTTTACTAATAACATAGAGGGATCACATGGGAGAGGGAGAGGAATGGGGCATGGTGGAAAAAATGTCAAGGGTCTAAGAGTGGAGAAACATAGGAGAGAAGGAAGGACATAATTAAAATTGGAATGGACTGCATGTATGCATTTAGCCAGTTCATATCTGCATCAGTTGAAAATGGTGACAAACCAACTTATTTATTAACATGTAAAGTCAGGCTTTTTTTTAAAAAAAATGAAGCTATTTATCAGTTATAGTCCATATCACTAATTACAATCCATGAACACTTGCAGTGGAATAAAATCTTGTTCTCCTTCAAGGTGCCACGGGACTCCTGTTTGTTTTTGCTGCAACAGCCGAACCCTCAGGAATCCTTGTAGGTAATGAATTGTTTCTCCATATCACAGATGGGAAACTGTCAATGCAAAGCAACGATTTGCCAAGTGCAGGCCAGGTGTGTGTGTGTGCATGTGGATGATGTGGGACTGGGAGGGTTGTGAAGTTACATCCCAAATCTGGTACTGATGCAGCTGCTCTGCTGTGCTTCCAGCTTCTTAATTATCTGAAAGTAGCACGCTACTTCAGTTAAAAAGAATAAATTATACACCTTTTGACAAAAGTTCTCAGAGGACTGTGGCAGTTTTTATACGTTGTTATTCTGCCGTCTTCTCTGTTACCATCCAGTACTCTCAGTCAGACGCAGGCAACCTTTTTAGCCTGGACCAACTCCCTTGCAATGTCTGCCTGTGAAGATGTTGGTGTGCTGGCAATCAAAAGGAGTGGGGGAGATGAGAACTGTACTTGGCCAGACAGACAGGAAGCAAGCTCAGCCCCAGGTGTGCTTTCCAGAATCTCAAGGGCTTGTCTTAGTTCCCAGGGTGGAGAACCATCTCTACCTGCTGAGCAAATGGGCTGTTGCACCACTGTGCATACTGTGGGTTGCCTGTTCCTGCTGTAGCTGGTACACCATCCTGACTTTCAATAGGTAGTTCCCTTGTTACTCCATCCCAGGCCAAAGGGCAATCGGGATGATGTCTCTCTGCTAAATAAAGGTGCTGCTTGCAATTGAAGCCATTCTATGTTTTTCTCCTCCATTTTGTCATGAAATCATTGTGTGAAGCATCCATGGCATGGGCACCCACATGCAGGCATCTTTCCAGATCTACTCAAATGATGCTTTACTTTGTCTTTTCTGGAGCAGGTTCATGCCTGTGCCGTCTTCTGTGCATGGAGGATGCCGGAAAAGAGCAATGGCTTGAAGACGTCCCCTGGCCAACTGTCTCTGAAAACTGTCACTGCCAGAAAAGAGCGGAATAATTTGAGCAGGTGATGTGCTCTTGGGTTTCTGGCAAGGGACCAGCTCACAAAACCCCTCGGTCAGAGAGGCACACGAGCTTTGGGGAGGCTAGAAATTAATCGCTGAGGTATTGAGGAGGCTCTGTCACCTCTCACCTCTCCAGTCTGCAGGAGGCCAGTGAATGTGGACTGGAGTTTTCTTTCCGTGTGGTTGACGCTTAAAGTCTGCTTGGAAACCACATGACACCTGCTGGCTTTGTTGACTGGAGGCTTCTCCTAGAGGCGCAGATGCGGGGGTGGTGGGTATTTGGTTGCTTACTGGTAAGGATGTTGCACATGCTTATAAATACGGTCAATGGAATCATATAGGAGGACAGTTTGTGTAAAGAAAGGGGAAACCTTGCTGAGACCACCGGGAAAGGTCAAGAGCAAACAGTCATTTACATTGAGGGTGCAGGATAGGGAGTCCCCTTCCAACCCTCCTTTTGTGTGTTAGACCACAAGATTGTGAGGAGGACAACTTAAAATGTCCGCTTGACTTGTAGGGCATCCAATCATTTGTAGCAGTGATTGCCAACGTGGCACCTGAGGGAGCCTTGGCACTCACCACTGTGTTTCCCTGAGCCCGCTTGCGTGACTCTTGGGGACAAGGCCAAAGGGTCTTGGGCAGAACAGAAAAATATAGGAAGCTTCAGATCACTCCCCACCAGCTGACTGACCAGCAAAGCACTGGACTTGCCCCGCCAGATGTGTCTGAGCCATGCGGTGGCAGATTGGCTAAGGGCACTGAAAGACTGGGTGTCAGGACCTGCCCTGGCCTAGGCTCATCTGGGGAGGAGAAGGAGAAGTCTCTTCAAGGGCTCCAGAGCCCCTGTGGTCCCATTTATACTGAGGCTCCCTGCACTTCGCAGCTGCCTTCTTAACCACAGCAGGCTTCAAGAGCTGGTGGAACAAGCAGACCAGGGACATCCTGAGTGGACCCATTGATCTACAGCATCCCCAAAGTGACCCCCAGAAATAAAGAAACCAGGCTTGGAGCCTGGACCAAGTGAGGCAGCACACACCTGGTGGCTCAGACATCCCTTACTCGAGTCTCATGCAGGAGGGGAGCACCAGTTTCTAGATTGTTGCCAGATCCAGGAGCCAAGTCTGGCCACGGAAAAGAGTGGGGTCATCAGCTCCTTGTATAAGCCTTCAGTTGATCTCTACCCACTGCTGGTTCAACAGCTCTCCAGCTTTGGGACAAACTATATGTCGTATAAGTGCCATGGGAACTTGCAGCCATATAGCAGCTGTGAGTCCCCATTGGCAATTCCTGTGGAAAAATGCAACAGGGGCCAAATTCAGATTGGGACTGTGGTACAGGAGAAGAAAGGGCTCTTGTCTTACCCCATGCCATTTTTGGGAGCTGAAACAGTTCAAGGATCATGGGGGTGGACATCATTTGTCCTGTCAGGATGTTGCACATATCTGAATGCTTGCTTTTGAAAATCATAAAGAGGGGGGGGAAGGCAGGAACCTCTCCTACCCTGGGCTACAGTGCCAATCTGAGCTGGCCCCCTGCTGTGCTTTTACACAGGAGTTGCCACTGCAATATGGCTGCCAGTCCCCTTTGGCAGCTTGTGTAAAGTATAATCTGGCCCTTAGCTTGGACTGGTCCTGGTAGCTCCTCGCAGGAGACTCCTACACCAGTGGTGGGCTCAGTCCTGGTCTGGTCTCAGGTGCCCACTGTTGAGCCTGTGCCTCTCCCCTTGCTTGCCCAGGTACAGAATAGGATGCTCTGTGCCTGGGCTGGGAAATGGCCTCCAGCAGGTGTGCAGGAAGCAAATCCTCCCCTTTGGAAACTGAAACCAAATAGTGTTTCTCTTCCAAAGCAAAGAGTTGGTCCTGGCTGTCCTGTGCGTCCATATAATAATAATGATAATGATAATGATAATAATAATAGACTGGATTTATACCCCACCCTTCACTTGGTGTCTCAGAGTGGCTTACAAACTCCTTTCCCTTCCCCTCCCCAGAACAGACACCCTGTGAGGTAGGTGGGGCTGAGAGAGCTCTGACAGAAACTGCTCTTTTTCAAGAACAGCTCTTATCAGAACTACGGCTTGCTCAAGGTCACCCAGCAGCTGCAAGTGGAGGAGTGGGGAATCAACCCCGGTTCTCCCAGATTAGAGTCCGTGTACATAACCACTACACCAAACTGGCTCTCATAGTTCAGGTGGCACATGAGAGGAGCCCATGAGGTACTGCCTGCAAATCTGCAAGGGGTGCTCATTTATTGAGTTATTTATTTTTGTTTGTTTGTTTATGCTTCATCTTTCTGTCCTCATCAGGGCCACCAAACATATTAAAAATATACATAATAAAAACATGTTTTAAAACCATTAAAACCAGAGCTAAAATATGCATGCAAAAACGATAATATAATGAAAACACAGGGCAGGAAGGAGGGTCGCTGAATCGGAATCGGCCTGAGAGAAAGAAAAAACAAAAAAGTCTTCACTCACTGGCAGAAGATAACAACAGAAGGGGGCAGATGAGTTTAGAAGCAGCTGTCTCCATCACAGGAGGAATCTTGGTGTGGAACCTCCCAAAACACGCTGTGTTGGGCCCTGCTTCATGTAGCTGGTCTACCTGCTCCATATCATGATACCCACTCCATAGCTGCGTTCTAGAAGGGCCTGCAGACTCAACAAGGTTGGGGACTTGGGCCCTGCTTCATGTAGCTGGTCTACCAGCTCCATATCATGATGCCCACTTCATAGCTGAGTTCTAGAAGGGCCTGCAGGCTCAACAAGGTTGGGGATCTCTGATTTATAGGAATGGGATTTATTGCTTGTGAGCGTCACATCCAACACACTCACGTTCTCTTAGGGCTGATTCACAGGATGCAAAGGAGGCCCTATAAGACTGTTTTCTTTGCCAGGAATTTTAATGGAGAGTGAGTTGCAGGTGTTTTATTAGACTTGGGGGTGAACTGGGGTTTTATTGTTTACTGAATGTTTTAAATTCTGTATTGTGAGATGCCTTGAGCCACAGGGAAAGCTGGGGTCTATATAAATACACAGTACTCCTGGTTGCCCCAAGGACTTTGTATCACACATGCACTGCAGGTTTCATTGGGGCTCTGTTGTGATTATAACCACAGCAGCCCTGGAGAAGGGGCTTCAGCCTCCATCCTGTGCCATTTCTCCACCCTGAGATGGCCCAGGGGGCCTGCTGTTTGCTCCATTTGGAAACTTTCATCTTGACATGCAAGTTTCCCAAAGGAGCAACTATTAACTCCCTGGTTCATTTCAACTGGGACAATGGCATGGGAGTAAGATTGAAGCCCCTTCATGAATGCCGCAGTTACCAATGGAATATGGCTCCCATGCCCTTGGGAGGAATGGAGCTCCTCATGCATATGGAGATAAGTAAGTGTGTGAATCGGCCCTCAGTGGCTGCATTAGGCCACTACAATAGTGACATGCAAGTTTCCCAAAGGAGCAACTATTAACTCCCTGGTTCATTTCAACTGGGACAATGGCATGGGAGTAAGATTGAAGCCCCTTCATGAATGCCGCAGTTACCAATGGAATATGGCTCCCATGCCCTTGGGAGGAATGTAGCTCCTCGTGCATATGGAGATAAATAAGCGTGTGAATTGGCCCTCAGTGGCAGCATTAGCCCACTACAATAACAAGACTGCATTCTGGGCACCTCCCTTCCCCGACCACATGCTCTCTGCCTCCCTCAGGTGGCTCAGTCTGATTTCCTAAAATATGGAACCCTCTCCACAGAGAGGCTGAGCAGCACTATAGGAGGGGACTGGCTAGCCACTGAGCAGAGGGACAAGGCTGTCTGTGTGAATTGCTTCCTCTGGCGAGTTTCATGGGGTCAATAGCCCTCTGCGAGGTCAAACTTTGATTCAGACTAATAGAGAGATCCAGTTCTGATGGGCTGTGGGAGGAGGAGGGGGACCAGGGCAGAAAGCACAGTTCCCTTTCTGTCTCTGCTGCAGCAGGAAGTAACTGGCCTATTTTGTCTCCAAAGGCGGCCATCTGCTGACGATGACACCTCTTCAGAGCTGCAGCGGATTGCTGCCTTGGATGAGGACGGCCGGCAATCCCACGCTGCCCATTGTGGGAAAAAGGGCCTTGGCAGGTACTTGTGGGGCTGTAGCTGTGTGTTGCTTGGAGGGTATGTACTGTATGAGCAAGGTAAAGAAGCAACTTCTGGAGCCTTCACAGTCAGAACGCAGTTTCAGATGGGATTGCCACCATGTGGGATGTTTGATGGAGCTGAAAAATCTTTCCTGTGGCCTAATGTGAGGGGGGGGGGGGGTGTCTGAAGGTGATCAGGACACTCCTCTATTTTTAGGCCTGTCCTCTGAAATGTCCAGGTTCTGCTTCTGTCCAGAAAAACTGGCAGAAGTAGGATGTTGTTTTTCCCGACTGAAGAAGCTTTTTGCAAACATTTGAATGACAGGCTGTCAGTCTATGTGCTGAGCTTTGCCCGCTGCCCCAGACAGAGATGGCAGTATGGTGCGTTGTATTCCCTTTTAAATTATAGTAAGTATGTGTAAATTTGCATCTTTGAATGTAAATCAGTGTATGAAAATTTAATCCTCTTTTCTTCCCTCTTTTTGAGTGCTCTTGTCCTTTATTTATTTACTTGATTTGATTTATATACCGCCCTCCCCGTAATCAGGTTCAGGGCAGTTTACAGCAATTCTTAATATAATACCGTTAAAACAGCCATTAAAAGCAATTTAAAACAATAAATCCTAAAATACTGTGCAACAGTTAGTTGCAGCTTATCTGAAATTCAGCAGTACCCCTGATATTAGGATCCAGGCCACTGGAGGGGGGATAGCCAGGGAAGAAGAGGGACGCCCACCGCCTCAACCAAAAGCCCGGTGGAAGAGCTCGGTCTTACAGGCCCTGCAGAGCATCTCTGTTGGTCATCCATAGATGTCCACCCTAGTCTTGTTGGAAGTAGTCAGGAGGGGGACCTCTAACCCAGAGCAGTCCCCGAGGCTGCCCAAGTGGTTTTTGTCAACACTTCCGTGCTGCAGAATGACTATGTGTTCTTTCCTCGTCTTCCTGACTGTTTCTTTCTTCCCCTGCTCCTTTCCAGGATAGCCCGGCTGGTGGTGGTGCTCAGGGAATGGGCCAACAAAGGTCGGCGAGCAGAACAGGAGCGCGTGGATTCTTTCCTTGAACGCTTTCGTGGGCCGGATGTGCAGACCTTGACTACAGCCACTAGTAGTAAAGAAAGCCAAGATAAAGAGGGTGGCAAAAAGAAGTAAGATTTCTTCTTTGCGCCCATCTGGCTGGAGCAACGTTCAACACAAGCCCAAGCAGAGTTGCTCTATTCTAGGCCTATTGAATTCAATAGTCTAAGGAGACTGTGACTCTGCTTAGGACTGCACTGATTATTTGCTAGCTCTGCAGAAGCCCAGACTCCCTGCCAGGCTCCCTGTTGCAAGGATGTTTGCCACCCACTCCTTTTGTCTGTTCATACCTGGAGAGGGAATGATAAACCAGCTTCTCTTCCTCTGTATAATTAAAGGGCAGGACTTGCTGATGAGCCTGCACCAAGGTAATTTGAGCATGAAGAAAGGGTTGTTTTCTGCAGAAGGGAGGCCAAGGACGTGCACCTTTGGTATTAATAGCTGCAGTATGAAAATGGGGTCTTCCCTGTCAGGTGAAGAGGATCTTGTTAATTACCAATTCCAGAGGCGCATCCCCCTTGGTCTGTTGCGGCAGAAACCAAAAGGAACCTTGCGGCACCTTATGGACTTGAGGCGCATCCCCCTTGGTCTGTTGCGGCACCTTATGGACTGGCAGCTGTATTGTAGCTGGTGGGCTTCAGCCTACCCAAGCTTATGTTCCAGCAGATTGGTCAGTTTGTCTTTAGAGTGGTGCAAAAGAGCAAGGAAGGGGGAGGAGCCCTTATGCAGAGTGGGCTGCTGGAGCCCAGGCAGACCTTGGTGACAGGAGTCATGGTGTCCTTGCAGCCGCTGTACTGCCTCAGTTGGCAGTTGCTGCAGCAGAGACTGGTGGGGCCATGAAGGTCAAATTTATTTATTTTTGTCCCATTCAAAATAACACAAGACTGACTGCCATACTGTGAAAGGGTTTGGGGACTGTCACAAGGCCTTTCACCTAGAACTGAAAACTTTACAGTAGCCTGGCAGCCTGTAGTGCCCTCTGGGGGCAGGGGAACATCATGCCCAGAGTCCATGGGGACTTTGAGATCACAAACCCAGTCACTGTTTCCTGATGCAGTTGCTTTATTTATCAATCCAGACCCCTGGAGGTGTGGTTCACTTCAGCTACCTTAGGGTTTTGCTGCATTACACAGGAGAAGAGCCACAATGCTGCAACCTGCCTCCTACTTCTGCCTTCTTCTCCTGCCAGCCTCTTCCCGGCTCCCCCTTCCTCCCTTTTTATAGCCCCCACTTCACAGCTGGCCCTTGAATTAAGCTCCACCCTCATCTGTTTCCTGCCTTGCCTCAAAACACCTGGGCCCAGAGAGCCATTGTTCTTCCACCCAGGCTTGCTCACTGGTCCAGACTGCAAAGACTACCCTGTCGCCGAGGCTACTGCACCTTTCTGCCCCTGGTCCCATCCTGCTCCACCCAGGTGACTCTTGCTGCTGCGCCGCAAGGGCCTGTCTTGCCCTGCCAGGCATTTTGTTCCTGGGTAGCCATAGAGATTCCAGCACTTTCCCCTGTCAGCCTGCAAGTAGCGGGCTCATGAGACAAGGAATCAGCATCTCCAGGCTTCCGAAAGCCTTGAACTGCAGATCTTCTTCAGTAGGAAAGCACTGTGACATACGTGAGTGTCGAGCCATTCCCTCTTCCTTCCTGTTTCATTGCTCCCAGCAGGAAAGCACTGTGACATATGCGAGTGTCGAGCCATTCCCTCTTCCTTCCTGTTTCATTGCTCCAAATTAACCCCCTTCTCTGCCACCAGATGGTGAGTAAGTTGATGTCCAAGCTGATATCTGAACAGGGGGCTTTTGGCACCCAGATAATGTTCTTTGCCACCGCTATGCACCTGTGACCATTGATGGGCCTTGTTCTGTAACAGGCTATTTTGACTTTCTTTTCAGGAAGAAAAGGGAGTTGTTTGTAGTGAACCCTTCTGGGGACTGGTACTACCGCTGGCTGATGGTCATTGTAGTGCCTGTTCTGTATAACTGGTGCCTGCTGGTAGCACGGTGAGCTGCAAATGCTGTTGTCTGTGATGTATCTCTTCCCTTCTCTGAAATATTATGTGCCATTAGTGAAACAGGTCTCTGTATTTCCTTTCTTCTGTCCCCTCCCCTCTTGTTCTCTGTGCCTCAGATCCAAGGGTGAAAGTAACTTGCCTGTCTTATTGGCACTGTCTCTCGGAGGCTCAGAGCAGAAGATGGGAAGAATCACTCTGGCTGCTTTCTTACTGGCCTGTACCGGCTTACATTCTCCCTTGCTCAGATCCCGAAACACAGTCACTAATTTGCTGGACCACCAGGAATTTTATCTGTCTGTCACATTTTTATCCTCCCCTTCCTCTAAGGACTCAGGGCAGCATACATGGCTCTTTCCTCTCTCGTTTTTTATCACGATGACACAGGCCAGACACATGTGACTTGTCCAAGGTCACCCAGGTGGCTTCATGGCTGACCAAGGATTTGAACCCAGAACCCCCCAACCAGCCTAAATCCAACACTCTAACTATTATGTTCTCCTAGCAGCTTATAGCGTGTGTGGACCTACTGCTGCAGAACTTCCCAAAGATACACTGTCAGTGCTCTAGCAGATCTGGAAAATGTCACCAAAAGGTCCCCTTATTTTGAAAGCATCTCTTCAATGACTATGGATGGGCACAAACCAGCTCACGTGATGGATTTTGGCCAGTTCATGCTTCACAAAGTTAAGTTTGTGGCAGGTCAAGCAGCACAAACTTTCCACAAACTTTCAAGCTGTTCATGGAGGTTCATGCTGGTTTGTGAGCGGAGACATTTCCAGACAGATTTTCTCTGCTCAATCGAAATGTTTACAGAACTTCAAAGTAACAACTTGGAGGGCATGTAGAGGAGCACCATGGGGAGGTCCCCTGTGGCTTTGACGTCTCCAGCTTGCACAGGATTTGTTCTATACACTCCTGAACCTAGGTCATTTTGAAAGGTACAGGTTTAGGAGTGTATAGAATGGATCCTGTGCAAGCTAGAGACACCAAACTCATAGCAGACCTCCCCCAGATGGTCCTCTACACACCCTCCAAGCTTGCACAGGATCCATTCTATACACTCCTGAACCTTCTGAATGTATGCCTGTCAAAATGATCACAGTGGTCATTTTGTCAGGTGCAGGTTCAGGAGTGTATAGAATGGACTCTGTGCAAGCTAGATAAGGGATCTTAGGCTGACTCTCCCCTACCTGCCCTCCAGATTTGGTGAGGATTAGATTTACAGGGTCCGAGTTACAGCCTCCTAAAAGAAGGCGCCCCCAGGAAAGTGTTTTCTGGGGAAATGACAGGTGATTATTTCCCCAGAAAGCACTTTCCTGGGGGCACCTTTTTTGGGGGGCTGTAACTTGGACCCTGTAAACCCAATCCTCACCAAACCTGGAGGGCAGGTAGAGGAGTTTCAGCTGGAGATTTACTGTGAGTTTGGTGTCTCTAGCACAGTCGCAGGCATTCTACTGCCTCATGAACCTCTCAAGCTGAATCGGTTTGTGAGGTGGTTAAAAGTTTGTGATGGTTCATGGTTTGTGAACAGGGCACACCATGAACCACAAACTGAACCACATTTTTTTGGTTCATGCCCATCCTTATCAATGACTTCCCCCTTTACCTTAGGGCCCAGCCTGTGAATCTGGCTGCTGCCCCAAGCTCTCATCTGTGACCATCTTCATCTTCTGCTGCCCAGTGGAAAGCATTGTTCGGTCCTTCCTCAAACAACACACAGAGACCTGGCAGGTATTGTCAGCAGGGCTCTTTTTTTAGCAGGAACTCCTTTGCATATTAGGTGACACACCCCTAATGTAGCCAATCCTCCAATAGCTTACAGAGCTCTTCTCACAGGGGCTACTGTAAACTCTTGGAGGATTGGCTACATTAGGGGTGTGTCGCCTAATATGCTACAAAAAGAGCCCTGATTGTCAGTGTGGTCTCAACACTTCCATGACCGGTGTGCAGCCCACCCACTGCTCCAGTGTTGCCACCTTGAATAAAGTCACAGCATATCATGCTCTAGACCTGAGCCACAGGTTCACAAATCATTTGTTAAAGTGTGGAAGGGCTGTGTTGTTGCACCTTTCCCTTAAATGCCCACCTTTGAAGTGAAAAATCTAAAGTTTTGCTGCAAAAATTGCTGTTGGGCTTGTTTAAAACCTAAAGCTATGCAAAGACCTATTACTAGGACAATCCAAAATAGCACAACACAGAGTGCAAGCTGTTGTGTTCTCCAGAACGTTTGATCAATTCGGATGTTAATAAACAGTGTGTGTGTGTGTGTGTATGCTCCATGTGTCACTTGCTTCCTTTATAGACATTGACATGAGAGTGTGCCTCTGCACCCCATTCCTTGCAATGCAATATACATTTGGACATCTATAAGTGCAACAGGATCAGAGCAAGGGAGTGTTAGCCCAGTTTCCTTGGTAAAGGGAGGCACATTTCCTCTGACATTTGTCCCCTTGTGAACAGTACTGCACCCTTTCACAAACAGTCCAGACTCCCCCAGCAAATGAGGGCAAAGATATTTATCCGTGCCACCCCTCACCTGGAGACTCAGCACTAGTCTCTACTGCCCCTCAGCCAGATCAGGCATGATCCCTGCTGCCAGTAATGCATCAGCATTGGCCTTCATCCTTCTGAGCTTCTCCATTTGATCTTCCTGCAGAGCCTGTTTTAGTGAGCTCCACCAGCGGTACTTGATCCTTTGGCTGGTTCTGGACTATGTCTCCGATGTCATCTATCTCATGGACATTATCATCCGGCTGCGCACAGGTGAGTGTGTTTAGGCATCTGGCTTGGGAAAGCATCAGCCCGCAGATGTGCCTTAACATTGCCAGCCGCATCAGCTGTGTTTAAGCAATACTCTCTCTTGCTCCTCTCAGTCCTTAAGAGGTCTTGAGAAAGATATCCTTGTTAACAGACATTCTGACAAATAGCTTCCCAGTGAAAGATTTATCAACCTCAACTTTGAACATCCCCCCCCCCCAAACAGGCATTAGCATTCAGGAATCGTTAAGGCCTCTGACGTGATATCTTGTTGAATTAATGAATGAACTAAAGGGAGAAATATAGATTTCAGTGATCTCAGAATATCTGGGGCTGTAGCATCGTTTCAGCAATCCCCTCCCTGCTCTGCTAATTCACTGCTGTGAAGATGGAAAATCTAGGTGGGTGGGTGGGTTGTATCTTGATGTAGCCATCAGAACTAACATCCTCAACTAATATAATTTACACAGCTAGAATCTGGTGAAGGCTACAACTTGTAAAATGTGGTGATTGGGTAGAAATATTTGAGTAACAGTATGGACAGTCACATCACTAGACAAAGGGCTGAGGTTAATACCTTGCTATGCTTTCCCTGGCAGGTTTCCTTGATCAGGGCTTACTTGTCAGAGACCCCAAGAAGCTGGGTGATAAATATGTTGCCACCTTACAATTCAAGCTTGATATCCTCTCCGTCTTACCCACTGATTTCGCATACTTTGCCACGGGCTTAAACCAGCCTGAGGTACGCTTCAACAGGCTGCTGCACTTCTCCCGCATGTTTGAGTTCTTTGACCGGACTGAGACAAGGACCAGCTACCCAAACATCTTTAGGATCAGCAATCTAGTGATGTACATCTTGATCATCATCCACTGGAATGCCTGCATTTATTATGCCATTTCTAAGGCCATTGGCTTTGGAGAAGACACCTGGGTTTATCCAAACATATCGGATCCAGAGTATGGCTATCTGACAAGGGAGTACATCTATTGTCTCTACTGGTCTACCCTGACCTTGACAACCATTGGAGAGACTCCTCCTCCTGTGCGTGACGAAGAATACCTCTTTGTCATCTTTGACTTCCTGATTGGTGTCCTCATCTTTGCTACGATCGTGGGAAACGTGGGCTCCATGATCTCCAACATGAATGCGACCCGAGCAGAGTTCCAGGCCAAGATCGATGCTGTCAAGCACTATATGCAGTTCCGCAAAGTAAGCAAGGATATGGAGGCCAAGGTCATTAGGTGGTTTGACTATCTCTGGACCAATAAGAAAACTGTGGATGAATGGGAAGTGCTCAGCAACCTGCCTGACAAACTGCGAGCAGAGATAGCCATCAATGTCCACCTGGAGACTCTGAAGAAAGTGAGGATATTCCAGGACTGTGAGGCTGGGCTCTTGGTAGAGCTCGTGCTCAAGCTCCGCCCTCAGGTTTTCAGCCCGGGTGATTATATTTGCCGGAAAGGGGACATTGGTAAAGAGATGTATATAATCAAAGAAGGGAAGCTGGCTGTGGTGGCCGATGATGGCATGACTCAGTATGCTTTGCTAACCCCAGGGTGCTGCTTTGGTGAGATCAGCATCCTCAACATCAAAGGGAGCAAGATGGGGAACAGGCGGACAGCAAACATACGCAGCCTTGGCTACTCTGACCTCTTCTGCCTGTCGAAGGAGGACCTCATGGAAGCAGTGACTGAGTACCCCGATGCCAAGAAAGTCCTGGAGGAACGTGGCCGTGAGATTCTGATCAAAGAAGGGCTGTTGGACGAAACAGGTGCTTCTGAAAGCATGGATGGGAATGTGGGACATAAGCTGGACAGGCTGGAGACAAGCCTGGAGACACTGCACACCCGCTTCTCCCGGCTCTTGACTGATTATGATGCAGCCCAGATGAAGCTCAAACAGCGCATAACCTTCTTGGAGAACAAACTGAAGAAATACAACCAGGATGACTTTTTCTCTGATGCCTCTGAAACCCCCCTGGAGGATGAAGCGAAAGCCAAACCATGATGCTTCCACACTGGCAGGTTTTGCTTCAGAAAACAGCAGCTTCACACATGCACACACAGACACACTAACCTGAAGGAGACCTTCTCTCCAGATTGCTACTCTGTATATGTCTCCCACCAAGGCCATTCCCAGTGGGGTGTTCTTGATTGCTCTCCATTAGTTGACTGGCCTTCTTTCTTTTAAGACTTTTTGTCCTCTTTATATGTATTCCCCCCCCCCACGCCCTCCAAAGATATTCCAGATGGAGTCTACCAGAAGGATGTTCATTTGGCACACTCCCACTGAATTAGCAGCAGCTAGCCTTCCAAGATGGGCTCAGCCAAGCACTGCAAGTTCATTCATTTTTGACATCTGCTTATGTAACATAACTCTTCCCCTTTGCAATGCTTGATTCAATATGTTAATGCCAAAATCTGAGAGAAAAGTCCCAAGCCAGACCTTGTCTGTTTAGCACTTCCATATGCAGCCCACCCCGTGGGACTGTCTCTGCTGTTTCCCCTCATGTATGGGTATGGAACCGGAGTGATGGTGTGTGCATGTATGTGGTCGGAGTACGTCACCCTCAGGGCAGAAGTTTACCTGTTTGGGTTAGAATTAGCAGTTTTTGGAACAGACAGAGAGAGAGAGAGAGAGAGAGAGAGAGGAGAGAGACTGAGAGAGAGTCTGCGAGACTGCTTGCCAATAACTGTATTTTTACACTGGTTCTTCAGCCCAGGTTCTTCTGCCTGGCTGAGAAGGTGGCTTAGCAGTGAGCCCTGTCGCTATCTCACTTGCTTTGCCCTTCCCAGCAGGTCTTCTTAGCCATGTTCCTTTCAGCTGCTGATGGTGGTCTCCTTCCACTGCAGCTCAGAGATGCCTGTAGACCTAGCTCATAGCAGAACACAACCGTTTACCAAGACTGTTGCATAATTACAAAGATCACTGCATACTTCAAAGTTGTCCCTGGGAAGTTGTGGAGCTGAACACATTTTTCACACTCTGAAGCAGCACATATCTGAAGAGGAAGTAATCTAGCTACATCCCCCAGCATTGTGTAATTCAGTATAGCTGCTTCTACTTACTCTTTGTGTTTGTGTCATATCTGGGTAGGTAGAGATGCCTGAATGACTACCAGAACAAGAATATTTGGAACCAATATGAAGTTTATGCTCAGCCCCATTGTTTATCTAGAGGCCTTTTGGACTATACCATCCTAGAGTTTGGATTCTAAAACATGAATATTCCTTAATGCAGGCAGCATCTGCTGAAGCCTCCCATCTTCTTAGTGAGGACTTTCTACCCTGCTCCACCCAATCTCCCACCTCTTCCTTGCCCATTGCTCTCTTCTGCCCCCATCTCTGTCCTTGATACACAGGCAAATTGAACCACTTTGATCAAAAGAAGAACCTTTATACAAATACTATTTATTTGCCCGACTTAGATTTACAATTTTGAGGCCCTCCTGGTAATATCCACTGCCTTGCATAAGGCATAAACAGCGTCCTATCCTGACCTGCGTTCTGGGTTTAGCTGTAAAATAAGAAACACTGCAGTCCAAGTACTCTGAAGACTTCCTTGCAGCAGTTTTACTGGGCTTGGCTGGGTTTGCTCAAATAATGGCTGGTACCTTGGGATGCTCAGTTCCTCCTATATAGCAACAGAATAAAAAGAGACTGCTTAGAGTTTGGACCATCATAAATTACAGAAGAAGAGGTAGGCCCTCTCTAGGATAAAAAGAGACTGCTTAGAGTTTGGACCAGGGTATTACCAAGCTGACATCATAAATTACAGAAGAAGAGACAGGCCCTCTCTAGACACCCACTGGACAGCTTGCAGTGGGACTCTGGGTCAGGTTATATGTTATGTTTTTAGCATGCATACAAACATGCATGGATGTTAATCTCATGTGCGCATGTCAAGGGCATCATAATTGGCTATGTTTCCATGCTGAACAAATGCATCTAAAACTGGAAGAACAAATGTGTGAGTGGCTAGTTGGTTTAGCCTCTCTCCCTGTATTTCTCTTCTAGCTGGGCCAAGCAGAGGATCTCTTTGTCTGTGACTTTGGCTCAGGCCCAGCTAATGTTCCAAGAGTATACTTATTTCTAGAACAAATAGCCCTGCAGCACTCTTTGCAGTGCATGTCTCAAGCAATGTTACATCTGTAGTAGCACAGAGTGGCTTTTTTTTTTTTGGCTGGGATCTTCGCTTTGATCTCTGCAGTTAAAGAAAGTGAGCCACAAGGGGGTGCTGTGTACCATGGAACCCTTGAAGGTTGGTCTAGTTCAACCTTCCTGGATGAAATAAACAAGAGAATGAGAAACCACCTAACTGGAGTCGAGCACAAATGGGATATAGCTGGCATTTAGAGTGAGCACCTTCTCTTCTCCCGACACCCCCATCCCTTTGGAGAATCAAACCCATAGAGCCTGGAGGTTTTGTGACCTTTCCTTGTTCACATAGTCTGTGGATTCTTGCATCCATTTCTGATGGTCCACATGCAGCTGACACTTGTGCATTTCTCCAAACAGTGGCCCTGCAGAAATTCTGCAGCCAGCTTTTGAAATTTGCTCAATGCATACTGAGCTGTCCTCCAGACATGCATTTGAATATTCACAAGACTCTTTTTTCATCCATATATAATACCTCCCTTCCTTGCAGTGCTATCAGAATTATTTCCATTGACTTGTTACACAATAGTTACAGATAAGACAAGAGGGGGACCTGTAAGGACTCATGGGCTGGGTTGGTGGTGGCATCCCTTGAGTTTGTAAGCTGCTCTGAGTCTCCAAGTGAAGGGCGGGGTAGAAATCCAATCTCCTCGCCCCATATCTCCTCCTCCTCCTCCTCCTCCTGATGGAGGCAGCCACTGCTGTGGTGTTGGGTTGCTATCCAAAATGCTGCCTGAACTCTCTCTCTTTTTGGTGGGGGAATGAGGTCTATGAATGTACTGACATCCATTCTAATATTTTGCGGAGGAGTTAAGCCCCATTTCTTTACAGATGAGATTGTTTTGCAAACCTGGGGCTTTCCCTGGCACTAATAGAACCCTGAATTATAGCCATGGCTGGTCCAGATATGCATATCTTTTAATCTGCATCAGGGCCAACTGTTAAGTATTAGATGTAAAGATTACTGGAATTCCTTTGTAATTTTATACCTTATGTTGCTTCTGAGCAAGAGTTGGTCTGGGACAAGCATTTTGCTACCCACAGTGTTTCACTCAGAGGTCGATTCAGGGGGGATCGCAGGGGATCGCAGTTCCCCCGGGTGAGGTGTGGGGGGCGGGGCACATGATGAAGCCCCACCCCCTGCTTCCGGCCACCCCGCTTCCGGCCCTCATTCAGCCAGGAGGAGGCAGGAGAAGAGGGAGGGTAAGTTGCTTCCTCCCCGCCTCTCCCCACCCCTGCCTGCCTGGGGCCAGGAAGGGCCTTGGTGGGGCTTCCTCGCACTCCCGCCGACCTTGCAGGTCCACTGCCGGGCCTTATGATGTCAGGGGGTGTGGCATATGCTAATGACTTATGCTAATGAGTTCCCCTAGCTCTTTTTCTATGAAACGACCCCTGGTTTCACTGGAACGTCTACATGGACACTGTACCTGCATGTCATTCCCTGCCCCATCCTATTACAGGATTAGTTCCAAACATACTTTTGGCTCATGAAGAAAGTATTACATTGAAACTGGCCTTTGGGATCTGCAAGAGCCTCCTCGTGGAGGAATTTACCTTGCCGACTAGATAAAACTGGAGGGGTCATTTTGGAGAGGAAAGAGAACTTCACAGGCCAGTAGTGCCTTAGGCACTGTGAAGAGGTCAGAAGATGTTGCAGGCCTGCGACTGAAATTAGGGCCACAAAGAGTCTGCGACACACGGCCACCTTGCCTGAAGCAACTTCTTCGTTACTACTGTTGTGCTTGTTGTGGCTGTTCACTGCTTGGAGCAAATAGAACATCCTCCAAGTTGAAACTCGAACTGTGCTTTTTGCTGATAAGCCCATAATGGGAAGGTTGGCGATGAAATGCGGGATTTCAGGTTTTGTTCATGGTGAATGAGTCAGGTGACCCATTTGCACAGAGGGCTGGTTTTGAAGTTTAAAAAAATTCCAAATGCAAGAACACGGCTCTTTCAGCACTCTGGACAGCGGCTTGAAGAAGCAGCTGGGACGATGTGCCGTTCCAGGAAAATGTGCCCTGAAGCACAGGCACTGGAATGGGCTGAAACAGTGGAGCGGCATCTCATGGTGTATGTGTTCTGCCTTCTGAAAAAATCTGCCACAACCCAACCCATTAACCTACTTGGGAACATTTTAAACCATTACACCAATTACTGTAGAGAAAAAGTCACCAAGGATTCTGAGCAGTTTCTGCCTGATGTCTTATGGTGCCAAGAATTCAGAGTCCCATAACTCTTAAAGAAATTAACACCAGCATTTTGCTCACTAAAATCAAAAGGTTATTCCTTTGGAGTAAAAGGATTTCACAGATCCAGTATTCACTGGACTTGTGGATTTGTGCTAATGCAGGACATGATCTACATGTAGGAACAGTATTGTTCTGGGGGGCTCTGCTGCCATGGGATGCTGGAGAAATATTTTCTCTCAGTACTTCAGAGGGGAAATTGGATGAGAATCCCTTGGGGTGATGGCGTTTATGTGTCAGGAATCTAATGAAGTGTGAATTAGAGTGACCCCTAACATGGTGCCTGTAGGTGCCACAGGGCTTACCAATGTGTTTCCTGGTGCCCACTTACTCCTTCCCTACAAAGAATCTCTTATCCAAAGCAAAGACCCAACCCTGGTTTTCCGCCACCTCATTGGAACAGGAAGTGCTTCAGAGGAGCACGGGAGGTATCACCTTTTTGCTTGCAGGAAGCATCCATTTGGAGACAACTGGCTCCATCATAGAAGAATGCCTGGCTTGGAATGTCCCGATATTTTGTTACTGGCCACCTGCATGGCAGCCCTGTTGTGATGGATTCTGCCCTTCATGGGCACTCACTGCTTTTCCTCAAAAATCTCAGAGTGTCACAGGCTTAACTAGGTTGGGAACCCTGAGCTTAGAGAAATGGAAAATCCAGCAATAAGATCATAGGGGTCAATGGCTGAGTTCTTTAGCACAAGGATTGTGGTCTGAAGCAGACTAATGAAACCCCAAATGTGCCTGATGGGTTTTCGCCCATGGATGTATATTTTGCTAACCTCATAAATCATCTGTAGTAATGAAAAGTGGAGAGCATGAGATGAAGCCCAGCAACCTGGAAATATACATTCTCAGATGTCTTGCATGGAAAAGCAAACTAGGAAGTCGGGTGCATTTTTGTACATTCTTCTTTGTCGCTGGACACACAAACCATGGGTCCTGTTTACTTCCTCTGACACTCCACCTACTCCCAAATAATGTCATTGGTTTGATTTCAGCCTCCTGGGGAAATGAAAGGCTATCTTCACTATCATGTCAATGAGTGCTCCCACTTCCCATGAAAAGCCATGTGAATCCTAGAGAGTCACCACAGCACAATGATGACACCTCCGCTTTTTCACCAGAAGTGATGTTGCACATTGGCATGACATCAAGAAGACTGTCCCCAGCACCAAAAACCCCTGGCAGGCTGCCAGCATTGAGTGGCAACCCTACCACCAAAGCCCAAGAGAAATGAGCTGGAAGGCTGTATATTCAATGTGACACACCAGCCTTTCCTACTGCCATTTTTCTTTTGCTTCTTCTAAACTCTAAAAATGCTGTTTGTAGATTTTAAATGAGATCATAAACATTTTGGTCAGATCTCTTATAATTAATCCCTGTTTCACAAGCAAACTGCATGGGTCCATATGAGCCAGGCCACTCTGTATTGGGAAAAGTGGGAAAACTCCCAGTGCAGCTGTCTTGGGAGGGACTTTATTGAGTCAAATATGGCAGCCAGGCTTGAGGAAGGGCAAAGCCCATTCTTGAGTCTTCCAAAAGAAAATGTGTGTGTGTGAATGGCTCACCCAAGAATCCATATCTTTCTATGGTTTTCAGTCTGGAAACAGCTACCTACAGTCATAGAATATATATTATCTAGGAACAAAAAAGGACTGAAAATGCATCCATGGTCTTGATTGCCTCTTCCATACATTTAATAATCAGCCAATAGGGCTTCTAAGCTGGTTCCTCCCAAATGGAAATGGATGGTGCAAAGTGAGAAAGGCTGCCTGAAAATCAAACGGCACTGCCTGCTTTTTCCAGCTGTTTTCAGGTCCTGATCCAAAGAACATGGTAACTCTTAAGCAACAAATGATTTATCTAACACAGAAGATTGGTTGAGTTGGCCTGACAGGTAAGAAGGAGCTTATGCACACCTGTTTGGGCTTTGCACTAGCCCTATTAGCAGATGGCAAGGACTTCTTTTTAGCACATGAAAATAATTGAGAACTATAACCAACAAGCACAGTGTGTCAAAAAACAAGGTGTCCTGTTTACCAGGCACAGAGAGATCCAAGGTGCAGCAGAGGCGGTTTAATTTAATTTAGTACCAGAGTCAATATTGAAGAAAAGCTGATACATTTTTCATCACTGGGCTAATTTTCATTCTCCTTCCCTTGTATCTCAGCCTTACTCCAGTACAGACTCTCAGCTCTTCTATTCAGACAGAAAGGTATGGGACTAGGTAAACCTGAGCTGTCTTTGACCTAGATGACCCAGCCAACCCCATCATCAGATCTTGGAAGCCAAGCAGGGTCAGGTCAGGTCAGTACTTGGAAGGGGGACTACCAAGGAAGTCCAGGGTTGCTACGTAGAGGTAGGCAACAGCAAACAACCACTGTTTGTCTCTTGCCTTGAAAGCCCTGTGAAGTTGCCATAAGTCAATTGTGGCTTGACAGCACTTTCCACCACTCAGACCTGAACTGACTTTGTAGATTGCTCTGGCACCGTGCTTCTAAGCTGGTTGTGGAACTGGTTGAGAAGGAGCTCCTGCTGAAGGCTGAGGCTGCTCCCTGGGAACCTTGTCTGCTGCCTTTCATTTGTATCTTAGCTTTCATTGACTTCTGCAGTGAAACATTGTTGTTATCTCTGTTTTGATTGCTCTGCTGTTTTACATGGGTGGAGAGAGTGGCTTGGATTTGGGTTTTAATTGCTCTTAGTTTTCCTTTTCAGTGCTGTTTTGATATTTTTCTTTTGCATGGCTTTCATTCTGCTCTGCACTTTTTATTTGTTGTGAACCACCTTGAGAATCTTTGGGCTGAGACTGGCAGACATTTAAAAAATAAATAAATAAAATCCACCTACTGCTTCCCACAAATGTTATGCCTTGAGGCATCTCCCAAGATTTAATTGGCTAGTATGTGCAAAACATTCTGAAATCCTTGGATGACAGAGTCCTCTTGTAGCCCAGCAAACGATAGTGAGAGCTAGTCAGTCACGACAGCAGCCATTTGTGGGGGGTGGGGTGGCTGAAAGAATTCTTTAGCCTGAAACCTGACATCATTCTCTCCACCAGCCAACATCAAGGTTGAGTGGCAGCCATGAAGGCAGCAGAAGAGGCTCACGGGGAGACAAGGGAGGGGGTTCTGCACAGTCAGTGGACTCTCCAGGCTTGCAGAAAAAATATTAGTTTGTCATTTTCTTGGTTTCTGTACTGCGTTTCTCCTGAAGGACCTAAAACAGTTTACAAAAATGTCCAAACCAAATTAAACAATATAATTTAAATACTGCAAACAAACAAAACCAAGTACATCCTGGACAGCTATCATAGTCTCCTCTGCTATGAGTCACAAGCTAAGAGTCACGGGCCAAGAACTCTCTGGCTCTTGGTCAAGGGCTTGCACCACTCGTCATGTCCAGTCCTTATATTTGCAGCCAGGCAGGCAACAAAAACACATCTGAGACGTTATGCAGCTGGCAAGATATTTTCCCCAACAATTCCCCTTTGGAATCCCCCCCCCCAACTGTTTGATGAGGACTGAGCACGTTCATTGTCCTCAGAATGTTGAGAGATGTTGAGAGTGATAAAACAACAACACTTCCCCAACAAACAAAGAAACATAAGGGACTTGGGGTAATTAGCCTGTCTAAACCCTGAAGATCTTGTAATATCTTGGAAAGTTAGGTTTTGGTCAGAGAGGGAAGGAATTTCCCATTATTTACCCCTTCCTACAGCTCATCATATCCCCACAAAATATCAAAATTGATTTTTAAATAAACCAGTCAGTTGTCTGGCAGGAAATATCGGTGCAAGTGGAATTGTTACTAAAAGCTGCAGATGTGTGTCACTGGTGTGCATGTGTTGCACTTTCTCTCCTGTTGCCTCCCATTTTAACGAAAAGTGATGCAATTAACACACAGAATGTTCATTAGCTGCCTGTTCATTATACTACCCTGGGTAATTTGAGGTGCTTGAAAGCACCTTGATGGCCAGTCTCTTCCTGACAACTCCTCTGATGGTCGTGTTTCAGTAACTTGATGGTACATCTGCTTTGTAACTCACAGTCTAGAAGAGGTCAAATGTTGCCAGTTCTACATCTCAGTCACTGCTCAACAGAACAGGTCCCTGGTTGTCCTGATAGTAGTCCTTCAGTATAAGGACAGATCTAGAACCTAGTAGGAACTCTAATGATTTGGAGGTATTTCAACAAGTTCTTATTTTTTTTTTAGGAATATGCTCCTCAGATTCTCTCCCCCCCCCCCCCCCCCGATACTTTATTGTCTTTGCTCCTTTTTCACCTGGTTTGGGCAAGAATTCTACTTTTAAAAAGAAACCTTCTTGCCTTCTATGGTTTCCTTGACTTTGCTCATTAAGCATGCTTGTATCTTCTTAGACTTAGTATTTTTCTTGGTCTGAGGCGAACTCACTCATCCTGAACTTCAATACAACTTCAAAGTATTCTGAAGGGATTTGACCCTCTTTACTTTCCCTTTCCACTTCCTTTAAACCAATCCTCTTGTTTTTGAGAGGCTTCCTCTTCTGAAATCAAACATTGTGGTCCTGTTGGTCTTTTGGGGTGACCTTCTGTTGACATAAATGCTGAATTTAACAGCACTGTGATCACTGTTCCCAATTGGTTCAACCACACTTACATCTCATGCCAGGTCATGAGCACTACGGAGGACCAAGTCCAGGGGCACTTTCTCTCCAATGGGTCCCATGACCAACTGCACCAAGGCAGTTTCAGAAGGCAGCCGTGCAGGTCTGCCGTAGAACAGCTAGAACAGAATCCAACAGTACCTTAGAGAGACCAACAAGATTGTGCTTTGAGTCACGATCATTTACAGAGTCTAGAAATGTTGGCAGCATTTCACACCTGGAGAGGAGTACTTCTCAGCTGATTTGTTCAGTCTGTCTGCCACATTTAATGTGGTGCAACATACCATTTCATTGAATCCTTTCGAGTGTTTGATATTGCCCTGGGTTGGTTTTGACCTTTTCTATCAGATTAAGGGCAGAGAATTTCCATCACAGATGTTGATTCAATGCCTTGGGAGTTATCTTCTGGAGTCCCCTAAGGTTCAACACTTTCCCCTGTACTTTTTAATATTTATATGAGACCATTATACATGAGATGATTAAAGGTTTTAGACTTGGCTGCCATCAATATGCTGAGCTGATGACACACAGCTATATATCTCTTTGTCAGAACTTCCAGATGCTGCATTGTCTGTGCTTCGAAGCCTTGGTCAAGCGGACGAGGGTGGAACAAGTTAAAATTTAATCCAGACAAGATAGAGGTGATGAGAAAGGAGACAATCTTGAGGGGTTAGCTCTATGGAGATATATCAAATGCAGTGGCTGAACTTTTGACTGCTACTGGACAGTGTTCACATATAACACCAATTTTTCAATAGTTGCATTGGTTGCCAATTTGTTTCAGGCATAATTTAAATAGTTGATTTTGACTTTCAAGACCCTTCAGACTTCAAGGACTGCCTCTTCCTACACAAATCAGTTCACCAAATTAGATTGGCCCAACATCTCCTCTTGAAGGTGCCTTCCATTAAGCCTTTGTTAGAACTATGGACTTCTCTGTGGTAGCACCTACCCTTGGGAACAGTCTGTCAGAGGAGGTGTAAAAGATTTCCTTTCTTAGATGGGTCTTACAAACTGGGTAAAGCTGCTCTGGCTCGGTTTATGAAGGTTTCTTGAGGGTAGTTTGTGCTTTGGGTATTTTAAACCTTGGTTACATTTGGTTGTGGTATTGGTTTTAGTTGTTGTTGAGCTTGTGATGATTTGTTGGAAGTTGCTTTGAGCAAATAAATAATTTTCTTTTGTGTATTGGGTTAGATCCAGCCAGCTGTTTTTGGGTTCTATCTTGATCAATCAACCTTCCTATTACAGCCCCCATCCCACAGCCACAGGCAGTGTGGAGTAGTGTTTAGAGTTTCAGACTAGGATCTGGGAGACCCAGGGTCAGATCCCCACTCTGCAATGGAAAATTCCTGGGTGACTTTGGGCCAGTCACACAATCCCTGCCTAAATGACCTCATAGGGTTGTTGTGAGGACCAAATGGAGGAGAGGAGAATGATGTAAGCCACTTTCGAGTCCCAACTGGGGAGAAAAGCAAAATACAAGTGAAGATAAAAATGGCTTTTGTTCCTACAGGTCCCATATTCTCCAGCATAGTCATGTTGCTGGCCAAAGAGGACTGTCTCTTCCCCTTTTCCCCAGTGGGATAGCTGGTTGGGTCCAACCCAGTTTTCCGTCCTTTTGACTATAGTGCTGTCATGTCTGTCCAAAAGCCAAATTTGAATGGAAAGCAATCTCAGCTCAGCAAGTCATCTCTGAAGATTTGGTTCCAGCCATGTGTCTATGAGAAAGAATGTTTCCAAAATGAGTCCCATAGCTCCCAGCAGACCAGTGGCACGGCTCAGCCATGATAGCCCGATTACTCAGTGCTGGACTTAGTGGTTCCTTTGCATTCACCATCTGACTATTAACTGCTGGGCTTGTGAGTCAAAGACAGGAGGAGGCCCAGATGAGCAGAAATACCTCTGACCACCTAAAATTAGAGTGGCCCCACCCCCACTCAGGTCCCCTTCTTCCCTAAATCCATTCTGCACCTGTAAACTTCCAATTTTAAGGGAATGCATGTTTTTTTTTGCCCAGACTTCATTCATTTGCTTCAGAACCTTTGTTGGGTTGAAAGCTCGCAGGAGTTGGTGAGGAGAAGTCATTTGCCATCTTAGGAGATATGTGGCTTGCCATGAATTTTGTGTGTCATACCTAATGATCTGTGGGCTTGTTAGTTAATTCCCTTAGCACTATGTAATGCATGTCAACCAGACCTGATAGATGTTCCAGTTTCCCTGATATTCCCACTCCTGGTTTAAAAAATATATATCAGTAATTATGTGTTACCAGCATCCTGGTTACTTCTGAGCCTGCTCTACAGTTTTAGTTCTTGGAGAAAGTGATCTTTTTAGAAGCAATGCAAGAACTCAGCAGTTTGAATGGATTTTCCAACCTGTTTTAACATGTGCTGGAGCTGTTTTCGATTCCCTTTGCTTTCTTGTTATAGATTGGGGGAGGGGGGGCGGGCGGTAGTCAAATTCAGATTTGGGTCATTTGTTACTTTAAAAAATGAGTCACATACTCTAACATCATAATTAAAGCTAGCTGCATAATTTCAGTCATTTCTATCAGTTTTAAGGGGAGACACATTCTGAATGTAACCTGTTCTCATCTGAGGTGAAATTCTCAGAAACTGCACCCATCCCTAAAGGGATCTTCCCTTCCAAATTTCAGACAGATGGGAGAAAGTGCCCACATCCTAGAGGGAATTAAAGGGGGCACAAGGAGGCATGCATTGGCACGTGAGTGAGCCTTGCCCTCCTTTCCCAAGATTCTCAAGGATGGGTGGGGTCTATTTCCTTGCCCCACACCAAGGGCGTAGACTTTCCAATTTCCCGGGGGGGGGGGCTGGGGCTAGGCCAGAGGCATTGCCAAGGCAGCAGGAGGCAAGAAGCCTGGGTGAGCTGGGCTCCTCCATGCCTGGCAGAAGAGGAGGTGCAGAGGCGAGAGGTGGGCAAGCAGAAGAATCGGCTTCCCGCAGTTCGGCCCCATTATATCTTATGGGCCATTGAAGTCAATGGCGAAAACATAGGGTATATTCTGGGGGCTGGAGGAGAGGGGGTTTGAGGGAAAGGCTCCAAAATCGCAGGGTAGCTGCTGGAGCCTCTCCCCAAGATACCCGCCATGTTTCAGGAACATTGAACCAGGGGGTCTAATTCTACGGGGCCCCAAACAGGTTGCCCCCATCCTTTCCATTGTTTTCTATGGTGGTTACTTTTTCCCCACCATACAGAACAATGGAGGGGATGGGGCAACCTTTTTGGGGGCCTGTAGAATTGGATCCCCTGGTCCAATGTTCTTCAAATTTGGTTGGTATCTTGGGGAGAGGCTTCAGCAGCTACCCTGTGAGTTTGGAGCCTCTCCCTTAATCTCCAGCTGAGGAGACCCAGCTGAGCTCTGAGCAGGAGCAGGAGACAGAGGGGTGAGTGGTTTTTTACTTGCTTTCAGCTGAGAGGATTCAGCTGAGAGGATTCAGCTGAGGATATTGGTGGGAGAACTGGTCTGGGAGTGTGGGGAAGCGCTTGGAGTTGTTGCAGATTCCTGGCCGCTTGAGAGAGGGAGAGGAAAGGGCATTGTTTGACTGTGATTGACAGCAATTGAGAGGAATAGGAAGGGGCATTGTTAGGAAGGGGATTGAGTGCCTGGGTGCATTTGAATAGCTGCTGCCCGCCCTCTGCTGGGGGAGGCCTCTTTTTAAGGAGGCACCTTGACAGAGGCAGAGGAGACCCAGCTGAGCTCTGAGCAGGAGCAGGAGACAGAGGGGTGAGTGGTTTTTTACTTGCTTTCAGCTGAGAGGATTCAGCTGAGGATATTGGTGGGAGAACTGGTCTGGGAGTGTGGGGAAGCGCGTGGAATTGTTGCAGATTCCTGGCTGAT
>NW_015164664.1:2340181-2340437 GCF_001447785.1 Gekko japonicus | reverse complement strand
GAGTGTCACATGTATGACTATCTGCCCACTGGACAGGAGTCTTGGGTGTGTGCTCGGTGCAAGGAGCTCCTGGTTCTCAGGGAATGTGTGTGCTCCCTTGAGGCCAAGGTGGCTGACCTGGAGAAGCAGAGACAGTCAGCTAGGCGCACAGAAAAGACTCTCGGGGACTTGTTAGCTACGTCCCACTCTGGATCTGGCAGTCTCGCTGCTGTCAGGGAGCATGAGGGTCTAGGGGAAACAGGGCACCGTGCTGAGG
>NW_015164664.1:2335071-2335217 GCF_001447785.1 Gekko japonicus | reverse complement strand
CGTTGCTTGGGCATGTTTTTAGACACAAAGGTACCTTGAGGTGCTGGTCCTCCACCTGTCAGGATGGTTGGGGTCTCTGGGTCTGAAGACACTGGAACTAGAGGTCTGGCATTGATGATTGCAGATACGTCAGCTAGGAAGGTGAA
>NW_015164664.1:2319827-2334597 GCF_001447785.1 Gekko japonicus | reverse complement strand
GTCGCACTCCCGCAGCGGTGGCAGAGAGAACTGAGCTCCAGTGAGGAGTGATTCAATCTGGAATCCAACTGCTTGCCTCCCCGCCATGCGCTGGACCCCAGCACATGTGCTGAGGGTGTACTGAACCTCTTCTCCCTGTAGGTCAAAGAGTTTGAAGAAATCCGGGCTGGCCAGGGACTGATTGCTTTGTCCATCTAAGATGACATACATCTTTGCGGCCTTTTCTGGATGGCCTGTAGGGAAGACCTTGGCTAGGCATATCTGGTGACAAGATCTTTGACTAACCTTTGTGTCACAGACTCGAGTGTAGCGGACATCGATGGACTCGTTTTGGCTTGTCTCAGAGGTATGTTCGCTGGACACCTCTGCAGAGGTTGTTGTAGTAGAGGAGTTGAGTTTGGGTTGCTGTGGTGGATCAGAGTCTGGGTGCAGTGCCGCGGAATGCCTGTTGCTGTTGCACTCACGGCACTTGATGACAGCTGTGCAGTCCTTAGCTATGTGATCCGTGGACTCACAACACTTAAAGCAGAGGTGGTAGCCTTTGATCAAGGCCTTCCGTTCCTCGAAGGACTTGCCTCTGAACACCCTACACTTGTTCAGTGGGTGCGGCATCTTGTGGAGTGGACAAAAGGGTTCTGTAGGCTTCAAAACCTCTGCTGGTTTTGTCGCATTTGATACCTCTGTCTTGCGCACAGACACTTCAATCTTGGCATTTGCATCTCGTGAGAATTCTTCCTCCACGCAAGAGTTGGGCCAAGGGGGGTCGTAGTAGGATTGGGAATCATTACGATCTTTTGCTAACTGGGTGATGAAGTTCACTATGTATGAGAAAGGGGGAGACTGGTCTTGATGCATAGCCTTGTAGCTGGCGACTGCATCGCCCCATTTCTCCTTCAATGTAGGTGGTAGCTTTTCTTTGATTTGTCGCTGTGTTAAGCTTTGGTCAAGACACGCAAGACTTGGTAACCGTGGATCACTTTTGGCTGCCTGTAATGATGTAAGGATATTGGACAATTTCCACAGGTTGCCAAGATCCTTGTCAGTAATCTTAGGAAATGTCTGAAGTTTCTGCATGAGCGCTTCCTCAATGGCTGTCGGTGCTCCGTAGCGTATGTCGAGCCTTGTCCACACCTCCTGCAGGGCTGTTGCAGGATCCAATGCATGTGCGGAAGCAAGGGTTTCAGCCTCTTCAGAGGAGTCCGGTCCTAGCCATGCTATCAGCTCCTCTTCTGGAGGTAGGCCTAAGTTCCAGACGACCCTTTGAAAGGTTTGCTTCCAAAACAGGTAATGCTCTGGCAGCTCCGAGAACTTTTTCACCCCTCTCGCGCCTAGATCTGGTTTGATCCATAGAGGCGCTCTATGAGGTGGCTCGACCACAGGCTTCCTTTCCGATGCTGGATCTTCTTCACCCAAAGAGTGATTAACACTTGGAATTCACTGCCACAGGAAGTGATGGCAGCTACAAGCATGGACGGCTTCAAAAGGGAATTAGATTATATGGAGCAGAGGTCCATCAGTGGCTATTAGCCACAAGGTATAGATAGGGACTCTGGGGCAAGTGATGCTCTGTCATCTTGGTCACTGGTATTTCTGGCCACTGTGTGATACAGAGTGTTGGACTGGATGGGCCTTTGGCCTGATCCAACATTGGCATCTCTTATGTTCTTATGTTCTTATGTTCCCTCCCCTTCAGCCCTCAGAATATATACCCTATGTTTTCGCCATTGACTTCAATGACCCATAGGTTATAATGGGGCCGAAATTGACATTCGGCTGGCCCTTTTTCACGCCCAGCCTTCTAGTTATGTTCTTATGTTCTTATGTTCCCTCCCCTTCAGCCCTCAGAATATATACCCTATGTTTTCGCCATTGACTTCAATGACCCATAGGTTATAATGGGGCCGAAATTGACATTCGGCTGGCCCTTTTTCACGCCCAGCCTTCTAGCGCGGAGCCTGAAAAAGGAGGGGAGGGCAGGGGGCGGCGGCTCTGCAGGCCATTTTTCAGGCCCGGCACTCCGGGTGTGGAGCCTGAAAAGGGCGGGGTGGTGGTTGCAGCTGCCGCCAAAAGCGGCGGCGGCCCTAACATTTTAAAGAGCCCCTAAGGACAGCTGGGGGAGCCAGAATGACCTCTCGCGCGAGAGGTGGAATTTTCCCCTACGAGTCCAAGCTCACCACCCCGGGGCTCAGGGAAGCAGGAGAACGTTTCGGGCCCCCACCGCGAGCGTCACAGCTGCCACTGAGAGCAGCGGCGGCGGCCATAACTTTTTAAGGAGCCCTGAAGGAGAGCTGGGCTGGGGGAGCCAGAATGACTTTTTAAAGAGCCTCTAAGGAGAGCTGGGGAGACAGAATGACCTCTCGCGTGTGATGTCAGAGCGGCAACGCCCGTGGCTGGGTGCTGGCTTGGGAGGGCGAGGGGTGGGCAGGGAGGCCTCTCTTGGAGCCCCGTGGCTGGGCGCCGGCTCGGGAGAGCGAGGGATGGGCAGGGATTCTTCTTTCCGGGCCTGCAGAGGAGGTCAGCAAAGGGCCAGCATGGCCCTTGAGGCGCTCCTGCTGGGGATATGGAGGAGAAGCCCCCCCCAACCAATGGCACTTAAGAACCAGGCACAATTTACTAACCTTTCTCTGTGTGCTGGCGGGCAGGCGGGCGTGAAAGCAGCCAGTTTCCACGTGCAGCTATCCCTGCAGCTACTTTCCAGAACAGTGAGGGCTGCTGGGAGGAGCTGGGGGTGGAGCTTAGCTGGAAGCAAGCCCCCGCCCTGACTTCCCTCCCTCCCAGTCCTCCATCCGGTGAACTCAGTCTTTGAAAGTGGAAGGGAATTAGGGAAACCCTCCGCTTTCAAAGGTGGGGGAGGAGGGAGCAAGGCTGGCTGGAGGAACCGGTTGCCCCCGGGGGAGGCTTAGCACATTCTGGGAAATTTACGAACTTTACGCAGGTGCCACACACACAAGATGGAGCATGCAGACAAGTAGAGCTAAGCCTTGGGCCCCCTTTCCTTGTCTCTCTTCACTCTAATGCTTTCAGCAGCATTTTCCTCCCAGCCCAGCTCAGATCACAGAAAACAGCCAGGCTGGGGAGGAAGGCTGAAAGCACAATAAGGTTTGGGATGGGGCCAGTGTGATTTTGTTTTAAAATGGTCATATAAAAAGAAGGGGTGCTTGTTTCCACCTCAAGAGAGGCTAATGGAAACTGAGGGGAGAGATGATTTGTATCATGAAAAAGTGCCGCTACTTTTTATCACAGACATTGAAATCTTAGATTCAGAAGCAATTTTTCCCCTCTCAAAGAAAGAAGATCTGATCTTCCCCATCACTGATGTCTCTCGTGTCATTGCTTTCAGTGTGTTGAACCCTAGCTTCTGCTTCTGTCTCCTCCCCCTGTCTGACTGCCAGGCAGAGCTGTTGTTATCTATCACAAGGAGGGGTCAGAGTTTGGACCTCTGTCTCTATCTTCCCCAGTCTGTGCAGCCCTACCTGTCTGCCTGCCTATCTCTTGGTGCAAGCAAACCTTTGCTCCTGCCCAGCAGACACAGCCTCAGATAGCAAAACTGTTCACATAAGGAGGACCCATGCCGATAAAGGATCAGAAAATCTTGCCACTGAGACAGTGCAAATGTGGAAAGGAGAAACAGGATACACAGAAATGGGGGAATCCTGCTGAGTGGGAACATAGGGAGCACAGGGAAACGTTCTGTCAGGCATATATCTATTTAGTGACTCTGTCCCCCTGCCGCTCCAAGAACTGAAGCCAGGAGGCAAGACACCGGAATAGCGGCCAAGTCTGAACATTTCTAGTTGTTATTGAATGTCAGAAAACTGTTGCAGTTGCATCAGTAACATTAAACATATTAAAGTAAAGATAAGTTGTCAGATTTTGATCAGTTACTTTCTGACAGCATTTCCCTATACTCGATCAGTTTAGGAACGCTTTTGCAAATATCCCCTTTTCTGTACAATATCCCCTTTTCTGTACAATAGGCATACGCTTTTGCAAATATCCCCTTTTCTGTACAATAGGCAAATTGTACGGGCTACTTATCGGGTGTGAATGAAGCTTACTTTGGGTTTCCCTTCTCAAATAGTGTTTGGGTGAACATGGAAAGTGCAGGACCTCTGCAGGAGCTTCAGATGAAAAACTGAATGTATGAAGCTGTTTCATACAGGCTCTGAGCACTGGTCCCTGTAGCCTAGTATGGACTGACAGAAGCTCTTCAAGTTCTTGGGCAGAGAAAAGTCTTTCCTGACACCTGTAATTCTTGTAAACAGAGATTCCAAGGACCGAATCTGGTACATTTGCATTCAAAACATGTGCTCTATCACCGAACCATAGTTCCCCTCCCAACTAAAAATATGGTACGACTCCATATAAATATACAAAAATATCTTATGCAGAATTAGAACATTCTGCCATCTAGCCCAGAATTGTCTACTCTGACTGGCAGCTGCTTTCCAGAGTCTCAGACATAGGAAGGACTTTCCTGACACCTGCTACCTGAGATCCTTTTAAACAAGAGAGATGCCACCTGACTAATGCTCCCTCTAAGCCATGGAGTCTTGTGAGCAAAAATTCTACTTTGTGAGCTACTGGCATTAAAGTTGTGAGCAAGCAATTTGGCTGCTGCATAAATTAGTTAGCTCTGGAGCCCTCCTTCCTGAGCTATGACAAAAAAACTGTGAGTTAGCTCATGCTAACTCAGCTTAGAGGCAACACTGCTCCTGACCTGCCCAGCTGTCCAAGGCTGGAGTCATCACAACACAAGTGAAAAACAGGATGATGCTTGTTCAGAGAAATGGGGAGATCTGCTTCCAACAGATCAATGAAATTCAGTAGGGATTCTCATTTTGAATTTGAAATGTCTTCTATGTTGCACAGGCCATGATGCACCTATGCCTAACCCCCACCTAACAACTTGATTCAGAGCAAACTTCTACTTCTTCTGCTTCAGGCTGCTTTTGCTTTACATCGTCATCAAAGTACTTTTCAAATCTCCTTTCTGGCTTATCAAGTCACATTGACTTTCAGTGGAAAATGCAGTCTATTAACCTTGCCTTTCCCTCCAGTGGTTTTATTTTTGTCCCTGTAACTTCCGAGTTTCCTCACCTGAACCATCCCTGCACAGGAACCTGAGAATCCTTTACCATACAGGAAGCAGCCTGAAGCAAACTCTCCTCCTAATGACTGACTAACAGTCTTTCTTGGGACTTGGTGAGACACAATGGTGCCTTGTTTCTACTTGCAACCCCCTTTATCCGTTACAGATCCAGCCTTCTGCTGCGGAGTGCATTCCTTTCACATTAGGCACTTTTTGGCTCCTTGAAAAGCTGGGGTCTTGCACAAATAGAAGTGCCCAGGACCTGAGGAATATGTGCTCTGCAGATGAGGATCACCTCTGCAACAGATGAAGGGAGCACAAGCTGAACTAGGGTTGCCAACCTCTAGGTGGTACCTGGAGATCTGCTGGGATTACCACTGATCTCCAGGTCACAGAGATCAGTTCACCTGGACAAAATGGCCATTTTGGAAGGTGGATTCTATGGCATTGTACCCCACTGAAGCCTCTCCCCTCCCCAAACCCAGCCCCCTCAGGCTCTATCCCCAAAATCTCCAGGTATTTCTGGACCCGGAGCTGGCAGCCCTAAGAAGAACTGAGGTATAATAGGATTCAAGCCCATGAGCACCCTCATTGACTCACCCTATAGTCTTCCTTGAGAGCCAGTTTGGTGTAGTTCCTTGAGAGCCAGTTTGGTGTAGTGGTTAAGTGTGCTGACTCTAATCTGGGAGAACCGGGTTTGATTCCCCACTCCTCCACTTGCACCTGCTGATGTGACCTTGGGTCAGTCACAAGCTCTGGCACAGCTGTCCTTGAAAAAGAGCAGTTTCTGTCAAGAGCTCTCTCAGCCCCACCCACCTCACAGAGTGTCTGTTGTGGGGAGGGGAAGGGAAAGAAGTTTGTAAGCCGCTCTGAGACACCTTTGGGTAGTGAAGGGCGGGGTATAAATCCAAACTCTTCTCTTCTTCTTCTCTTCCTCTGATTACCATCTGGGAATCTCTTTAACATGCACTGCTGGGCTACTTGTCAGTGGCGAAAGATATCTAAGATGAAACCGAGATTGTGAGCCGTTTGTTGTGTTTCTGCCTCTGCTGCGCATGTGAATAATGCTTCATTCACTGGGATGAAATTAGTAATTCATGTGGCTAACAGTTAGGAATGAGAAACAAGCTCAACACGACTGTTAGCTCAAAACATTTGAGAAATTCAGTGGCAAAAAAATTTGGTGAGGCAAGATTCCTATGATTCTGAAAGAGCTTCAGCTGCTGTACTGCAATGGAAGCTGCGGTCCACCTTTGGCTTGCCGGGCATTCCAAGCACTGCCTCTCTGGAGTCCGCTTTGATGACTTTTACTTATTTAAATTATTTATACCGCACACTCTCTCTCAATAAAACATTTCCGAAGCAGCATGGCTAAACAACAGCGTTGCAGGCTGTAAGTGGCTGCTTATCTTGGATCTAAGATCTCGAAGAATGCCATAGGAGGGGCTGCCTGTAGTCCTGCAAGTTTGGCCTCTTGCATATCTGGATGGGGAGGATGGATAGAAATAGACTCTGCAGTTCTGTAGGGGATGGAGGTAGCTAGGGTAATCTCCCTCCCTCCTTCCTCCCCCCCTCTCTTTCACCCCCACCCCGATTCTAAAACTTCAATGGGAGCACCAATTTCTTGGCTCTGCTTCACATTTCCCCGTACCAGTTGGGGGGGAGGAGTTCTAGCACCAAGTGTATGCTTGTTTGTGTGTGGCTTTTTGCATCCGATGCAACAATATCCATGTCTAGCTCTGGTGTGGCTTTAAAGAATAATGACTGAGTCAACCCGTGTTCAAGTTCTTTGAGGAACAAGCCACATTGTAGAGTCTCTGGAGAGAGCAAGGACATGGGTTGGCCTGAAGAGTATGAGGGTGGGGGCCAGAGACAAGAGCAGACACAGTTCAACACAACCGTGGAAGGAGATGATTGCCCAGAGAAATTAAGAGTATGCATGAAATCCACATAGCAAGCTGCAATTCCCACTGCAAATAAATGCAGTCTGCTGTAATAGATCCAATATTCCAAGCCCTTCAAAACAGGGACAATGTGGGGTCTCAGGATCCACAGCATTCTGGTACAGGTCCAGTCTTTGTTTACTGCACAGCCAGTTGTCTTTGTCTTGCTTGGGGTCTCCTTGCTCTGTTCACCTCTTCTGACCAGCGTGCACAATGGCTTCTCTGCATTTATATGACTTCATGTTGAAATTTGCCCCCGCTTTGAAATCGGAATGCCATGAACTCCACTTTTTCAGGTTTTTACAACTCCCAGAGATTTCCCCTGTAGCTGGTTTAGTTCCGTGGCATGTCAAATCAGCTTCTACTCAGCCCTGACCACTTCTTAGGAGAAGAGATTTGCATTAGGAAGGATAAAATCAATTCTGGAAACAGCTGTTTGCACAGGAAGAGAGGCTGTTCCCTAAGAGCGAGCGCACCTAGAAAGCATATATTTGCACAGAGAAGTACGGCCAGTCACAGGAGTGTTTGTACTAGACAGCAGAGAGTCAGACAGAGGGATACATATTTGCGGAGGGTTTTTTTCCCCTTCCCCAAACAAATGCCGAGGGCCAAACTAGACTTCACGTCTACCACGAGTCCGTTTGGGGTTCCCCAATTTATTTTACAGACAGATGTGACATTAGGGAACTAATGTTCCTAAGCTAACAGAAGTCGATAGGCTCAGAAGGGTCTGACTACTTATAATAGGACTCTAAGTGTTTAAATTAAAAAGGGAGGGGGGAACTGATTCTCGTGAAGAACACTGGATGTTCTGAATTCACTGCTAAATAATCTGGTCATCAGAAGTCATGATTTATTTTCAGAGAAGCAGAATAAAAAAATCATTAAAAGCCGAAACCAGGTGAAAAAGGGCTTTAAATAGATTTCTTTGTTGTCCTCCCTCTCTTGGAAGAAACGTGCAAGAAAAGGCCCTCGAGCATCCCTTCTCTCCTCTCCTGGAGTGGCTACAATTAATTTCTGACAGCCGCATTCTTATCTCAGGCTTCTGAGCCTAGCTTTTTGGAGCCATCCCTGGCGGAGCAAGGAGCATTTCTCAGCTTTGAGGATTTCTTCATTCCAGGGCTTTTTCTCAGTCCTTATAGTGGTTCCCAGACATTAACCAAAGGACAAGCGGACACCTGGCAGTCCCAGCATGGAGGCTGCAGCAAAATTAGCTGGGATGAAGCAGAGGCTTCCCATGTCATGCACAGTATCAGGACCCATGTGGTAACTGGCACTGAGAGTTATCACTACCACATGCAGGAACAGCCTGGCACAGGGGAGTTTCAGCTAAGGTTGCCATCCTTCAGGTGGGGCCTGGAGGTCTCCCAGAATTACAACTGATGTCCAAGCTACAGAGGTCAATTCCACTTTGGAAGGCAGACTCTATAGCATTTCATGTCCCCCAAAAAACTTCCAGGGATTTCTCCAACTGGAGTTGGCAACCTTAGCTAGTGACTTCTACAAGGGAGCCATACTGCAGAGCTCAGCAACCCCGGCAGCCACGCCACACCTGCCAAAGGGAGCGTTGTCACTTATGCCCCCCCCAACACAAGGAACACAAAAGAGTTTCCAGCACTGTTCTCCTTTCCTCCAATTTATCCTCACAACAACAATCCTGTGAGGTCAAATGACTGGTCCAAGGCTGCACAATGACTTTTCACAGGGAACAGGGGTTCAGACCTGGCTCCCTGAGATCCTTGCCCAACACTGGCACCATGGCACCATGCGGGCCTTTTGCTCTTGTGCTGACGGCCTCGTAGGAGCATCAACCCCCCTCCCCCCCCAGCCTGTGGATCCTGGCCTCTGTGGGGGTGTGTGGTGTCACTCACAATAATTGCAGCCCTCGGCAAAATCTGCTGTGCAATTACAGGCCTCCGTGCATTTTTACCGTGCAAAGGGTTTCTTATGAAGAAAGATCAGACAGGGCTGTTTCCTGAAGCAGAGAGGATGACAGCTGATTTTTCAGTTTCTGTTCCTCAGGGCAGAGAAAATAAAAGATTTAGCTTACAGTAGGACAAAACCCAATATTTGGGGAGCCTCCAGGACTCTGCAGGACTGCTCCTTCTCCTGCCAAGAACTGCTGCCCGCTTTTCCCTTCCTCTTCTGCAGAATGGAAGAAACAATGTTTGGAACATTGGGAGTTGTGTCCTGCTAGGGTTGCCATCTCTGGGTTGGGAAATCCCTGAAGGTTTTGAGGGTGGAGCCTTGGGAGGGTTGGGCTGGGGAGGCGAGGGACCTCAGTGGGGTATAATGCCATTGCGTCCCCCTCCTAAAAGCAGCCATTTTCTCCAGGAGAACTGATCTCTGTAGCCTGGAGATCGGTTGTAATTCTGGGAGCTCTATAGCCACCACTTGGAGTTTGGCAGCCCTAGACCTTGCCCTCTGATCACCATATGGTAAAGCATCTTAACAAATGTCCACATCTCCTGAGTGTCAGGACATGGTTATGTTCAAGTACTAAAGGGGCTGGGAAGGGCCAGCTATGTGTCTGCGTGAAAAAGAAATAGCAAATTTGTTTCCGGAAGAGAGAGAGAGAGAAAGAGGGAGAAGCAGGCATACATAGGTGGACTTGGTTGAAGCTCTTTGGAGGTGCAGGATCAGAATCTGCATGGGATGGTGGATCTACTTGTAAATAAAGCAAATCCACCAGAAACAAGTCTCCGGTGCTCTCTCCTCTAATGGGAACCACCCCAGGTAAGTGCTAGCCCCTTGAACTTCATATCATTTGGTGAAGTGACCTTAATGTTAAATAGCACAGTGGCAAACAGTGAGATTCAGAACTGATGACACGTACAAGTTATTATTCAAGCACAAGTGTCCTAAAGCAGCCGAATGTTTGAGGAGATGCCTGGAGGCCAAGCATCAGAAATCAAGCTTTTGTCTTACAGATAAGAGATATGTTATCGTTTTTATTTTAGGTTGCTTTAATAGTTCATAAAGAAGTATGAAATATACCTTATAAATAAATTTAATACTTAAATGTGATCGAGGAGTTTGTAATGTGGGGTTTGTGCATGGGTTTCCTAAACTCTCCACCTTTCATTTGAGTACTTGTGCCCTCCTTTTCTCCTCGGTGGGGTCCCTAAGTGGCCAACAAAATATAATGAAAATAAACAAGAATACTTCAAATATTGTGTGGATCCTGGATCCACTGACCCAGTGCACTTCAGGCCTCAGGCCAAGAGCCTTTGCGTTTCTTTATGTCTAAAATAACAGGGAAACAGAGGAATCCTACTTAGGTCTGTTCAATGGGACTTTCTCTTAGTAAAGTATTCTTGGGATCATGCTGTCTTCCTCTTGCACATCCAGACTGCAGGAGAAGGAATCAATTGGTGAGAACAGGGGATCTCTACTGTGACATAAGCTCTGTCCCCATAAGACTTCAGAGCTAAAAGCTATTCAAGACATTTCCAGCGCAGCCCTCTGCCCAAAGACAAAGCTGCCTCACACCTTTCCCCTTCCCCATCTGCACTACTGCAAATCCAGAACAACTGAAATTCAGAACCTGTACCTATGGGGCCAAACTACAAGTGCTGGTGGCCATGGGTCCATCCCATGGCTGCCAACACATTTTAGAAACACTTATAGCTCTTTAAAAATTGTTGTGAGACCCCCACGCAGGTTGGGCGCTCAACGTGGTGGCCCCAGGAGCTCCTGTCTGCCCCCTCCCCCCGTGCCTTTTCAAAGGCAAGCAAAAGACAGGGGGGGGGGCTACAGAGCAAAGAGCTTCAAATGATGCAAGGGGAAGGCAAAGAACCCTCAGTGCTGCTAATCTGACTGGGTGGTGGGCAGGCATTCTTTCTCCACTCCAAATACAGTTGGTCAGACAGCCTTTGAGTATGCAAAAGCTCCCTTGGTCTAGCCAATTTAAATTAAACACCCTCCAACATCCTGCCTCTGACAAGAGCAGTGGTTAGTGGAAACCTGAATGGGCTGGCACTGATCCATGTAGGGACTCCTTGGCGGGGCAGGGAATCTTATGCTGCAAATCCAAAACCGTCTCTCGCCCTGACCTGGATAGCCCAGGCCAGCCCAATCTTGCCAGATCTTGGAAGCTAAGCAGGGCTTACCCTGGCAAGTACTTGGAAGGGTGACTTCCAAGGAATACCAGGGCTGGGACGCAGAGGCAGTTTATCAAGCCACCTCTCTGAAATGTCCTAGCCCTACTAGGGGCTCGCCAGAAGTCACCATGACTTCCAGGCTCACAAGATGATTTTATGTGGATCTTAACTGTTATTTGCATATTATTACATATAAGCTGCCCTGAGCCTGCCTCGGGGGAGGGCGGGGTATAAATTAAACAAACAAACAAACAAACAAATAATAATAATAAATAAGCACACACACACAAACCCAACCAAAATTGTCTCTCAATCTTCAGATATCAAGCAGAAACAGTTCTACCATGTTGCTTCATTTTGGACTGAAGCAGCATAACAACTTAACCAGTTTGGTGTAGTGGTTAAGTGGGCGGACTCTAATCTGGGAGAACCAGGTTTGATTCCCCCCTCCTCCACTTGCGCCTGGCTGGATGGCCTTGAGCAAGCCGTAGTTCTGATAAGAGCTGTTCTTGAAAAAAGAGCAGTTTCTGTCAAGAGCTCTCTCAGCCTCACCTACCTCACAGGGTGTTTGTTGTGGGAAGGGGAAAGGAGTGTGTAAGCTGCTCTGAGACACCTTTGGGTAGTGAAGGGCAGGGTATAAATCCAATCTCTTCTTCTTCTCTAAGAGTTGCACCATTCGAAGTGGATTACTTCAAAAGAATGGAGTGGCTTGGTTTAGGATTGCCCTGTGAGGCTCTTGCTTACCAAAGTATTGCCAAAGAGCAGATGTTCTCACAAAAATGTATGATTGCTTGAGAAGGCCAGGCTTGCTGAAGACCATGCTGTTTTACCAAGTGCATGATGCATTTCTGAAGTCCTGGCTTTGCTGAGGTGGCTTGTGCTGCAGCTGCCAGCCCTCCCAAGATGAAGTAATTGAATGGAAAGAATGAAATAAATGAAGCCAAAGGGAACAGAATTGCAGTCAGTGACATGATTGCAAATCCAGCCGTGAAGAATTCACGTGAAGCCGCAACACCCTTGGCATGAGGTGAGATGCAGTCTCCGAACTGCTCAGCGAGTTCCCTGATGCCAGTTCTGTGTCCTGAGACTTCAGGCTTTTGTGGGGCTGCAAGTCATGGATGGTCCTCCTGACTGAGGAATGAGAAGAAAGACAACTCGCTTGGGGAAACAGTTGCTTGAGTGAGCCACGGAGGCTGGCAGCTTCCATCTAGAAGGAAACCAGCACCAGCTTATTCTGTGTGAGTCAACAGCCACCAAACCCTCCTGTGATCATGGCCGAAGAGGAAAATAGAGACACACTACTGATATGCACATGGCGCATATTAGGTGCTCCATTTTTCTAGCACACATGAAAGAGATTGTGGGAGCATAATCGTCACTTCTATTCTGAAACTGCAGATTTGCTGATGTCAGAGGCATGCAAAACAGTGGTATCTGGCATATCCCCTGAGATTGTCTGCAGAGGTTCTGCTCTGGATAACTAACTCTGCCAAGTGGGTGGAGGCAGGCAGAGAGTCAGCGCAGGGCCTTTTTAGTGGTAGAACTGTGGTTGCAGAATAGCCCTGTCATTTTGGCACGAGGCCGTTTTTATCCCATTTAGCATTCGGTGAGCCGAATTATGGTTCGGTATTGCTCTCTCTTCTCTTTTCAACTTCTAGCTCTTGTGTAGTTTGTCTGCTGCTATATGAAATTTGTTTTACCTGCTGGAGGGTGAAATCATTGTATTGCTCTTAAGACATTAGGGTTTCATTCAGTGATGTTGTTTATGTTGTGATGCTGCAAAGCCCATCTCAGCCTTTGATTCAGGCAGCCTAGTTCAATTTTTTTCTCAGCATCTTTGCCCAGTGTGGTGCATGGAATAATTCTGGAAAAGCGTTACTGAATCTTGAAGATTCAACAGTGAAATCCCCATTTGCCTGGGCAAATAGATTAACATAGGAAGCTGCTGCCTGGTATTGTCTGCTCTGATTGGCAGCAGCTCTCCGATGTCTGAGGGGAGAAAAGGTCCGCAGCACGTGCTACCTGACATCCTTTCGCTGAAGCTGAGAATATTTGTGTGCACAAAGCGAGCGCTGTGCCACTGAGCTACTATGGAGGCTTCCGCTAATGTGCCAGTGTGTGTTCATTAAACTAGCAGAAAATGGGGGTCAGAGTGTGGATTTACTTAGGTATTTGCAGGCCTCGGTTCCTGCTAGAGCGCACCAGAGCACCGCTCTGCCAGCCAGGAGCCCAGGGGGTGGGCACATAAGCCCCGCCCCCTGCTCCCACCAGCCATCAGTTGGGACACGGTGGGGGGGGCGAAAGGCTCCCCCGCCTCCCTGAGCCCTGGGGTGGTGGCCTTGGACTCATAGGGGCAAACTCGTAGAGGTCATTCTGGCTCCCCCAGGATATCACACGCGAGAGGTCATTCTGGCTCCCCCAGCTCGCAGGAGGGGCTCTTTAAAAAGTTATGGCCGCTATCGCTGTTCTCGTTGGCAGCTGCAACGCCCGCGGGGGGGAGGGGCGGGGTGAAACCTTCTCCTGCATAGGGGCGAATTCCACCTCTCGCGCGAGAGGTCATTCTGGCTCCCCCAGCTGTCCTTAGGGGCTCTTTAAAAAGTTATGCCCCCCTGCCGCGGCTTTCACCACTGCGGGGGGGGGACTGCTAAGCTGCCCTCCCCGCCTTTTTCAGGCTCTGGGCCTGAAAAACGGCCCGCAGAGCCGCCCCTCACTCCTTTTTCAGGCTTCGCACTAGAACGCCGGGCCTGAAAAAGGGCCAGTTGAATGTCAGTTTTGGCCCCTTTATATCCTATGGGCCATTGAAGTCAATGGCGAAAACATAGAGTATATTCTGGGGGCTGGAGGGGAGGGCGTTTGAAGGAAAGGCTCCAAACTCACAGGGTAGCTGCTGGAGCCTCTCCCCAAGATACCAACCAAGTTTGAAGAACAGGTTGTCCTATCCCCTCCATTGTTTCCCACCATAGAGAACAATGGAGGGGATAGGGCAACCTGTTTGGGGGCCCGTAGAATTGGACCCCCTGGTCCAATGTCCTTCAAACATAGTTGGTATCTTGAGGAGAGGCTCCAGCAGCTACCCTGCAATTTTGGAGCCTCTCCCTCAAACCCCCTCTCCTCCATTCCCCAGAATATATCCTATGTTTTTGCCATTGATTTCAATGGCTCATAGGATATAATGGGGCCGAACTGCGGGAAGCTGATTCAGATAATATGAGGAGCATATAGTAAAAAACATAAAAATGAACAATAAAACTTTCTTCAAATACATTAGAAGCAGGAAACCAGCCAGGGAGGCAGTAGGGCCCTTGGATGATGAAGGGGTAAAAGGAGTACTGAAGGATGATAGGGAAATGGCTGAGAAGCTAAATGCATTTTTTGCCTCTGTCTTCACTGTGGAAGATGAGAAGTGCTTGCCCACTCCAGAGCCGCTGATTTCAGGAGGGGTGTTGAAAGACCTGAATCAGATTGAGGTGATGAGAGAGAAGGTCCTGAAACTGATAGACAACTTAAAAACTGATAAATCACCAGGCCCAGATGGCATACATCCAAGAGTTCTGAAAGAACTCAAATGTGAACTTGTGGATCTCCTGACAAAAATATGTAATCTTTCCTTAAAATCTGCCTCCATTCCTGAG
>NW_015164664.1:2259034-2318909 GCF_001447785.1 Gekko japonicus | reverse complement strand
GTTGGACTAGATGACCCTGGAGGTCCCTTCCCACTCTATGAGTCTATGATTCTATAATTCACCCAGGCTGGCTGTGGGCACTGCGAACCAGAAGGGTTAAGCTGACCATATATACTATAAAAATACAAAATTTATTTGGGTGTATACATATTAAAATATGTTTGGGCTAAAAAATTTTTCAAGTATCAGACTAATAAAAGCATATCAATTATTAATACATATGATGGGTTAACACTTTCCAACTGAAGACCAAACGCGTTTCGGCCTCAAAGGGCCTTCCTCAGTGGTCACTATACAACATAGTATAGATACACATTCAAACATATGTATGCTTATTTAAAGACCAGATGTTGTATCCTGAAATTATAAAAATAGAGGGGGGAGAAAAGAGGGGAAAGGAAACTCAAATTATTATTACGAATGTATACCAAATCCTTATTAATTTAAACAATTGATTTTTTTCAAACTAGAATTACCTTATATGTTTGCAATTGTGTTGCTGGTATTAATGATGGGCCCTAGGTATGGCCATATTCATTCCAATTATTCTAAATAAAAACCATGAAATGAAATAGTAAAATTATTATATTATTAGTAGTTCAAATTATTATATTTAAAGTAGCCTAATAGCCATAAAAATTAAATTGACCAACAAACCTGGTACTGAGATTTCAAAAGTCTGAATGTGTGTCATTCCATCAAGGTAAGGATTCTGTTACAGGCTGCTGTAACAGCTACCATATATTATCATATTGAGGTGATGCAATCACCAATTAACCTTGCACCATGCCAGTCAGGTGAGATGCAAGATGGGAGGGGGTAGAGAGGAGAGAAAGAGAGAGAGATCAGGAACATCTTGGGGGGGGGGACATATCAGTAAAATATTCTTTACAGAAAGCAGATACAGATGTTCATAAACAGCAAGTCCAGTCCACATCTTCATTCAATCCAAAAGGAGCCCACGTCTGCAATTGATGAATTCAAAATAACTCTCTTCTCAGGAGCACTCTGCACATGTTCAGGTTGGTAGTCTGTACAGTCTCAATACAAATTTTTAGCTGTTTGTCTGTGTGACCCTTCTCCAGATAATGGCTCACTAATGGTGCAGAGCGTTTCTGCAATCTAATGCAACTGCGATGTTCTCCTATTCTGACCTTTACAGGTCTTGATGTTTGACCTAAATACAATTTGGCACATGGACATTGGATACAGTAAATCACTCTTTTATTTTGACAGTTACAAAACTTATTGATCATAAACGTTTTTGTTTTAGCAGTATTTTGAAATGACAGTTGCATTAGATTGCAGAAACGCTCTGCACCATTAGGCTAATTTAAATATAATAATTTGAACTACTAATAATATAATAATTTTACTATTTCATTTCATGGTTTTTATTTAGAATAATTGGAATGAATATGGCCATACCTAGGGCCCATCATTAATACCAGCAACACAATTGCAAACATATAAGGTAATTCTAGTTTGAAAAAAATCAATTGTTTAAATTAATAAGGATTTGGTATACATTCGTAATAATAATTTGAGTTTCCTTTCCCCTCTTTTCTCCCCCCTCTATTTTTATAATTTCAGGATACAACATCTGGTCTTTAAATAAGCATACATATGTTTGAATGTGTATCTATACTATGTTGTATAGTGACCACTGAGGAAGGCCCTTTGAGGCCGAAACGCGTTTGGTCTTCAGTTGGAAAGTGTTAACCCATCATGTGTATTAATGATTGATATGCTTTTATTAGTCTGATACTTGAAAAAAACTTTTAGCCTGAATATATTTTAATATATGTACACCCTAATAAATTTTGTATTTTTATAATATATATGGTCAGCTTAACCCTTCTGGTTCGCAGTGTTATCTTGGGTTGAGTTTTTCCCATCTCCCCCCCCTTCCCCCCCAGTTTTTGGCTGTGGGCACGCCAGCACCTCTGTCAGGCAGAAGTGCCTGAGATCCTCCCCCTCCCCTTTTCCTTCACTGGACTTGGAGGCGAAGGGAAGGGAGAGGGGGGAAGGAATGGATCCCAGGTGCTTCTGCCTGTCAGAGGGGCTGGCTCACACTTCCGGTTATGTCAGGGGGTGTGGCATATGCTAATAAGTTATGCTAACGAGCTCCTGCAGCTCTTTTTCTACGAAATGACCCCTGGGTATTTGTAACCCCCTTTTCTTCTCAACGTGGGATGCAACATCCTTCTTTCTTCCTCCACTCTATTCTTGCAACAACAGCCCTGTGAGGTAGGTTAGGCTGCGAGTGTGTGGCTGGCCCAAGGTCACCCAGCAGCTTCTGTGGCAGAGTGGGGGATTCAGAGCTGACTCTCCCAGTACACCATACTGGTCCCCAGTTAAAATCACCCAATCTCTTAGGATGTGCTTGGGGTAAAGCTGAACTGGAAAACTTAAGGCCTTCAATGGTGCTTGTGGAGAGTGATTGGTAAGTGATTGGCAAGGGGCTCTTGGGTAGGCTGTCACTGCCTCAGCTCCCCCTCTGTCTGATGGAGTGGTTAGGAGCGCAGACTCTAATCTGGGGGAACCGGATTTAATTACCCGCTCCTCCACTTGCAGCTGCTGGTGTGACCTTGGGTCAGTCACAAGTTCTTTCAGAGCTGTTCTCGAAAGAACAGTTCTCGAAAGAGCTGTCTCAGCCCCACCTACCTCACAGGGTGTCTGTTGTAAGGAGAGGAAGTGAAAGGAGATTGTAAACTGCTCTGAGACTCCTTCGGGTAGTGAAGGGCGGGGTATAAATCCAATCTCTTCTTCTCTTCTTCTTGTCTTCATCTGGCCTTTCGATTGTCACTCCTAGCTGGGCAGAGGAGCTTTCGTGACCCGATTGTTGGCTGAATGAACAGCAGAAAAGAGTGGAAGGCACTTAGGACATTCGCAGGGCTCTGGGAAGGACAATTCAGCTAAACTCTGCATAATTCACCCTTGTTAATTGCTCTTTTTACCACATCCCCCCCTAATCCATTAATCATCTTGGCTTCTTTTTTTCTTAATTTAAACCATCATTTTTTTTGGTCACGCATTGCCCAGAGCCACTATTGATTAGTTTCAAAAATACATTGCAAACACATTCTAGTGAGATTTATAAGGTGGGGAGGATTAAAAAACAACAACAACAATAATAATGCATTGTCTGAAGAAAGGGAAAAAAACCTAGGAAAAAACCTCTAGCCTTATTTTCTTTAACTGTCTGTGACAAGAGGAGGGGATGGTAAGCCTGTGGAGGCGGCTTGCTTCATTTCAATTGAATAATGAACCCTGCTTTTTCTCTGCGGAGGGATCTGGCTGTATTTCGATAAGAAGCACACTTATGTACAGGGATACCCACAATGATCCTCTTTCTTAGAAAACCATGAGAAATTTCCTTTCTCTCCAGAGAACAAACATGTGTGCCAGAAATCCTGCAGTTTTCTGAGCATATCTTTGTGGCATATCTGCAGCTCTGAGAAGAATGTGGGGGAGACTGGCTATTTGGCTAATTACCCTGGGAAGCATTCAGTATTCTTTCACAGGGACAGCGCTGGGGTAGAAGGGCTCTGATCTCATGTTGCACTTCCCTGCTTCCATTCTTCAAGGGGTGGTGGGGGAATCACAACAGAGTTTTTGGTAGTTGGGTTGCCAGGTCCTCCCTGGCCACTGGTGGGAGATGGGGGGGGGTAGGGTTGCCATATCCAGGTTGCAAAACTCCTGGAGAGTTGGGGATGGAACCTGGAGAGGACAGGTTTGGGGATGGAGCCTGTGGAGGGCAGGGACCTCATTGGGGTACAATGCCACAAGGTCCACCCTCCAAAGCATTCAATTTCTCCAGAGGAACTGATCTCTGTAGTCTAGTGATGAGAGGGAATTCTGGGGAATCCCCCGGTCCCACCAGAAGTCTGGCATCCTTATTCGGTAGCCAAGGATTAGCTGTGTTTCTTGGCATGAGTAGCATTTTCCACTGGGCAGAGGAGTGGCAGCACCTGGATTTCCAGCAGAAGGCACACCAGTGGGGACTTTCCCTTTGATGCATCTCTTAAAGATGTAGGTGCCTCTTTGGGCCCTGGGCCTGGATATCCCTGGGGACTAGAAGAGAAGAAACTCATCCTGACTGTTTTTACATTAGAAGAAGAGATTAGATTTATACCCTGCCCTTCACTCGGCGTCTCAGAGTGGTTTACAAACTCCTTTCCCTCCCCCTCCCCACAACAGACACCCTGTGAGGAAGGTGGGGCTGAGAGAGCTCTTTTGATAACTGCTCTTTCAAGAACAGCTCTGACAGAACCATGGCTCACCCAAGGTCATCCAGCAGCTGCAAGTGGAAGAGTGGGGAATCAAACCTGGTTCTCCCAGATTAGAGTCCGTGCACTTAACTACTACACCAAATTGGCATACCAAGGGTGTGCATACAGGTTGATGACTGGACATGTGTGTGTATGTATGAGTCTAAAAGAGAGAAGAAGAGGGAGAGTATGGGAAACTGGGAAACTGCTGGAACATGAATCCCCCCAGAAAGTCTTCCTAAGGGAAATCTCATTGAGCACATCAGTTGAAACATGAGGAACTTGAACATTTTTGCTTTGTTCTGGCAGTCTGGGATACCAAAGGGAAAAGGCCCAAGAGGAAGAGCAAAAGATACACCCTTTCGCAGAGTCACAACTAAATCATCAGGATCCTATGAAACTGCCTGAGTCAGACCATGTCCATCAAGGCCGGTATTGTCTCCTCTGACCTCTCTCGGGTCAAGGCTTTTCACAACACTGCTACCTGATCCTTTGAACTGAAGGCTGAGCCCAAGACCATCTGCATGCAAAGCAGATGCTCTGCCACTGAGCCCAAGTGACCTAAAAGAAGAGGAAAGAAGCTACCCAATGCTCTGTAGGAATTTGGCCTTTTGTGAAACCCCACCATGTAATGAATTCAGAGATCCATTTCCATACAAAGCCATTTTGAGTTGCAAGCATGAAGTAGCTGCAAAATTAATTCTTGAGCACACAGACAGCAGGGGGAAAGGATCTTGTAGCTACAGAGTGTAAGCTTGCTCTCATTAGGAGGTTATCTAGGAAGGCTGTCACTCCCGTAATAATTCTCATTAACTCATAGTTAATTTGCACATTTCATAATTCCAAGCAGAACGTCAAAACAGAACTTTGACCCTGGGGGCCCCACTGACTTTGCTGCGAGCTGCAGCCTGAAATCTTGTGGATATTCTGGTTCAGATGAGATTTTTGGTGCCTATTAAAAGCTGGATTTAAATGATGATGATGGCCAATGAGCCCCCAGAGCAATTAGAACAAAATGTTTCAAGTCTCAGCTTTCAGGAGTAATACTAAGCTTCTCAGAAGTAAGTCTCATTTTATTCAGTGCAGCTCACTCCCAGGACAGTGTTCTTAAGGTTGCAGGTTTTATCATGTTGATTTAGTGTGATGAAGCTTTCAGTGGTGTGTGTGTGTGTGATATAACTGCTATGTGGAAAAGTTGCATTTTTGAGAAACATCAAGCTCTTGAGTGTGTCCCTTAGTGTGGTATGAGTTTCTAGAAGAGAGACACAGTAAATTGTCCTTGGCAGGGCTATTTTTGGGCAGGAACGCACAGGAACGGAGTTCCGGCTGGCTCCTGAGTTGGCCACGCCCAGCAGGAACTCATTAGCATAATAGGCCACACCTAACAGCAGACACTCATTAGGATTGGCTACATTAGGGGTGTGTGGCCTAACATGCAAAGAAGTTCCTGCTACAAAAAAAGGCCCCAGGTTTTGACAACAAAGTAAACAGAATAAGAAGCAAAAGGTGGGTGTGGTTGGATGACCACACTTCTGGTAACATGTGGGGTGTGGCCTAATATGCTAATGGTTTCTGCTGTTGGGTGTGGCCTATTATGCTAATGAGTTCCTGCTGGGCTTTTTCTACAAAAAGAGCCCTGCGAATGGATAGTTGGCCTTTTGGGAATCAAGCTTTGAATGTTCACACTATCAAGTGGGCACTGTTTGGATTTACCAATGTTGTTCTTGAAATACCTGTTTTTCATTGTTGGAATTGAACCCCCCACACTAAGCACCAATTAAGTTCCTAGGGCGCTCTTAGATACCAGCCAGATTTCTGCAAAGAAGGTTGGTGCTGTTGATAGGAGTGACTTTTTCCATTTATGGTTTAAGATTCTCCTCATTTCTGACTGCCTGCTCCATGCTTTTGCAACTTCCAGGCTTGACTACTACACTGCATTTTTTTAAGCATAGGGTTCCCCTTGAAGGCATCTCAGAATAAGTGGAATGCAACTGCCTGTTTGTTGTCTGGTGCTGGACAACATGGCATATTCAACCTGTTATGCACCAGTGGTGTTGGCTGCCCATTTAGACTTTAGACTAGTTTTAGGATGACCCAAAGACTAATGGGACAGAGAAGCAGAAAAAATATGACCAAATTATTTTTGAGAATGAAGGGCAGGAGTTAATCATATTGTAATATAAATCTTTGACTTATAATAATGTGGTTAGTTTTGTGGTCCTGGATTATGATTGGGGAGGGGGCTGGAGATGTGAGGAACTTGTCTTGGGCTGCGATCATATGCACCTTTAGATCTGACATAGTTGTGAATGCCTGATGGATCTAAAGGGCATGATCCGATCGCAACGTCTGGGAAACGTCCCACAGTCATTGGCAACCTGTGCTGCTCCACCGCAGAAGCAGAGTTAAAAGACACCAGGGAAGGTCTGGCTCTAACTGGTTCTGATGGGCCACGGATGGACTTTCCCCTGTCTGATGGCTCAAGCATGCTGTCAAGCCATTGGGATGGTCTGATCATTCCATCCCGACTTGGTGCCGTTTCCCCCCCCCTCGCAGTCTGCACATAATCGCATACTCCATGGGGAACCCTCAGTGCGGAGGTGTGATTCCTCGTTTATGCGCATGGGAAACAGAAGGCAAAAAAATCCCCACCCGATCACATGCCGTCTGATTGGGCAGTGATGGGCTGAGCCTGCAACTACAAAGGATGTGTGATCTCACAACGGTGAGTGAAATTCCTCCGGAAGATATAGCCCCTGTTAGCCGAATTGCTCCAAAAAGGAAACAATTGGTACAGTTTTTAACTTCGGGAACAACCGTCTTTGTTTACGGAGGATGGCACTGATTCTGAGGTCCCCAATAAGAGACTGAGGCAGACTTCTTAATAATAATAATTGTTTACTAGCACACTTCACACAGTAAGCACACAACAACCACAACACACAAGAACTAGGAAATACAGAGAGAATAATTAAGCACAGTTGCAATTTGCAGGTAACGTTGGTTGATGCTTTGGGGTATAATTACCTGGCTGCTTCTGCGTGGCTCCAAACTTCAAGCGAAGGGGTAAGGATGGGGAGAAAATGGAAAAGAATAGCGAATGGACTCAGACCAGCTAAGACCACGTGCTAAGAAGTTCTAGCTGTGCACTGCTAGAACAAAGAGAGGGATGGGAAGGATTTGGGATAGAAAGCTGGATTGAAGGGTAAAGCAGGTTAAATAGAGGACGTAGTTTGAGAGCGCTGGGGGGTTTCAGGTAGAATGCTCAAGAGAGCGAACTGATTATATCAAACAGAGTCAGGGGAGGAGCTGGGGCCAGGAGACCTCCCCTGTGATGAGGCATTCTGTCATAGCCAAGAGGTCTGGGATTGGCTATTGTAATTTTCTGGGAGTGCTTGGAAACTGGAGGGCAATTTGAGATCTAGTGACTAACTCAATCAAGACACCTGGGCTAGGGGTATTCGCATGTAGATGTATGACTCATCGCCAGGAGGCCAGGTTGAATAGAGAGTCTTTGTGAGGACGTGCTGTCCGTTGGTGCGAGGGGGAGGGGGGGTTTCAGGTATGTGACCAGGTGGCTGGTTTGAAATGGAGTCTGCTGCTTTTGTGTGACCATGTGCTTGGAACAAAATGGAGTCTGCTGCTTGCTGTGGCCGTGTGCTTAGAACAACATTGCGTTTGCTGGACATGGGAACACCTCAGGAATAGCAACCATAAGAGGAAACAGTGTCTCTGGTATGTATCCTATTGGGAGCTCACAGCATGTCAGTTTCTGGCACAGTCTGTCATTGGCACACTTCATCAGGTACAGCGATGGCACACTTCATCAGGTACAGTAACTCAGTTCATAAAAACACCATGGCAGGCATGCAGGCTTACACCCCGCTTCCCCTCTGCACCAACTGGCGTGTGTGACTGCAACCTTGGTCAGTCTTTTGTCACAAGGAATCTGTTTGAAATGTAACAATAGGATTGATGAAGGCGGCGGCTCCCTTGGATTGAAGGGAGAAGCCAATCTGAGCAGCAGTGCCCCCAACTGGAACTCCTGCTTGCACATGGCTGGCCCGAGTACTGTTGCTGTTGAAGGCTCAGAATGCACACTGGCAACAGGATGAAATAATGCCTGATGCATCTCAACTGCTCTGCAATCCTCTCAGTACTCAATTGTTATTCTGCCAGCATGCAGAAGTCGGGAAGTTGTGTTGCTTTCTGTTGCCCAAGTAATAAAGTAGCATCAGTGATAATTACTGATTTCCCCCAAGCAAAGCAATACAAACAAACCTGATGTGATTGCTTAGAAAACACACACACACACACACACACACACACACACACACACACACACGTGTAGGCACCACTCTTTCTATGCAGCAGCTGGAGTGGAGCCTCATTTTCCAAGGGGCTCATCCCCGTTGCCCTCTAATCTCTCTTGATTTAATCTCATCTCATCTCTTTTTCCCAAATCTAGTTTTATTGATTCCATCTAATCTCTTTTTATCTGATCTGATCTTATCTCATTAATCTAAACTACCTAATCTATTTGACTGGACCAGCTGCTCGTTTATAACATGTGACCACAATGGAACCTCGCTCTCTAGGAAGCTGGGGAGAAATTTTTGTATCTGTGCATGAGCCACTTCAGTTTTGTTTGAAAGGAAAATAGTCAACAGAGATCTGCATTACTTTGAAGAGACTCTCAGTAGGGATGTGAAATCAGTTAATCATGGATCAGAGCCTGACCAAATCATGCCTGTTCTTTAATGCAACTAATCCAGTTGCAACGATTTTCAACATTAAGTAACAATCAGAAACCTTCAGAACTGATCATTATTGTCATTACTCTGGCATCTCACAGTCTGGTTTCCGGCTTTCTTGACAGTGAGAGAAGAGAAGACTCATCAGATATGTGTCTGATGGGAGCATTGTCCAACCAGAAAATCTGGCTCATCTTCCTACCAAACAGGATAATTGCAGTTGGAGATTTTGCACACAGCGTTTCTGACTCCCATCAATGATTGCATTGTTCCTACTGGCTTTGGGAGAGCATTCTGATTTTATACCATTATGGGTGATTTTTAGTAAAATATTTTGTTATCTGGGGCTATGCCTGCCAGACAGGGATAAAAGCTTCACTTGTGCCCGCTGCCAAATGGGAAATCAGGATTGGAAGAAAATGTTGAAATTAAACACAGAAGGAAGTGGGGCATTGTAGAGCTTAACTCCTCTTGTCCATGCTCCCTGCTTTTGTTTAAAAATCAAGACAGCTGTGACCTTGCATTGAGTGAGCCTGTTAGGGAGAAACTGGTACCTTCAGCTCATTGTTTTATTGGTGGCTTCATGCAATGAAGAAAGAACCGCAGTTCATATTTGAAGAAAATAACAGTTATTTATCTGAAGAAGATAATTCGGAACATCCTGCTAGCAGCCGTGACACGTTATTCATTTGGCTTCCAGCTTTTTTAGAATTTGTGGCTGACATTTCAATGATGCCAGTCAGTTCTTCTTGTGTACTTGTCTTGTGGGTAGCCACTGGATTTTCTTGTTCTCAACTTGCCACCCCTACCTTTGAAGATGCCAGGAAATCAGGAAAAGTGCACCCACCTGCCAATTCATGCCATTCCATACAAATTGAACTTAATTGCATCTAAAATGGAGATGTTTTCTTCTTTATAACTTTAACACAGGAGATCCCATACATGAGCAGTACAGTTCCTGAGAATTTTGTGCCAATTGGATGGGGGGGGGGAGTTACAGGTAGAAATGTGTTTCCTTTGTAACCAGTGTAAACAAATACCAACAGGGTGTATTGCAGTAAAGAAAATGAATAAACTATTAAATAACTCCATGCTACCTGGAGGAAAAAAATCTGTGTACTTCCCTGTCCCTCGGTACATTAAATGCTTTCTACATCGCTGTTATCCTGCCATGAATCTCCTACCACATCTGAGCTGAGACCGTAAAGACCGGGGAGCAGAAATTATTTCATAGGAGTATCTGCTACTTTGCAATGTCCTAGATCAGAGGTTCTGGTATAAAGTGGGGTAGAAAACAAAGACACTTTAATAGAGCAAGGGAAATATTTGATGGCAGGCGTACATTGTTGTGGCTTGAAGTTTTTATCAACACTTTCCTACGACTTACTTTTCCCGGGTTATTAACACTATAAAATGAAATAGGCCTCAGGATGATCCCTGAAAATTAGGGTTGCCAACTTTTAAACTGGTTCTTCCAGCTTTCCCTTTAATATCAGTTTGGTCTGCAACCAATTATCAGGTGAGGTTTGGAATCTGCAGGCCATGAAATGGTTCAGCTGCCCATTTCCACTCATTAACCCTCTATTAAAGGGACAGGACATTTGTTCCCTGTCCAGTTGGTAACCTTACCATGGTCATTCCCTATGGTTAGAAAGTTTGTTTTCAGATAACTGGAACAGGAACAAAAATGGAGAAGTTAAGATCATAAAAAGAGTCCCAAAGTGGATGCTCACTCTCCCAGTGGCCAATCAGATGTGCAGAGTGGGGTGCCAATGCCACCCACTGCTTTTGCTTCCTCAGCAACTCAATTGGTATTCAGAGGTACATTGCCTCTGAGCCTGGAGGTTTCATTTAGCCACCATGAGCAGTCATTGTTGATAGACTTCTCCTCTTCCTTGGATATGTCTAGTCCCCCTTTTAAGCCATCTACATCACTTGTAGCAACAGATTGGGAGAAGGTCAAGAAGTTCACTAGATCAGCAGACTGTAGGAAGGCACTTAACAATGAGGAACTGAAATCACAAAATGTTTAGCATGTCTTTAAATCAGCACTGGGTGGTTTATTACCAATACATAGATCTAGTCCAGTGAAGGGTAAAAAATAGGATTTTGTGAATAGATAGCAGCAGGCAGGCTTTGGTTTCAGCACCAGAGGTTGAAGGGCTGTGGCTCACTAGTAGATTTACCTACAGATGGTCCCAGGTTTGACTCCTGACATCTCCAGTTAAAGGGCTCAGGTAGTAGGTGACGTGAACACTGAGACCCTGGGGAGATGCTGCCAGCTAAAGTAGACAATATTATATCGATAGACCAGTAGTCTGACTCAATATAAAGCAGCTTTCAGATGTGAATCCCTTCAAAATTGGATTCTGAACTGGAGATTCCCGCTGGTCTGTTAACAGGTCGTTGCTGCAGGGTTTGCACCTTCCTCCCCAGTCTTCCATTGCTGTAGTAGGTCATAGTTGTTACTATAGTTTGCACACCACCACAGAGACCAGCAGTGAGGAAGCATCCCAGAAATCTCTCTCTTTTGACAGAAACAAGAGGTATTGGCATAGCCTCAGCCCAGGAAGTTTTGACCTGAGAGACAGCAGAAATGCAGGATACAGATTCTAAGAGGTCTCTCAGGTCCTCACTTGCAGCAATCAAAGTGCAGCCCTGAAACCACTAATGGCACCCTAATTTTACACCTTTGATCCAATAGGGTTGCAAGAGCCAAATTTGACAGTGATCAGTCTTCACCATTGAAGCCCAAGTAAGCTCAGGTCCATAAGAATGACCTACTATGGCCCCTGCAACACGGGGAAAAAAGAATCACATAGATCCCCTGAGCCGCCGCGCAGTTCCTCCCCGGCACGATCAGATGCTGGGGGGGAAGCTACTGAAGGGAGAGCGAGGCTGCCGAACTGTGCATGTGTGCGCGTGCGCAGTTTGGCCGGGAGCCTGGATTGCTCCGGATGACGGGCGCGGCAGCGATCCCACGGCCACGCTTGCTGCGGTGCTTCAGGTAAGTCCTCCTCTGTAGGAAGTTCTTTTTTGCAGCGGCTTTCCCGGGTTTAGGGACGGATCGGGGATGGGTGCGCGCCGCTTCCCAGATGTTGCGGTGAGATTTCACCCGTTTGCTGCGCCCCTGATCCGTCCCTCTCCCGGGCCAAAATCTTCCGTGTGACCGGGGCCTATGCCACTCAAACTTTGTAAATGGTCTCATCCAGCCATACCCCACTGCTGCAACATGACAACACCAGACCCTTTCCTCTTCAAAGTACACAGAGTATGACGCATTCTCTCCCATTTTGCTTCTCTTCCTGATTTAACCTATTTTAACCCAGGCTACACTTCTCTTAACTTCTCCTACCCTGGTTCAGGATTGGTTTGCTTGCTAAGCCAGCCAGCCTCTCCCCATAGCAACCTAGTGAGTGAATCCTTCCCTTCTTGTCAAAGCTTCATCCCATACATTTGGTGCCATCTTGGGCAGCCCATCACCTGTCTCCTTTCTCTGGGTGCTGGGCTGGATTGCTCTGGGCTAGCCTTACAGGAGGAACACAGGTTGCTATGAAGTGACACAAACTGGGTATTTTTATTCTAAAATAAAACAACCGCACACTAGGATTGTTTGTTTCATTGGTTTCATGATATTGATGCTCATTGCCTTGACTTCTTATGTCATAGCTTCTACTCTGTATCTTGTTAAGGTAATGAGTTACTTGTCAGTTAAATGCTTTGTCTCCCTTCCATCTCTTCTTGTCTAACAGATATTGCTACATAAATCTGGTAGTTGTGTAGACAAGAGACGATTCCAGCCTTGCCCCTGTGCTTAGTGGTCTAACTGTATGTGCATAAGGGGATACTCTGATGTGACAGGCTTTGCACACGGACTGATTTTGGTAACGTAGTTCTGTTCCTTACTTCCCATGACCCTTAACTGAAACACAAAATGGGATGCTAAAGTAGAGAGGCTCAACCTGAAAGGGAAATTTTTAAAGTGCTAAATGGACAGCAGGTGATAAAAAGTGGGCTTACATAAATAACTCATGTCACTGGATGCCCTGCTGGTATCAATTATTTGATTCATGTGACCAACTGGGAAACATTCATTGAACATATTCGGAGAACATTCCCCATAAAAACCTGCAAAAAAGAATTCTGAAGGAGATTTTTGGAAGCAAGTTCTTTTGACTCCCAACATGCCCTCCCTGTGGCACACATTGGCATATGATCAGCGAGATCCATATGAAAGGAAGCCCCAGAGATGGCTGAAGGTATGCAGTAGCTTTTTAAGGAGAATGGCTAAAGTGAGATGTTTGGGTGATTGAAAGGTCCAGAGGATATGCCTGGATCACCATCCACAGACTTCAGATATTTGATAGACAGTGGAATTCAAAGTCAGCATTAATTCCCTACAGGGTGCTAATGTCAAACTTCATTTCTACTGATGCTTCATTGCCCCCCACTCCTTTGTTCCACACTGCCAAATGCACATCAGCTTTGAAGCACAACATTTAAGACACAAGGGAAGCTGGCAGCTCTTTCCCCCTACAGCACAGCTCTGGAAAATGCAGCTTCTCCACCAGATGCCTCAGTGTACCAGAAGACCCAAAAATGCCTCCCTGAAGAACTAGTTCCTTCCTGCCCCAGGGAAGAGTGAAGGGGTACAGAATTTGTTAAAGAGTCATTTAATGAGGGACACATTTCTCTGGACAAACAAGCACAGGCATGATCTCAACATTAACTGTCTACCAGTTCTTCTCACCCTCCTTGTGGACCTCATATCCTCATTCATTCTCATAACTTGTTCTATTAAGCCAGAGCCACTGGAGAATTGTACTTACAAACCCACAGTTTCCCCACAACAGTCGTAAAATTAGCGCTCTGCACAGAACAATGTTCTTTCCCCACTTCTCCAAAGTGTTCAACCCAAATCAATAAATTTCTGGACATTTATCTTTGGGGACTTTGTGAAAAAGCAATCATTGCCAAGCTCCCAAATTCCAATCGGATTCATTTTCTAGAAGCAGGGCATCCTATTCATCATGGATAGTCTTTTAAGCATCATTCTTGATCGCCTCTCCTTCTCTCTTCCCTTTGAAAGCTTGGTCCTGTGACATCAACAGGTCTGGTGCCTTAAGACCTAAGAGCAACTCTGCTGGATCATACCAATGTGCCATCTGGTCCAGCATCATGTTTCACACAGTGGTCAACCAGATGCCATTGGAAAGCCTACAAGCAGGGCATGGAGGCAGTTTAAAGATGAAACCAGAGTCCACTTTATCAAATGCATTTGTCACACATGCAGTATATCTTTTGATTGCCTTCACAAGTTGGCAAATTCCACCATGAGGGACATTGGGTTTCTGCCTTTCCACTTCATTTCTTCCTTTATGAGGCATAGAAAAAGATGCTGAAGAAGCAGATCTTCTGTTCTACAATATTACATCCTGACCTTGATATTATTTCTTACTCAAAGTGCAACTTTATGTCCTTGGTCTGTTTTCCTTGGTCTGTTTTTCTGTAGGCCTGTAGACAGAAGTTTTATGGTGAGGAGTCAGCTGAAGTGTACATTTTTTGGGACACGGGGAAGCTCATAAATCAGTGTGAAAGCAGCAAAATCTGAAAAGCCAGTAACCTACCTTTCATATGTATATTATTTATTGAGTAATTCCAGTCATTAGGGTCCTAAGGAAAGACCTCTTGAACATCTTAAATGGGCATTAGAAAATGACCACTAGTCCAGTACTGTGTTGCCTTTGGTGCATCTTCTGTGGAACAGTCCCTGTGCTCTTGTCCAACTAGGGTGCCAACTAAGGTTCCTGGAGATTTGGGGGTGGAGTCTTGGAAGGGTGGGATTTGTGGAGGTGAGGGACCTCAGCAGGCTATAATGCCATACAGTCCATGTGCTCTACAAAGCAGCCATTTTCTCCAGGGCAACTGATATCTGTAGTTGTAATTTTGGGAGGTCACCAGACCCCACCTGGAGGTTGGCAACCCTTTCCAACTAGCTGGGGGAGGGGCTGTGTGCTTTAGTGGCAGAGCATCTGCTTTTTATGCAGAAAGTTTAATCCATGTCATGTCCAGTTAAAAGGATCTCATAGTAGGTGATGTGAAAGGCCACTGCCTGAGAGTATCTGGAGAACCACTGCCTGTCAGAGTAGACAAGACTGACCTTGATAGATCAACGTCTGACGTGGTTTATGGCAGCTTCACGGGAGCAGACAATTTGACTTTTGGGCTGTTGCTAGCACCCTACGAGCAGCAGCTGAAGCTGATTTGCAAGACTGGGAAGCCAGATGGCGCGTTTTACAGCTTTTGCATATCAGAAAGTCAAAACATCATTGCTTGTGTTAATAAAAAAGGTTGAGGAGGGAATGCGGAGCTTTGTCAGGACCCCCACAAAGGGTTTGGATCACATGGCCAAAACAAGGGTGCTTCAGCAGAACTACAGGGCATGTGTTGTTTCATTCCCCCCCCCTTTCTTTTTACACAGTGCATCTGATGAGGCTGCAATTGTAGAGACCATTTGAAATTGAAAACTGCACAGGGAGAGGAGGCTCTTAATCCTTTTCCTTGTTTCCCCTCTGAACAGTCCCTCAGCATCTCAGATCTCTCAAAAGGGACAAGATGTGGGTCTGCGAACCAGAAGGGTTAAGCTGACCATATATATTATAAAAATACAAAATTTATTAGGGTGTACACATATTAAAATATATTCGGGTTAATTTTTTTTCCCAAGTATCAGACTAATAAAAGCATATCAAATATTAATACACATGATGGGTTAACACTTTCCAACTGAAGACCAAACGCGTTTCGGCCTCAAAGGGCCTTCCTCAGTGGTCACTATACAACATAGTATAGACACATTCAAACATATGTATACAAGATCTTTAGTACACTTATTTAAAGACCAGATGTTGTATCCTTATATGTTTGCGATTGTGTTGCTGGTATTCATGATGGGCCATAGGTATGGCCATATTCATTCCAATTATTCTGGTACTGAGATTTCAAAAGTCTGAATGTGTGTCATTCCATCAAGGTAAGGATTCTGTTGGTAAGGATCAAGGTAAGGATCCTTTCTCATGGCAACAGAAAGCTGGCATGACGTCCCCCTTGAGGGCTGGTGCTATGTCCTTACCACTTGTCATGAGAGCACTTCTCAGCAGAGCCATTGCCAGCTTTCCTCCGTAGGTGAGCTTGTTATATTTATTTATTTGGAGAATGTATACACCACTTTTCCAGAGACCTACTTGAGGGTCTCTCAAGTAAAAACAATACCATCTATATATCTAATAGCAAAAGGTGCCCCCTGCGTGCGGATACCTAAATCCGCGCATCGGGGGCACCTGGGGGGGAGGGAGATTTTCGTGCACACTTGGGGCAGTCCCCAGGTGTGGGGGAACCGGCGGGATGGGGGGGAACTTACCTCCTCCTGCTGCTTCCTCCTCTGCCTCATGAGTGTCAAGGTCCCTCCCCCCCATGAGTATCGCGGGTCCCGCCCCTTGTACAACCATAAAATCAACAACATAAATGATCACCGTGGTGGTCAGTGCCCCTCCCCTCAGAGCAGGGTCCTGGGCAGCTGAATGTTTATTGGCTAGGAGGGGCCCAGGCATAAAAACAGCACAAAACTACCATTGGGCTGTACAATACAAAAATAGCTGTAAAATGGATCCCAGGCTAGAAGCAGACCTCAAAGCAGCTATAAAAGATTGAACCCCTTAGTTAAAAAGCCTGGGTAAAAAGAAATGTTTTGGCTAGTTGTCCTGAGGTGCCTCTACTGAAAAGGCCCTGCCTCTGATCACCGCTTGCTCTCTCTGAAGGTTGGGGCACAAAGCTTGGAAGTCAGATCTCAACTGGTAGAGCTGGGGCTTCAAAGAAATTAACGGAGAATCAGTAATGTCCTCGTAACAAAAAAATGACTACAAAGCATCACCGCCCTAGCTAAATCAAATGGCAGGGCAGGCAGTTGCTGAAAAACTGGAATCAGCCAGGAAGCTTCAGGGAGGAAAAGTGATATTGGTAGGTGGTAAAAAAAAAAAGGAAGAAAACAGGTAGTCCATGCAGGGAAAGGAAAGAATGTGCTAATACAGAGCTGTATAGTCGTAAAACACAGTATCTCCATTCTTCTGCATAGCCTTTTCTAGCCCCCCCCATTCATATACACACCTGCCATTCCTAGGTTATAATTAGAGAAGTGACTATACAGGAATATTCTGCATCAAACCCTTGGTTTATGAAGATCAGTATGGTCGATTCTGATTGGCAGCAAGTTTCCACAGTCTTTCTCATGTAGTGGTTTTTCATAGCAGGTTCCACCTAATTGTTTTAACTGGAGATGCCAGGGAATGAACCAGGGACCTTCTGCATGCAAAACAACTGCTCTTCCCCTGAGCCACAGCTAATCCCCTGTTTGGCTGGTTCTGGAAACAGCATGGAAAGAAGCAGACTATGGACAGACACCCACAGCCACACACATTTTGCCTGCTGCCTTCAGCAGATGCTTTGGCAAGAACAGTTATCCACACTTCAGTAATGCCACCTTGGATGCCCCAGGAGGGGAGGGGTGAGAGACAGTGTACGATTTTTTTAAATAAATAAACAGGGATAACAAGGAAGCTGCGGTTTATTTATTTAAGGAAGATGCTCAGTAATAATCAGGCAAAAGCTTGTGAAGTTAAAAATAGCTGTTCTTTTGCAGCTTATTTATTTATTTGCTTTAAATATTTATACCGCACCTTTCTACATGATTGTAACCCTGGTGGACTACAATATTTTAGAACTGCAATAGCCAGCTAAGCACCTTAAAACATCCAGCCAGCCAGAAGGGAGGACTGATTCCACCTTTCTCAGGGTAGTCAAGGTTGCTCCCCTGGGACAGGGAAATGGTGTTTGTAGAGGAGAACATGGCTTCCTTAAATTGGGGATGAGGCCATAAAAGAAACAAAAGTGGCCAGGATAGGGATGCCAACCTCCAGGTGGGATCTGGGATCCCCCAGAATTATAGCTCATCTCCATAGATCAGTTCCCCTGAAGAAAATGGATGATTTGGAGGGTGGACTCTGTGGCACTGTACCCCACTGAGGTCCCTGTCCTCCCAGGTTCCATCTCTAAATCTCAAGGAGTTTTCCAACCTGGATCTGACAACCCTACCCCTCCATCCTCTGCTGGTGGCCAGGGGGCACCTGAGGACTCTAGGCCAAGAAAAAGGGAGGTGGCTCTAGGCCAGGAAAAAGGGAGTAAGAGAGACATGATAGAGGTCTATACTACTCATGGTGTGGAGGGAGTGGACAGGGCATTCACTGAACCCAGGGCATTCACTGACACTAAAGGCTAGGAGATTCAGGACAGACAATAGAAGTCCTTCTTCACACAGTGCATAGTTAAATTGTGGAACTTGCTGCCACAGGATGTGGTGATGGCCATTAACTTGGAAGTCTTTAAATGAAAACACTGGGCCCAGAACCGAGCCCTGTGGCACTCCACTCGAGACTTCCCTCCACGTAGATGCAGAGCCATTTACAAGCACTCGTTGGGTACGATTTTTCAACCGACCATGAATCCATCCAACGGTTGCACCATCCAGCCCACAGAGTTGACCCCTGCACTGGTGGAATACCTGCCTGAGCAGCTGGATTGAGAAGCAGACCCAGCGAGGGAAGCATCGGGAAGTGAGAACGCTTCCCAGTCATGGTCAGGCTGCTCATTCTGGCAGGAGAAGAAAGAGACAACACAGAGGCCAGGTCCTCAGTCGCTGCTGGTTTCTCGTGAACCAGCAGAGCGTAGAAGGAGGAGAGAGTGCATGACAGAGCTAGAGAGAAGATGAAGCACTAGCTTGATTGCCCTGCACCTGATCGCCCAGCAGGGTTAATTCCTGGAGCAGAGTCTTTACAGGACCAGGATTGACAGGCTGATAGGGAAGCAGCAAAGACCCGCACCTGGAGGACGATGAACAGCGGTAAGAAGCGACACCTGGGCCACAGGGGACAAGAAAGGAAACCCTGGGTACAGTAACAGCGACATGCTTTGCCCTTAACATGACAATGGATATCAGTGATTACTAGTCATGATGGCTACTGGTCGTGATGGATATCTACTCTCTCCAGTACTAGAGTCAGCATGCCTCTTTAGATCAGTTGTTGGGGAGCATGGGCAGGAAGATGCTATTGCAGTCATCCTACTTGTGGACTTCCTAGAGGTAGCTGATTGATCACTATGTGATAGGGTTTGCCAGGTCCCTCCTGGCAACCGATGGGGGATGGGGGGACTTACTGGGAGCGGGAGGGAGGTCCAGCTGATGTTGCAGCGTCATGTCTGTGTCACTTTTGATATGACCCGAAAGTGACACTACCATGCAGTGATGTCAGAGTGATGCTGTGGCATTAGGGCAAAAATTCTATGGTAAATTTGGCTTCTACCATAGAATTTTTGCCCAAATACCAGAGCATTGCCCCAATGTCACTGACATAATGGCATCACTTCCAGAATTTCCGCCTCCACTGGGGGGCGGGGGGCGGGGAGGTCTGGCAACCCTTCTATGTAAACAGAGTGCTGGACTTGATGGGTCTTTGGCATGATCCAGTATGGTTCTTCTTATATTCCTATGTTCCTAATCAGATCCCAAGCAGTAGGAAATGGCACACTGGGATTTCCCTATACCCAGCGGGTCCCCCCTAGTCCATTCTGTTGTCTCTGTATGACCCAGGAGCCTTGTGGGATATGAGTTGCTTCTCCTCCTTTGTCCACACAGACAAATGCATATGGGTCTATGAAGAATCTTCCGGCTGTTACAATATGAAACACACGCCGCTCTCTGGGCTTGTGATTAGGTGGCTGATTCCCCCGTGTCCCAGGGGGCATGTAGCTCGATGGCCAGAGAACTTGGATTCAGAGCACACAGCAAATTGGCAAAATTTGTCTAATTTGATCTTTGCTTCAAATAATCCTTTCAGCTCCAGCCTTTTCACTAGCACAGGAAGGGTCATGTTGCCAGGGTGGAAAAAGAAAAGGATAAAAAAGGATAAAAAAGGATAAAAAACAGAACTGCCCTCCGGGGAAAACTGGGGCAGCTGATCTGACTATCAGACCAAGTCCAAGACTGTCAATTCACATATCGGGTGCTGTGCATAGCTTGTGAGGGTGGCTTCTCTTTTATTAAGAAACTGGGTGATTATTTGGAAAGACGGATGCCTGTCAATGATCATTCCCTAGTGTGCGGGGCTGACTTTGATGGGCCCTAATGCGACTACAAACCCACAAAGCCAATGTTGAAGCCCTGTTCTGCTGTCAAAGGGGTGGATCCAGTGTCATTCCTGTGATGCATGCTGTTGGGCAGTGGTGGAAGCAGATGACTACACAATCTGTGATAAAACCTTATAATAAATCCCTCCGGAGCATTAGAAATTTGGCCGTTGCTAAAAGATTTGCTTAGGCAGAACTGTCTAGCAGCAAAGTGCATTCTGATTTCTTTAACACAGTTGTAAAAAATAAATAAGTCCAGAAAAAGGCAGTGGAAAGATTCCGTTTCTCCCCAAGGCAGCAGAAAAGAGGGATAGATATACTAGGGTTGCCAGCTCCGGGTTGGGAAGCTCTTGGGGACTCGGGGATGGCGCCTGGGGAAGGACCTCAGCAGCATATAATGCCACACAATCCATTCTCCAAAGCAGCCATTTTTCCAGGGGAACTGATCCCTGTAGTCTGGAGATCAGTTGTAATTCTGGGAGATCGCCAGGCCCCGCCAGGAAGTTGGCAACTCTAATGGCAGCCCCCAGGGTCACTTGCAGAGACATGAAGCTGCTGAGATGGACTGCCTAGGAGCAGGGGTCATCTTGTAGAAAAAGAGGTGCAGGAGCTCATTAGCAGAACTCATTAGCATACCTTATTTGCATATGCCACACCCCCTGATATCACCAGAAGTGTGTCAGAAGGTAACACCCACCACTCAGGCTCCACTGGACTGTTTTGGATTGCTAGCTATTGCGGGGAGGGGGGAATGTGCAGATCTGCCCTAGCAGAGGAGGGAGAGCTTGTACCCAAATAAAACTTGGTCTTAAAGGGGCCACTGGACTGTTTTGGGCGGGGGGGGGGGCTCTGCAACTTACCTGGTGCTCTGACTGAGGGCTGCTGGGAGCAGGGGGTGGGGCTTGTTGCATGTGCCCACCCCCTGGGCTCTTTACTGCCGGAGCTCCGCTCCTGTGCGCTCCTGCAGGAAATGACCCCTGCCTAGGAGTCTGCTGAAATCCCAGTCCATGCTGGTTTTTGCAAGTAAGAGAGGCAAAAATTTAGGGTTGCACTGGTGGAGGTGGGCTCAGTTCCTCAGGCAGAAGGACAGATTGGAGGAACCTCTTAACGTCACTTGGGGCTGTAGGCCCAAGAATGTCCATCAGTGGAAGTAGGAGACCAGAGAGCTGAAAACAAGAGCTCATTTGGGTGCCACCCCTCCTTTGGCCGGAGTGACACCTGAAGATTCCCAAAGAGCAGGTTTCCTGGTTTCATCTTTGATTGCTGTGCTGATGAGAAGGTTCCTGATGTCCTGCGTATTCCTTCATGACCACACAGCATTTGATGCCATATCCCCTGCCACTCATAGTAAACAACAATGTGAGCCAGCATGGTGTAGTGATTAGCCTGTTCGACTATAATCTGAGAGACCCAGGCTCAAATCCCCACTCCTCGTGAAGCTTGGTGGGTAAATTTGGTATAGTCAGTCTCTCTCCCACTGCAGCCTTGCTCTCCCTTCCTCCATGTTATCCTCACAACAATCCTGTGAGGTAGGTTAGGCTGAGAGAGAGTGACTGTCCCAAGGCCACTCAGCCATGAACCATGGCAGAATGGGGATTTGAACCAGGGTCTCCCAGATCCTAGTCTGACACTCTGACCATTATGCCACAGTGCCATAAGAAGAGAGAGAGCAAAAGCAGAAACACAGGACTGTGCCTTCCTAAGAAGAGGCAGAGAGCCCTCTTCAGAAGGGAACCAGATCTGAATTCAAATCAGGCACACGCGCCCCTTTCTGCATTAGCATGAATATATGCATGCGTTCTACAGCCTTATGTATCTTGACACAACATGTGCTCAGCTGGATGAAACGCATCCAGATCATCGAAGCAGCAGGCCTTATTATGGTATACATTTGCATTCCTGGAACTCCTGTGTGTCTCAATAGGACCTGGGATTCTGTAATAAAATCTCCCCTACCTGATTTCAGTGTCAGATTACAAACACTAAAGAATGCAACAGAGAAACAAGTGTGAGTCTCTTTCATGGGGAGGCTTTGGACGGAGGTGGGCTGGCATGAAGGAGTCCAGCAGGGACATCAATAAGTAATGCAGATTTTAAAATGTCTCTCTCATGTGCTCTATCTAAACTAATTTATTTTTTTAAAAAAACAAAGAAACTGGCTCTGCTACTCCAGCTCATGCCTATTAATTCCTAATCGCCTTCTTCATGCCAAGGGATTTGTGACGGCCTGAATTATTTAAAGTAACTGGGATGAGCATTGCTGAGCAAAAATGGAGAGAAGACAGACAATCTTGACCCCAATAAGAGTTGTTTAACATGATACCCAGCTGAACCTAGAGAAAGAGGAAGGTTTTTTTAAAAAAGCAAGTGCAGAAAAACACGAGAGGTATCCCAAACTCTACCACTGGGCCAGGTCTGTGTGATATGCCTTTTCTACCTTAACAAGTCTGGCAATAAAGGGGTTTATAAAACTATGCATGGTAGGAAGCCTGGGTAGTGGGGATTGTCCCCCCTCTCCCATAATGAAATCGATTGTCAGTAGATTTCAGAATACATGAAAGGAAGCACAGCTTCACGCAGCACATAGTTAACATGTGGAATTTGCAGGCAGGATACAGTGGAAGCCATTCACTTAGATGGCTTTGAAAAAAGGATGAAATACATTCAAGAAGCACAAGTGTGTAACAATGGGTATTAGCCGTGATGATTGGAGACAGCCTCCATGCTCAAAGGCAGATAACCTCTGCATACTGGTTCTGGGATAAGCACCTATGTTCTGCTTCTCTACTGTACTTCTCGACTCTTCTGTCTTACTCGCCTTCTGGATTTCCTGGATGCATCTGGCTGGACCAGCTGGGGAAGCAGGATGCTGGATTTGATGGATGGACCTACCTTGGTCTGATTACAGAGGCAATCTTTGCGATTTTGGGGCACTGGGAAAAAGACCCAGAAGAGGGCCCCAGAATCAATTGCCGCCTGCACTGGGCTCCTGATGCCCTTGCCCCATGCCACTGGGTACAAGCAAGGCATGGCCCTTGTCCCATGTGAGGTGGGCGGAAACTGCTACCTGAGCCCCACACGGGGCAGGTATGAGAAGCTGCTGCTGCTGCTGAGCTAGCTGTCCCCTCTGTCAGGGGGTGATGCTGGTGGTGGTCAGGGCCCTCCAGCAAGGAACCCAGGGCAGCTGCCCCTGTTGCCCAGTGATTAAGACCTCTGAAGAAGAAGAAGAAGAAGAAGAAGAAGAGGAAGAGGAAGAGGAAGAGGAAGAGGAGGAGGAGGAGGAGGAGGAGGAGGAGGAGGAGGAGATTGGATTTATACCCCATCCTTCACTTGGAGTCTCAGAGCAGCTTACAAACTCCTTTCCCTTCCCCTCCCCACAACAGACACCCTGTGAGGTACAGCTGAGAGAAATCTTTCAAGAACAGCTCTAATGGCTTGCCCAAGGTCATCCAGCAGCTGCAAGTGGAGGAGTGGGGAATCAAACCCAGTTCTCCCAGGTTAGAGTCTATGCACTTAACCACTGCACCAAACTGAAATAACCAGGCTGTTCTTCCATTCTCACTGTGGGCTCAGTGAGACAAATTCACTGAAGATATAGCTTTGCAGCTGGTTCTCCTTGGATAAGGCTAGGTTGGCCTGCTGTGACAGTTCTGCAATTGTGCCTGCGATGTGCTTTAGTGCAAAGCCTGTGTGTGGAATGTTGGTGAGCCAAGCTCAATAAGGAGACTTTTCCAGGTGTTCCAATCCCCCCCCCCATCATCAACACTTCCAGAAATGGTCAAGTCACACATTCCGAGGTGTCTGGAGAAGTTTTTGCAAATAGGCCAGGCCAATCTGGGTTTCGTACAAAATGGAAAAGCTGCCAATCAGTATGAAAAAGCTAGTTCCGAGACAGAGGCTGCCTGCCTCCCATGGGTCAGTCCCAGAGTCCAAAGTTCAGCACCAATCAGCAACCCCTCAAGGTGTTCAGTGTTCCAGACTGTGTCTTTTCAGGACAACCACAGAGGTCACAAAACTTGCAGTGAGCACAGCAACGGTGTGTGTGCCAGTTAACAATACTTCCTTCTCTGATTCATCAGGATTTCACATCACTAGGTATGTCTCCAGACAGCATGCTGGCTGTCCAGAAAGCCAAAGTCACCTTCCCTCATCTTGTGTTTTAAGACACAAAAGGGAACAGAACCACTAACGGTGTCTTACAAGATGGGCATTCTCCTTTCTGAAATAAAATCAAAGTGATTAACGGCATCTTGTCAACATTTTTATGAGATACAGCCCAATTAAACATGAAAATATGAGGGCTCAGGGGAGACCAGAATCCAAGATGTATGTGGGGTGGGGCTGACTGAGCTTTTCCAATGCTGCAGAAAAGGCACTCTGCACATTCTCAGTGGTGTGCTCTATTCATACTAAAATTGGACTCTCATAATCTCTATCACAATTACATTTTGACCATTGAACCTGCTCTGTAGCTGTGAAGATGAGTCAAAGAGAGCCTGCTGAAACAGCTGAGAGAAAAAGAATGATGGATGTTCTTAATTCCTTAGGGGAGGCCTTTGTTATTGCGCAGTGCTGAATGGGCCACTCTGAGGTCCTTCACAGCAGCCTCTTTCCAGTCAGGAGAGGTTTGGCAGGCTGAGAGGAACAGGTTGCTCTTGGGTGAACCTCAGAGTTTAATGGAATCTCTAATTGAATCGTTGGGGATGTTTGTTGGCACGATGCCATGCTGCCAGCCTGCTGACAGCTCTCCACTCTGAGGCCACGTCCGCTGTCTCTAGGGCCTGTTGCATTGATGTTTCCAAGAGGATGAAGGGTGGGGTTGCTAACTCCAGTTTGGGGAATTCCTGGAGATTGGAGGATGGTGTCTGGGGAGGGCACAGTGTGGGGAGGGAGTCTGCACTCCGAAGCTGCCATTCTCTCCAGGGGAACTGATCCTCGTAGCCTGGAGATCCATTGTAATTTTCAGAAAATCTCCGGCTCCCAATTTGGGACTGGTAATCCTTTATGCTTTGATGCAATTGGCAGAGGCAGGGGCCCAAGTGTGTGATATATGACAGAGTGGCCGATAAGGGCTGCCTGGTTGCCCAGACTAAGAACTGGAGGTTCCTCTTTCTCCCTTCCAAGATGTTGTCTAGTTCAGTGAACAGGTTAAAACACACCTTCCGCATGATTTGGGCCCTTTCTTTCTTCTGCCAAAGAAAACGGATCCTTCTCAAGACTGAAACAGCAACAAATCACTTGGGCTTATGAAAATTGACTGGGCACCCAAAACAGCCTGTTGCTCCTTGTTGACAGAAGGCTTCTCTTAGTTCGGCCGGCAGCCCAGTGGCAGCACACAGGCTTGGCTTGCAGAAGGGCCCAGATGCAGACGCAGGTTAAAAAGCCTGGGAAAGACCCTTCTCCTCCGGAGATCTGAAAGTGCCACAGCTACTCAAAGCAGACAATGTTGCCCTGTTAACAGGGTTGCCAGCTCTGGGTTGGGAAATCCCTACAGATTTGGGGGGTGGAGTCTGAGGAGGGGGGGTTGGGGAGTGGGGGAACTTCAGCTGGGTACAATACCATAGAACCCACCTGTCAAAACAGCCATTTTGTCCAGGTGAACTGATCTGTTTCACCTGGACATCAGTTGTAATCCCAGGAAATCTCCAGCTACCACCTGCAGTTTGGCAGCCCTATAAATGCACCAGCAGTCTGATTCTACAGAAGGCAAATTCATACATCCATGTGAGTCAGTAGGGTGTTACAGTTGGAGCTGTATTTATTTACTTACTTACTTATTTTTATGGCTTGTCTTTCTTCTGAGACTAACCACGGATTACGTAATTTTTTAAAATTAAAAAATGCAATAAAAACAGCATAGTATATACTACAAACAATGTAACAGAATTACAAAATTAGGGGACAATGCAATAAAAACAGTATAATACATCCAATAATCATTGCAATAAGGTCCTGGAGTTGCTCACTGAAAGGTCTTTCCATTAAATGGGAATTAGAAAGACTGAATGTCCAGGTCTTGGAGAAGGATGAAGAAAGTCATGCAGCGCTTGACACGTTGGCAGTGCTCTAAAGATATTAAGTTGTCCAGTGTCCATAGTATAACTGACTGAGACTGTAATTAGGATCCTAATTGAAGAACCAGCTTGGCACAGTCCTGCTGTAAGACTGCCTTTCCTCTGTGTGCTAATTTATGTGCTTGCATATACTCTTGCTGTGCAATGGAGTGCCCAGTATACCTACAGAACTCTAGTCTGTTACAGGTCAAAATCAAACACCCACTCTCTATCAGATGCCAGGCTCTAGATGCCTGGGAGAGGCCAAGACATCTTTACAGATCACTGCTGCACCACTGAGCTATTGACCTGAGCAAGGTCAGTGGCCTCGAGGCTGAGCATCGTTGTGCTGTCTCACTCCACGTGTCCAAGGCAAGGGAACTCTGCCTTCGGCTCTGGCATAGGCTGGGTGAAAGGAAGCTTGGTGACCTTATTTCAGAACTGCATCTAGAATTATTTAATTTGTGCAAATTGATTGCTGTGCTGGCACTAGCACAAATACCTTTTGAAAGAGTCCTGTGTGTGGAGAATTGGTCCATCTCTGTTTGTTAGCTGTAATGGACAAAGACTGTCACCTACCAACTCAGAGGCTACCTCTCTCTGATTTCCAGATTTAAAGGAGAAGGAATGGGGGATGGAAGCTTTCCTGGAGTTTCTGCCTGGACCTTCCGTTGAAATAGAGTGCTGCGTGAGTGCTGAGCTAGAGGGTCTTTGGTCTGACTCAGCATTGTAATCTGTATATTCCTTCTAGCATCCTTATACAATCCAACTTCTGTAAAAAAAAAGGGGGGGGGAGATTTCAAAAGGCTTTGATTTGCCCTGCCATTTTTTTCTAGCACAGGCTGGATCAGTTCCTTGGGTTTAGCCCAAATTGTATGGTGTCACTCAGTTTTTCTAACCTTGAAAGGCCAATAAAAGACATTCATTCATTGCAGTGAACATGTCAAAGAAGAGACTGGACTCTCTCAAAACCATTGCCAGGCATGTCAATTTGTACATAATTCTGATCTAGAAAGTTTGGAATTAACGCTTCCTCCAAATGTTCTGTAGGCATGAAAACTAATTAACGGAGTAATTTACTCCCTCACTGCCAAAGGCAGCCAAAATCGCCTTGCCAGATCAAAAGCAAAGAGCTTGCTTGCCTTTCAGGCCGTTTGTTGGCTGTCCCACCCACTGCTGAAAGGAAAAGGAGCCTCATGCTCTGTATGTGGGTGAACCAAAATCCATTGAACTGGCGCTTGTATCCCAGAGTCTGAATTCTCCCCTCGTGTGTTTTTATCTAAATATCCCCCTGCAGGTGCTCCAGATAAAAGTAGCCCTTCCGATGATTCATTTGCTAGATTCAATCCAGATAGTATCTCTTCTTTTGCACCTCAGATGTGTGGTTGTTTAATGCACCATTCCAGACCTTGCTGGGGGATTAATGACAGCCTTGAAAGAGGCAGCTATGAAGCTCCAACCCCTCATTAATCCCAAGGTGGTGTCCTGGGTGGGTGGGGGAAAGGGGAGCCTGTCATTGGTAGGGAAGGAAACTATGACAGCAACGTACATGACTAGGTTTGTTACAGTGGACAATGCTGTCTCTATATCTAGGGAGTACTCTCTCTCCTGCATGCTGCCATGTGTGCCTGGCCCATTCAGTGATGGAGAAAAATGTCCTTGGCTTGAGCAGTGGCAGCAGCAGGAGTCTCAGTCAAAGGGTACCAAATCCAGGGGTCGGCCAGTCCCTCAAGGAAAAGCCACTTCCTAACCACATAACAAGAGGACTAAGGGATGAAGGTGCTCTTCTTCCTCTGTCTGAGGTTCAGGATTAACCTCCTGGCTCCAGCACAACAGTTTACACTAGTTCTTAAGGATAACTCAGACATGTTCCAGGTTCAAAGAGCATGTCAGTTTGAGCAAACTCAGAATTCCTTGTTTGCACTGTCTAAACCCCCTGCGGGGTGGGTGGTAGGGAAACCCCACCCTACAGTGGCCCTGGTCCCGCGGAGAATTTGCTGTGCGAAAGGCCTGAGGTGCAGGATTAACCTCCTGGCTCCAGCACAACAGTTTACGCTAGTTCTTAAGGATAACTCAGACATGTTCCAGGTTCAAAGATCATGTCAGTTTGAGCAAACTCAGAATCCCTTGTTTGCACTGTCTATACCCCCCAATAGCGGGGGGAGGGGGAGGGAGGGAAACCCCGCCCTACAGTGGCCCTGGTCCCCCAGAGAATTTGCTGTGCGAAAGGCACGAATGCTGGGCGGATTTTCGGGGTGTGATCACACCGCAACATCTGGGAAGCGTACCCGTGGCCAACCTGTGGCATGCTGCCGAAGATGCGCAGTTAAAAAGTACCTGCAAAGATCTACTAGCAAATGGTTTGCCACGGGCTGCAGATGGACTCGTTCGGTGTGATCGTGCCGGCGTGCCTATTCGGCCGTCCTCTTTGCAGTGCGGGCCGAAGGATGAAACCCCGGTGTGTCGCCGTCACATCTGATCGCATAATGGTGGATCAGAATACGATGGCGTAAATAGCCACGCCTCCCCCCCCTGCGTTTTCCGACACGTGTGGCTGGGGCCAGTGTTGTGTTTTCTTCCACTCATTGCTATGATTTCTTGCAAGTCATTAACATTTTAGATCAAAGCTAGGACTACCAACTCTGGGTTGGGAAATTCCTGGAGATTTCAGGGGTGCGGCCTGGGGAAGGTGAGGTTTGGAGAAAGGAGGCAACTCAGTGGGGATATGATCAATGCTCCCTCTAAGCTGTGGAGTCTTGTGAGCAAAAATTCTACTTTGTGAGCTGCTGGCATTAAAGTTGTGAGCAAGTGATTTGGCTGCTGCATACATTAGTTTGCCGGAGGCTAAAAAGCTGTGAGCTAGCTCACACTAACTTAGCTTAGAGGGAACACTGGATAGGATATCATGGAGTGTTTGCTCCACAGCAGCCATTTTCTCTAGGAGAACTGATCTCTATTGTCTGGAGAACAGTGGTAATTCAAGGAGATCTCCAGGCCCCATCTGAAGGTTGGGAACCGTAAAGCCAGTAACACCTTCTTGTTGTTCTACAGGGAGGTGTCACTGGCCTAAGTAAAGAAGTATGGAATGATATGGAACAAAAAGCCTGGCATAAACCTCAATAATCCCTCTGCTGTACTACTGTGGTGCTAGACTGTGAACATTTATTTATTTCCTCCATTTATATCTAGACATTTATACCTATATCACTGTGTATCTCTTACTGTGAGTAAGATATTATTACATAATGATTATTATTATGTAATCTTTTTACACCACTCCCATGTGTCATGTTAATATTTATGCTAAGCTTCAATGAGAGCCAGTGTGGTGTAGTGCTTAAGAGCAGATGACTCCAATCTGGAGAACTGGGTATGATTCCCCACTTCTCCATATGAAGCCTGCTGGGTGACCTTGGGCCAGTCACACTTCTCTCAGAACTCTCTCAGCCCCACCTACCTCACAAGGTGCCAGTTGTGGGGAGAGAAAGGGAAGGCAATTGTAGACTCCTTAAGGTAGACAAAAGCGGGGTATACAAACCAACTCTTCTTTCTGATTGGTTCCAGACTTCTACAATTGTTTATTGAATGTCCCATTTTGTTGATTGTATTGACTCACTATGTGTAATCTGCCTTGAGTTCCCGTGAGAAAGGTGGACTATCCTATATATATAAAAGCCATAGCGTATTGGCACTTTCCAGCTCTCCCATTGCCTGTGCTGTGCACTCCATCAACCATTGGCCCATCAACTGCCACTCAAGAGTACTTGCGTGTCACTGGATGGGTGCTGGGTCCACTCCGCCCATTGCTGGCTTGGCCACTCTTCTGTCAGAATAAACTGTCAAAATGGTTGCCTCTCCTGATGAAGACACTTCTCCTGCTTGGCCGGCTACTGAGATGAGCCACCGGCAGTCAAATCATTCTGTTCTCCTCCTGCTGTGGGGCTCACTTTCCTCTCAGTGGCTGTTGCTAGGCAACCAAGCCTGGTTTTGTCAGTAAAAAGGCAGGGGCAGGAGGCCCTTTCCAGGCCTACTTTGGCCTTTGTGGGGAACTCATTGGGGCTAGTCTTGAGTAGGGTTGCCAGCTCCAGGTTGGGAAATTCCTGGAGATTTTGTGGTGGGGAGGGGAGAGGCCTCAGCTAAATAGAATGCCACAGAGTCCACCCTCCAAAGCAGTTATTCTCTCCCTGGGGGAGAGAGATCTGTTGTCTGAAGTTCAGTTGTGATACAAGGCCATCTTTAGGCTCCACCTGGAGGTTGGCTACCCTAGGCCTTGCAGCACCCTATGGATGACTTGACTGCCATGACTTAAGTAGGCCTGGCTGCTTGCTCCTGTTCACCAACAGCAACCCCCCCTAGAACAGCCAGTATAGCGTAGCAGTTAGTGTTTCAGAGCAGGGTCTGCCAGACCAAAGTTCTTGCTGTAGAAGCTGAGTGGTTGATTTTGGACCAGTAACAGACTTTCAGCCTAACCTACCTCACAGGGTTGTTGTGCAAACCAAAAGGGGGAGAGTAGAATGATGTAAGCTGCTTTGGTCCCCACTGTGGAGAAAGACTGTACTTTTCCTAAGTAGTGGCTGCAGGGAGGGGGAAGGAGATGGAAAGCTGAAGTCAGAATGGCAGTTAAAAGTAGATTGATGGTTGGCTGGGAAGGAGATAGGGTTGCATCTCCAAGTTGAGAAATTCCTGGAGATTAGAGGGGTGGAGCCTGGAGAGGGTGGGGTTTGAGGAGGGGTGGGACCTCAGACAGGTACAATGCCATAGACTCCATCCTCCAAACCAGCCATTTCCTTCTGGGGAGCCATTGTTGCTAATCTCCAGGTTAGAGCTGGAGATAATTCAGAATTACAACTGCTCTTCAGATGGCAGAGATCAGTTCCTTTGGAGAAAATTGTAGACTCTGTGTCATTATACCCTGATGAAGTCATTACAGCAAACCGACGCAGAGTGCCCAAGGCTGGGGTACCCATTGTATTTATTTCCACAATGGTGTAGTGGTTAAGTGCGTAGACTCTCATCTGGGAGAACTGGGTTTGATTCCCTACTCCTCCACTTGCAGCTGCTGGATGACCTTGGGCAAGCCATAGTTCTGTCAAAGCTGTTATTGAAAGAGCAGCTTGTCAGAGCTTTCTCAGCCCCCCCTACCTCACAGGGTGTTTGTTGTGGGGAGGGGAAAAGGTGATTGTAAGTCACTCTGAGACTCCAAGTGAAGGGCGAGGTATAAATCCAATCTCTTCTTCTTCTTCCTAGTAAATAAATAAACAATACCCCGTATTTTGTTCTCCCCTTCCTCTGTTTTAAACGTACAACAACCTTGTGCAGTAGGTTAGGCTGAAAGTGTGTGACTGGCCCAAGCTTCCATGGCCGAGTAGGGATTCAAACCTGGGCCTCCTAGGTTCCAGTCTGACACTCTAACCACAACCTGCTGTTCATGATGTAGGATTCCTGTAGACAGGCAGCCAGTATTAAGGTCCCTTTTGGGCTCACATTTAAAATTTTGGCAAGGCCAGTAAGCCCAGAATGGAAGGACGAGAGGAGCTGGAACAGGTGAAGAACAAAAACCCATTTGTCGCCTTTGTAGAGTGACTGATTATTTAAGTGGTGGGGAGGGAGGGATGCCGCTTGAAGGCTCTGCAGACCCAGACACCAGTCGGGGGAGAGCTTTGCCTGACAATAAAACCATCATAAAACCGCAATGAATTATTCATGGGGAACATATTGCTGATGCAATAAATCACCACTTGGTAGCAATGAGATTTTGTACATTCAGATGCAAATGGGAAATGTTCTCACCTCCATATTTCCTAGTTCCCCCTCAGATCACCTCTTCCCTTTAAAGGGACTGGTTTAGACTCTAACCTTTGGTGTCCACTTAAACCAAAAGATTATTCAAGCCAGTGAGTTACAGGGGTATTTCTCTGCCTGAATAGCAATCTGAATGCCTTTCAGGGAGGACAGGATTCAAAGAAGGGCAAAGCAACAAATAATGAGAATTCAGCTCATGAGGGCAGGATTCAAATTGTGCAACAACCAACAAAAGTTTCAGTGTAAAGGCAGAAGTGGATGTCCTGAATTTTAGATCTGACATTTCAACCATCCCTTCCTCTTTCCTGACCTGATCTGCTGCCTATTAGACAGCATTTCCTCATGGAAAGCTGAAACTGGAGGCTTGATTCCTGGCTCAGCTGTGAATTTCAAGGCTTATTTCTGGAAAACTGGACAATGGTGAGCTCTCTCTCAAGATAAAGAAATGTTGTTGTTGCATCTATAAATCATTGTCTGAAGGGGTGTTTATTAGGTCAACATAGTTTGTGCATGCTAGGTCAACATAGTTTGTGCATGCTATCAGAACCCCATTATTTTGTCATAGGTGTCCTGATGCTGAAAAAGTGTTGCTTCTCCTTTTGATATGGGATTAGGTTTTGAAAATAACAAATCCCCTCTTGCATTGGGAGTCAGGTCTACAATCCATTGATCAAGAGAGATGGTTACAAGCCCAGAGCTGGGTTACATTTCGAAGCTAGTACCATCATACAGCAACACCAAGATGAGGCACCGATAAAAGAGCCCACTCAAGTCCAGGAGGTATTCTGAGCTACGAGCTCAAGTCCAGAAAATCATCAACAGAAAGACAATGGAAGCACAAACTCATTGATGTGAATTTGCACTGTTTGCACTTCCAAAAAGCCCACAGTGTTGCAGGCATTTACCCTGTGCCTAGGATCATTAGACTACATGCTATGAGTCTGATTATTCCCTAGATCAGTTTTTGTCCTGCAGGCAATGGGGGAAAAAGTTATTTCCTGTTGGAACAAGGATAGTTCACTATGATGACAATCATTATTTTCCCTCTTTCAAATTCAGATGAAAATCTCTCTGCAAACTTCAAGCTATGCTGAGCTAGTTACACAAAGACCACTGCAGGCACTCGTGAAGAAACTGGTTAAATTACCTTGCTTAATAGACTCCAAGCTGAGGAATCCAAGTGGAAAGTGTGCCTTCAAGGTCCCCAGAGCTGCGAAAAGCAAACAGCACATGGCTTTCCCATTCCAGGTGACTTTTGAAGCACCAAGGAGGTTTCAACAAAAGGGCTTTTGTGTCCCTGGGGTTTTCCTAGGGCAGCTATGTGCATCATTTCACAGAACGGCCAAGTGTTTCAGTTCCTGGTATCTGTTGATGCTCACATTGTTATAGAATTGCAAGGCATACACTACATCCCCAAAAGTAGTTTTAAAAAAAGGAAAATACCAGCTATGGCCCCGGTCACACGGCAAAGTTGCTGCAGGAGAGGCACGGATGGTGGGCGGATTATCCGGGCGCGATCACACCCCAACATCTGGGAAGTGGAGCGCACCCGTGGCTTACCGCCGACAATTCGAGTTAAAAAACTAGTACCCCCAAGGTTCTAGTAAACGTTTGCCACGGGCTGCCTCCAGACTCCCGTGGTGTGATCGCACCGGTGCACGGTATTCCCCTCCGGTCCCTCATTTACCCGCCGGTGCCGAGGGAAGGACCGGTGGTGTGCCACCGGCGTGTCTGATCACGTAATCGCGGATCAAACTGCGCCGGGGCAATTAGCCACACCTCCCCCCCGTGATATCCGGCCCGTGTGACCGGGGCCTATGAATATCAGAATATTTCCACAAACTATACTTTTAAGATGGAACTCTTCTTTCTGGTGAGGATTAGTACTCATGTTGATTTGATATGTACAGGTTGTTAAATCAAGCAAGTCTCTGGAGAGCCAGCATATCAGTTCACTGAATAATCCAGTATTCTAACTAGAATTAAAATGAATAGAGGTGGGGATTCTCCTTTCAGTTTTCACATAACAAATATGTAGAGGTCTGCATCCCAGAACAGGCCTGAATTCTGAAAATAGGTGAGAAATTTTGTGTGTGCCTCTTTATCATATGAATGAGCCTTTCATCACATGAGAACCCAGCAGCTTGGTACCTGAGTGGGGCTGTGGGGGAGGCTTTCCACCCATGAATGGAATTGAATGGCTCATCTGGATGGCCAGGCTGGAAACACCTTTGTCGTTAACAGTGGGGTTTTGCTTGTTTTGAACAGCAAAGTAGTAAATCAAGAGAGTGCGATGAAAACAAGGCAGCGGCAGTGATGCCCTTGCAGTTGTCAATCCTTGCTCCTTGCAAGACCTTGATTTTCAAAGTCATAAACATCCCAGCTGGATCCTTGGGCATGAAGGAGCAAAGTGCTTCTCCATCTATTTTTTAGCTCCATTTGCTAGTGCGGATGTCAGCCTCACATCCTTCCATTCAATTGTGCTCCCACCAGGATCTTGCTCTTATTTTTGGACCTACAAGAGACCTGCATGGACATTATGTTTGTTGGGGGGAAATCAAAGTGCTCACGCAGTGCTTTGATTACCTCCTGGTGAATTCAGAGGCCCCTCTCTCATGCTGATCCTCAGTCATTGGAGGGGGGTGGGGGTGGCAGCAGAAAGTTCTGCCAACACTTGGAGCTACAAATTGGAGTCAGCTTCCCCCACCCCACCCCAGGCTGTTTGTAGGCGAGGAGAGAGATTGTTTCTTCCCTGTCTTGCCTTGCCTCTAAGTGTGTGTTTTTCATTTTGGGAGATTGCAGAGTGGAGGCTATTGAGATGCCATAGCATTCAGGCTACCCATCATGGGTTGGAGGGGGTGGGAGTGGAAAACAATGAGGCTAGCTTATGGCTTTGGCCACCTCCACCAGCAGAAGAGCAGCCCAGCAAAGCCTTTGCCTCTTTCTCTGAAGGTGCCAGGCATACTAAGAGAAGGGAATTAAGTTTAGATTCCTCCACCAATACACTTTGCCAGGAATACAGGTGCCTATACCTCCCACCGCCAGGCTTCCACCCAAGACTTCTGTACATAACACTGGCCTCGTTCTCTGTCTTATGGTCTTATAAACTGTAAAAAAAAAACCAAAGGCCAGCAGAAGGAAAGGCCAAATCAGGTGACCCTTCACTGCACAGCATCAGAGGACAAGGCCATTAAAAGAGGGCACTGGCAGCTTCAGGAAGGAAGTGCATTCCAAGCTGTCTGTCACACAGTTTGTGCCTCTTTTTTTGCGGGCTCAGCAGGACCTTCAGTGCTTCGGCATCGGCTCCATTCCTTCCTTCCTGATGAGTCCTCAGCATTTTCTAGGCCAGCTGTCTTCTACTGTTAGCTTCATCTCTCTCCCCTTTCCCTTCTCTGCTCCACCTCCTTGACTGATTCCCCACCCGCCTTCGAGCTCCCTTACCTCTTGGCAAAAATGAACCATGGTGATGGAGAGGTGGCCCAGCCAGAGATAGACAGCTCCCAACAGACAAGCCTGCTCAGCCAGGCATTTAGTCCCTTCTGTGTCCCGATCTGTGAGCAAGAGTTGGGGTCTTACTAGATGTTGTGTGTGCATAAGCGAGAGTTGGGGTCTTACTAGATGTTGTGTGTGCGTGCGTGTGCTGGGGAGCTCACATTCTCCCCAGATGCTCTCTACAGAGCCAGTCTTGATCTAGCTCCAATAGAGTACATAAAAAACCCATATAACACAAAGAGGTAGACTTGCCAAAGCGAGATATAAACTGTTCAGTAAACAAAGAGGCCAGCCTCAAAATGTGCTCAACAATAAAATGGCTATTCATTTGCTGAAGTACTCCAGATTAGCTTCTCTGACGCATTTCAACTATTATGTACTCTTCATCAGAGATAAGCTAAAAACCATTCAAAACTATATTATTAAGCCACTGAAATTACATTAAGGCATTTCTAAAAAAAAAATAAAAATTAAAGGATATGTACTGGAACCCAATCTACTTGAAGAGATTTCTGGACTTCCATTGTTCTACAGATATACCACTACAAAACTGCAAACACAAAGGGCCTTCCAATCTTGTTTACATGTCATTATTCTATGAACATATATTCTCTTTGCTTCCAATTGTCTATCACAATGACTTAACACAGATCTCTTGTATCAATGTTTTAAGATGAAGAGACTGATAGCTGTGAGGCTCCTCCCTTCCTGGCCCCACCTTCCCGCCTTCTCCTGTGTTGGCCCAGGCTGGGGGAAGCTCCTCCAGGCCTCAGAATAGGAGGGAGGTTGCAGCGTCTTTCCCCTTTCCCCTTTCTTGGACAGCTGTCTCCACCCCAGAGGGAAATCCTGTCCACACTTTCCCCCTCCCCAGCCTGTCCCTGGAGCTTCCCTTAGGAAGGGTGCCTACCCCACCCCCCTTTTCCCTAGGTCCAGTCTCAGCCCTATTTGTCAGGCTCTGGCACTTGTTTAGGCCAATTGGGAGCTATGGGTGTGGCATTTGCCCACCCCTCCCTGGCTGCCGCCTGCTTCTTAATCTGTCCCTTCAAACTCTGGCTGAGGGCTTTTCTCCACCCCAGCCCATGGCTTGTCCTGTCCTTGTTAATGACCTCTTGCCTGGACCACTGCTGTGTCTGTTGGCAAGGCCACTGACCTCCCTGGGGGTGAGGGGACTGCTCCTGGCTGGCGCAGGTCCCACCAGGCTGTTGTCAGTCAATGACATCATCAGCTTTGTTGGGATGAACCCAGGCTGGCTCCTGCCCTTGGCAGCTACTGGCCCCTCTTGGTTTGGCTGGCCCTCCAGGAGCTGAACTGGTGGCACGTCTCCTGATTGCAGGTGAGTGCCTGCCAGTTTGATTGCCAAGGTGGGGGTCTGGGCGAGTCTGGGCCAAGCATGGCTCTGGACAATAGCTCAGTTCAAAAGCCCAGAGGGCAGGGTGTGCCTGATCTCAGCGTAGAATTCCTTTCCCATTCAAATAGCATGTAGAAATAAGAGGCAGTCTAGGGGCCTTTTTATAACTTCCAGCAAAATGATGCTCACATTCTTAATCTGTGGAACTCAAAGTTCATGCTGATCTTCTTTATGGATATGCAACTCAAACTTTATTGATCTGGAAGTTTGGTTTGAGCCATGCCTATTCGTAAACATAGCAAATGTTCTAAATGTAAGCAAAATTATTCCCAGCTTTGGAGGCGTTACATTGACAGCACCAGGGCTATTTTTGGGCAGGAATGTAGGAACGAAGTTCCGGCTGGCTTCAGAGTTGGCCACGCCCACTACCGCCAAAACCTCTGCATGTGTGGCTACAGAGGAAAGGCCTGGAGAGTGACCCCCCTGCCAATTCCGAGGTTGGTGGACCTGGGGGGCCCTGGAAGGATCGGGGAGGCATTTAAAGCCAAGGGAAAGAATGGGGCACGGCCTAATATGCTAATGAGTTTCTGCTGTTGGGTGTGGCCTATTATACTAATGAGTTCCTGCTGGGCTTTTTCTACAAAAAAAGCCCTGGACAGCACCCTGGAAACAGGGTCTTCATATGACTCCTGGCTATGACTTAAGAGGATGGTGGCCTAGATGGGTCAGTGTACTTCAATCCTGTGTTGCAGGTCGTATACTCAGGACAGTGAGATTTAGGGAGAGGCCATGGCTAAGTGGCAGAGCATCAGGGTTCCAGGTTCAGTCCATGGCATTTCCAATTAAAGGGTTTGGCAGCAAGTGCTGCCAGTCTATGTAGACAATACTGACTTTGATGGAGCAAGGGTCCAATTCGATATAAGGCAGATTTTTGTTTTGACCATGGCTGAGTATTCCAAGAAGGGACCAACAACTCTGTTGTCCTTTGGTTTCATGGTTCAAAACCTCGTGCTGTCTAAGTCCTTCTTCTGTGATGGGCGCCTGTCCCAGCGACTGCAAACAGGAAGGGAGGCAGGAGATAGAAAGTGCTCTGAAAGATTTAGCTGATCAGAGCTATCCTGCTTGGGCAGCAACATCACAGTTTTAAACACAAACTAAATGAGAGCAACAAGGTGATGTTGTATAAAAGAAAAAAAAAGTGAATGCAGTTTGAGGATGTGTTTCCAGATACATCCCTTTGCAGCATTTTTTTTTTTGTAGCCAGGCAGAAAACCGCCTTTCCCAGCACCCCCTCCTTGGCTGAAATCTTTTAACTGGTGCTCAGCTAGCCAGCCCCAGCTCCTCCCTTTTTTTGTGAACTATGGCGTATGTCCCATTCTCATCTTCTGAGGAGACTTCTGAATTCAAATTGAGTACCTTTTATATCATTTTTGTTTTCAAATTTACATTCTAGCAACTCATCTCTGAAAAACCTCTAGGCAGCTGTTCCTCAGTAGTGGCCCACTCTCTTCCCTTTCCAAAGAGAAAGGAAAAGGTGGTCAGGAAACCTTTTTAGTCCATTGAGCTTTGAGTTATTTGGGAATAGTATAGTAGACCACAGGCTTATTGGGAAGTGTTTCTGGGTTCAGTTTCTTCTCCCCCCCCTCCCAGTTATCTTGATTAAGTATCCAGCTCAGGGCTTTTTTGTAGACAAAGCCCAGCAGGAACTCATTAGCATAACAGGCCACACACAGCAACATAAACTCATTAGCATATTAGGCCACACCCATGACAGCACAGTTCATTGGCATATTAGGCCACACCCCCATGTTACCAGAAATGTGCTCATTCAGCCACACCCACCTTTTGCGTCTTATTCTGTTTACCTTGTTTGTTGTCAAAACCCAGGGCATTTTTGTAGCAGGAACTCCTTTGCATGTTAGGCCACCCCCCCCAATGTAGCCAGTCCTAATGAGTTCCTGCTGTTGGGTGTGGCCTATTATGATAATGAGTTCCTGCTGGGCGTGGCCAACTTGGAAGCCAGCCGGAACTCTGTTCCTGTGCGTTCCTGCCCAAAAATAGCCTGATCCAGCTCACTCACTCTTTTCCCCCTCCCTCTCTTCAGTTTTTCTGTGTGGGATGCTATGGGCTGGCTTTCCAGAGATGTGGTGTGCATAAAACTTACCTGTGTCTGTGAACATTTTGGACACCTTTCTGTTGATGGTGCCATGAAATGGACTTTTGAATAAATCATCGGGGGGGACTATGTTCTCTCACACCAGTAAAATCACTTCAACAAGAGCTGTGCCAATTCCATCACAATTTCAAACCTTCAATGATAACTTTGATTTGACTTTTTGTTTTAAAATGTGCAAAAAAAACCCCAACAACCCTGGAAGCATGTGGATGCATGCTGCCACTGCAGTGTGTATCTGTTTGTGTTGTGGGCGTGCATGCAGAAAACACAGCAATCTCTAAATCTCAGAGGCAGGAGGAAACATCCGGTATCTTCATCTCTTATTCATTATGTATGCCAGAATCTGTGTTTTTCCTCTTTTGCTTGGGTGGGTTTCTGTACATCTGCTCATTTCTGTTGCTTGAGGAAAGGGTAGCTCTAGAGTAGTGGTATCAAGAGGTCTCTGAAGGGGCTCTTGACCTGAACTCAGACCCAACATCTCCAGAGCTGGTTGCATGGGGTGTGTGTGAGAGCCAGTTCCTGCCCCAGTGTCAACTTAAGGGAAGGATCCTGACAGGTTAGAGCATTTGCAATTTGCTTTTCAACAAGGTTCTGTATTTCAGAGGAGGGGTGTTGACACATACACATAGACCCTTGAATGGGACAAAGGACTCTGAGCTGAAGCACTTCTGGAGCTGCTTCAAGTTCCTCCCTCCCTGTGGCAACTGTTGCTATGAAGACATCTGATTTCTGTGTACAAATGAGGTGATTTTCTTTGTCAATGCATTTTCTTCGTAGAGTAAAGAATGGATCCTCGGGATCTCTAATACAGCAGGGGTTGACCCAGAGGTTTCCAAACAGCGTGCAGAACTGTCTGGGATAAGCAAAATCCTGCCCGCATTAGATTTTCCTTCCTTGTACTAATGATGTTCCCTTTCCTGTTTTTGTTGTTCAGTCGCACAGTCGAGTCCGACTCTTTGCGACCCCATGGACCAGCTCCCGCCAGGCCTTCCGGTCTTCCGCCGTCCTCTGAAGTGTGCTCAATTTCATGTTCGTTGCATCTATGACACTGTCTAATCATCTCATCCTTTGCCGTCCCCATCTTCTTTGACCTTCAATCTTTCCCAGCATTAGGGTCTTCTCCTGTGAGTGCTCCCTTCTCATTTGTTGCCCAAAGTATTTGAGCTTCCTTTCCTGTAGCAGGCAACAAAGACATTGCAATACTGCTGCTTATTCTATTGGTTTTGTTATTACTTTTGTAAACTATTATTTGAAGTTATCTCAGGAGTAAAAGTTCAAAGGCGCACGGGATATAAATATCTTCAAAAAATGTTGTATATTATAAACAGGATAAGCAATTTCACATTTGAGTTCTCCAAGGACCCTCAGAAGTACCCCAATCTGCTCCAACCCAGTGGTTTGTTAATCTGACTTTTTCAGAATAGTATATTAGAATACTGAACGTAATGCAAGGAATATTGGGGTGTTTTGCTGAAATGACACTGCATTCACTTCATAAAGTGCTGTTAAGTGATCTCCACACCTGGGAGGTTGTCGGTTTGCTTCCCATAATTAGAAAAGACAACTTTAGACATTTATCTGCTATTTTGACATATTTATTGCTTTACAACTGTTGACTTTATAACCTTAGCTTGTTATTTAGTTCTGATTTGCATAGCTTAAACATCATCATGTTACATGTTAATTTGCTGTTGTCACTGTCTGTAAGTTTGAACCTTACCTTCCATTCCAATGTATTTGAAAAAGTGTGCCTTGCACATGAAAGCTCATACCTTGAATAAACCTTTGTTGGTCTTAAAGGTGCCAGCGGACTCTAAAATTGTTCTACTGCTTCAGACCAACATTGTTTTTTTAAAATAAACAATTTTATTAGGATATATTAATAGGTCAAACATTCCACACATTACTAACTATCATACATCCTTTTCTCCTAATTCCCCACCCCTTCTGACTTCCCACAGTGCTCCAACATCCAGCCCATATCTTAACCTCCTTTCCTCCTTGCTTGTTAATCAAATTCTACAGGTAACATATCCTTTATCTATTATTCTAATACATTTACATTTCTTCTAAAGTCAATCTCTTTTTAATAATTCTCAAAGCAAATCAAGTTGTTCTTTACATCCCAGTACTTCTCTAAATATTCTTTAAAATCTTTCCAGTCTGCAAAAAATTCTTCTGCTTCCAGGTTTTTAAGCTTTCTTGTCATTTTGTCCATTTCAACCATAAAAAGTATTCTTAAATTTACATTTCACAATTTTCTCCATCTCCGTATGGACCTCAGTCCAAAAGTTTTTTGCTTTATCACATGTACACCACATATGATAAAAAGAGCCCTCTATTTTTTTGCATTTCCAACATTTGTTTGACATACTACTATTTATATTTGCAATCTTTTTTGGTGTCATGTACCATCTATACATAATCTTATAACAATTTTCTTTTAAATTATTACACGTTGATATTTTCATTGCATTTTTCCATAAAAATTCCCAAGATGACATAGATATTTCTTTATTCATGTTAACTGCCCATTTTATCATCTGCTCCTTAACTGTCTCGTCTTCTGTATACCATTGTAACAATATCTTATACATTTTAGATATCAGCTTTTTACCTCCCTCCAACCATATCTTTTCAATTTCATTATATTTTTTCCTTATCCCAAAGTCTTTTTTGTCTGTTTTAAACAAATCATAAATCTGTCTATATTGCCACTGGACTCTAAAATTGTTCTACTGCTTCAGACCAACATTGTTGACCACCTGGTCACATGGAGCATTAGCCACGCTACTGAGATGGATGATAGGCGGATTTTCCGGGCGCGATCTCACCGCAACATCTGGGAAGCATAGAGCTCCCATGGCGAACCTGAGGCTTCCCACAGAAGATGTGGAGTTAAAAACTAGTACCTCCGAGGTACTAGTTTCCGGAAACCGCAGGGCAAGGGCTGGCATCTGATCACGTTTCCGGTGGTAGTCCGTGGCATCCGGCGCCCGCTCATGTCCCGTCGCAAACAGGTTCCCCCCCCAAGTCTCCACAGGATGCGCACAAGAACCCAACGGCACATACGCATGAAGAGGAAAGTGAAAGTTACGTTGCTCCGCAGAATCGCGCATGTCGTTGGTGAGATCACGCAGCGCCACTTCTTTGCCGCGCCGCAGGATCGTCATGTGATTGCCACCTCGCACCTATCCACGGGACCTCGACGGGGCCTGTGATCAGGGGCCGCGTGTTATTTTGCTCCGGGCCAAACTGCCACGCTCCCCCCCCTGCATCTTACGGCCCGTGTGACCGGGACTTGGATCTGACTTTTGTCAGTTAGCCCCGGACTTCCTTTCTTGTCACCAGACCCCTTCCCTAAAAGGACCTGTGTGCATCCATGTGCAGCACTGGCTGCCATTAATGGAAGGTTTTATGTGCCAGAGTTTGAAAATTTAACTTCAGGAGATGTTACAGCTCGCAGTAGGGCTGAAGGGAAGATCTGGGTTTTAAAACAGACCTCTTTTAGTGCAGACATAATCTGCATCACCTGAATGAGAATATTTACTCATGGCGAGGTTAAAAATGGGCAGAGATTGCAAAGTTAAAGTCCAGGTGCAGTTAGCAGCAGCTGGCAAAAGGATGGACTCAGATACAAGATGATTTGACTCAGGCCTTACCTATGTATGCCACAGAAGGAGACAGTAATGTAGCACAATGCTGAGGTGGTGGAGTGGACCACACCACTTGAGAATGCAAGTTAAAGCTTGCATTCACATACTTTAGTAGTTCTCTGTAAGTGGAAAACAAGGACATCATGAAAAGGGCTATAGATGCTTTATTTTCAGGGACTTTAATAAATCTGACCTCCCCTACCTAATATGTGAAACACTAGAGCCCATTTTACCCACTCAGGGTTCTCCTACCTCACTGATCTGGCTTCAGCTTTACATGTGGCCCTAGATGAGCTAGAAAGATGTGTGTGTGTGCTTGGGTTTATGTACACTTGGATGTAGAATGGGTTGGGCTGGGCTGGTGGTTCCTGCTGGCAGGTCAAGGCATCCTTTCCGTTTTCTGTAATATGCGCAGAGCTCTGACAACTTTTTGCTCACAACTATGCTAGAGAGTAACGGTTAGATTTTTGTGTGTTATCATGGTTTTTTTTTTAAAAAAACATTTTGAATACTATGCAGCTTCTACTTCTCCCTGCCTACAAGGATGGCTGCTATTTAAAAACAAAATGGGCTTCTCTCTGAAACAATCTTGGTATATCAGGATCATTTAGGCTGTGTGATTCTATCTATCGGGTATAATTTTTTACCTCAATTTTCTTCCAACGAGCTTAGAGCAGCATAGATGATTCCCTCATCTCATCCTTGCAACAACCATGTGATGTAGTTAGGCTAAGAGAGACTGATTGGCCCAAGGTCACCCAGCAAGCTTCCATGGCAGGATAGGGATTTGAACCTGGGGTTCCCAGATTTTTGTCCAACACTTTAATCACGACAGCATCTTGGCTCTCATGTGACTGGTGACACAGCCCACTAGATTTAGCCTTGTGATAATGTTATGAAATGAAATCAACCTGTGGGCAATGCGTTCTGCTCTTTCATAGTTTCCCTCCCTCACACAAAAGCTGGTGAAACAGCCACAGTTTAGCCCCTGTAGGTAGCAGTGGATAGCCTGAAAGAACGGCCTTCTTTTTTCCCTGCCATTGTGGAGTTCTGTTTAGATCCAGCAGACACGATTTCATTATCTTTATGAAACTCTGTATGAACCGCATAATGTTGTTTGCAGAATAATAATTCTTTATTATCAAAAGAGTAGTGTTTTCAGACTGCCCACCCCCGTCCAACCTCAGCACTTGACAAGCAAAATGCCCATTAACACACCCAACAATTTTGTTGTTCAAGACCCAGTGGTTACTTTGAGAGGCCCACTGGGTTTCCATAGCAACCACAAGGCCTGCTCAAGATCCTAACTATTTCCTATGGCAGCACTGGAGGAAACCAAAATGACATGGGAGGAACTGAAATCCAGAAAATCCCTGGCAAGAAGAGATCTGAGAGAGTTCACCATTGACAATGAAATTGGAGGCCCACTGCCTTCTTCATATGGTGCCCATTTTTTCTCCTGAGACAGAGGGATGTCAACAGGCCACTAGAAAAATAATGCCCTATCATTTTAACAGAGACTTAATGGGATATCCATGTCATGAAAAGGTTCTACTGCCCGTTTCCACACATTAAGCCTTTGTTAAAGGGAAAGAACATTTTTGTCTCCAGGCCTGTGGGCAATAAGGTTGCCAGGTCCCCCCTGGCCATTAGTGGGGTGTGGGGATAGGGTTGTCAGCTCCAAGTTGGGAAACTCCTGGAGATTTGGGGGTGAAGCCCGGGGAGGACAGAAACCTCAGTGGAGTACAATGCCATAGAGTCCACCCTCCATAGCATCCATTTTCTCCAGCGGAACTGCACTCTGGAGAAGAGCTGTAATTCCAGGGGATCTCAAGGTCCCCACTGAAGGCTGGCATCCCTAGTTGGCAACCCCATTTCAGAAAAATGCTTGGCAGTTTTAATCTCATGTACCTGCTTGACAAGACCACATGTGGTGAGCAGATCCTTCCTCACTAAGAAGCAGGGATGTCAACTCTGCTTGGGAAATCCCTAGAGAGTTGGGCGTAGAATTTGTGGAGGGGATGGAGCTCAGTGAGCGTTGCCCCAAGGTTTCTGATGTGATTACATCACTTCAGGTCATATTGGAAGTGATGTACACACATTGCTGGGCTAGGCTTCCTCTTTTTCTGGGTAAGTCCCCCCTGCTGGCCAGCAGATTGGCAGCGAGGTGGTGGGGCCTGGTGGTGGGGGACCCCCGCCTTCACCAGGGGGTCTGGCAACCCTAGTGTGTGTTGTGTGTGTTGTGTGTGTGTGGCATGTTTGCACACCAGGCAGGAAGGTTTGGCCTGGGCATTAATAGTCTGCTTGTCATTATATAGCCAGGTATGATTGGCTGGCAGAACTGTGATTTTGCCTGGCCGCATGTTGCAGTGGGTGGAGGTTCGTCTGACTGAAGCTGTCGTGCTGAATAACATGCTGCCAACTTTTTGTCCACCTGAGGCCAGAGTGGCAAGCACTGAAGGAGGAACTTGAAGAGGAGGATCTCCTAGCACCGCTGTGTGTGACTTGCAGAAAGTTCCTGGCCTGAAGGTTAGCATTCCTCTCGACCTTCCTCAAAATCCACGTAAGCAAAATCAGCATGGAGGTATGAGGTATATGCAGAGTGAAGGAGGAGAGAGAGGATATAACAACCACTGACTTTTTCACTGGGTTTAGTCTTTTGTTGTGCCTTGGCTTCTGATGTCAGACTTCTGCTTCCTGCTTGAAAGGGAAGCTGTGAGACTGAACTCCTTGCCAGACTAGCCATCTCAGGGCCAAATTTAGGGTTGCCAGGTCCCTCCTCACAACTGGCAGGGGATTTGGGGGGACCTACTGGGTTCTGGAGGGAGGCCCAGCCAACATTGCAGCAATGTGCTCACATCACTGCCCACATGACCTGGAGGCGATGTCATCGGGCAGCACGCTGGTATTTGGGCAAAGACTCTATGGTAAATTTGGCTTCTACCAGAGAGTTTTTGCTGTAATACCCGAGCATCTCCCTTGTGCCCCCGATGTGATGATGTCACTTCCGGGTCACATGGGCAGTGATGTAGACAAATTGCTGCATGTCTGCCTCCCTCTTTTTCAGGGTAGGTTCCCCTTGCTGGCCAGCTGATCAGTGGCAGGGCAGTGGGGCCTGGCAGCAGGGGAATCCCGCCTCCACCAAGGGGGTCTCGGTCTGGCAACCTTAGCCAAACTGGATGATATATCTGACATATACAGGATTGGGGGCCTGACTAAGGCAACTTCCTGCTCCAACCTACTCTCAAGCAATTAAGCAGTAGGAGAAAATGGGGGAGGGGATGATGTTGCAGACACAACATGGGCCCTTTCTGCACTAGGGTTGCCAAGTCTGGGTTGGAAAATACCTGGAGACTTTGGGGGTGGAGCCAGGAGAGGGCGTTGTTTGGGGAGGGGAGGGGCCTCAGCATAGTACAATGCCATAGAGTCCACCCTTCATAGCAGCCATTTTCTCCAGGGGAGCTGTTCTCTTGTGGCTGGGGATCAGTTGTAAAAGCAGGAGATTCCCAGGCCCCACCTGGAGGTTGGCAACCCTATTCTGCACTGATAGCTTGCTCCAGAGATTCCGAGAAGTCAAGCCTTAAGGGTTGACTTTGCAGTCGCACGCATTCCCTCTGCACTGGTTTTCCCCCCTCCAGTTTATTTATTTGTGTATTCTGTATGCATTCTGCATCTACAAGCAAAACCTGCATTTTTTGAGCTAACTGGCTGCTTTGTCTAAGATGAAGAGAAAGGCAAACATCTTTCAAAACTTTTAACTGCAGACCCAATCCCTCCCTCTGTGATTTTGCAAAAAAAGGGAAGGAAGGAGGAAATCCAGGCCCACGCATGCAAGACTGACACATTTGGGAGCAGGGAATCCCCTAGTCCTTTATATTTACTGATTCCTTCTTACGTTCTCTCTGGCTTTTTTAAAGTTTGCCTGAACAAGAGTACACATCCACTTTTGACTTTGGAGAAGGAGGGGAAAAATTAGAAAGGGGAGGGAGTGTCAACCTAAAGAGAGAGAGGCGGAAACAGGGGAGGCCAGTGGGCAGCACTTAAATACCCGTAGAAACAATTCTACTTTAGAAAGGATTAGTGATTCAAAAGCGGATGAGAACAAAGAACTGCAGCAAAAGGAGTTATGATTACTGCGGGGCAACAGTGTACTGGAATTGGTCTGAATGCAGATTCCTGTAAAACCAATGCAGAAACAAGAAAAAGCCCTGACACAAACTAGAAGTGAAAGTGGGAGGGAATGCCGAGCGGAAGAATAGGATGCGCTCAGAAATCGAGGCAAAATATGGATGCAGAAAGGGCCATGGTCACATCACTTCCAGTTGCCTCAGCTGCAACACAGTAAGAATTTCCCCAGCCTCTGTGGTGATCACTTGGAAGTAATGTCACCACATCAGCAATGTTCCCAGTCCCCAAGCTCTGCTCCCCTAGAGGTTGTCAGTATAGGGCTGGGTCAACCCTAGTCCCGACTTACAATTCTACTTGACTTCTTGGAGAAGTTACATTCCCAAGCATTCTAAGACCCGAATTGGCTTGGGAGCATGGATGAAATGGCTGTGGGGGTGGGGGTGGGAGTGGGGGCAGCAGTTTGCCTTGCTGTGGCCCCACATCAGCAGCTGTTCAGCTTCGGAAAGTGATGCAGGAGGGAAGCCTGAAGCCCCACCACATCCCCGTGCTCTCAAGCCGATTGAGGTTCTCAAGCCCTTGTAAACATTAGTTCCTTGAAGTCACATGACTGCAAGTGGGGGGCCCATGACCTGACATCAGTCATACATATGGTCTAACTGGGCCCTCAGTGGAACATTTCTCATTGGAAGCCCTCCTGGGAAGTGGACTTATCATCAGGACATTGTAATAACCTTTTGTGGCTGGATGCCCTCCAGGGGCAATTTGGTTCTTTCTTGCTCCTCCTGAGGCTAAAGAAATCTCCCATTTTTTCACCATCCCCTAGGGACCTATTTGGGAGCTGTGGTGGCTCAAGTGGTTAAGACGCTGAACTGCAGGCTGTGGAAGGTCAGTAGTTCAGCAGTTCGAGACCCGAGTGTGCCGCATGATGGCGGCATGATGGAGTGAGCTCCCGTCTCTAGTTCCAGCTCCTGCCAACCTAGCCGTTTGAAAGCAAGAAATTGCAAATAGATAAATAGGTACCACTTCAGTGGGAAGGTAACAGCGTTCCATGCGCCTTGGTGTTTAGTCATGCTGGCCACATGATCACGGAAATGTCTTTGGACAGCGCTGGCTTTTCGGCTTTGAAACGGAGATAAGCACCGCACCCCTAGAGTCGGATTCGACTGGCTTTCGAGCAAGGGAACCTTTACCTTTTTTAGGAACCTATCTGACCAAGGAGGCCTCAGAAGGTTATAAGGCTGAAATTATGCAGGAAGCAGGGCCCCTCCTGATCTCCTGACATCAGAAAGCTTTACAGCCTGGCCTGACAGAGGAACAGAAGAGTGAACCCATCCCCATCCCCAGCTGTGCTTCCTTACTGGAAAAGAATCTTCTTTTCCCAATCAAGAGTCGGCAAACAGATGGGAAATCATGGCCCAGCCTTCCTTGCAGCAGTTCAATGAAAGAAAGAAAGGACCGGTTTGCCCTTCAGATGGGAAATCATGGCCCAGCCTTCCTTGCAGCAGTTCAATGAAAGAACGAAGGGCCGGTTTGCCTTGCAGCCCACATTCTGGCTTGGCCCCCATTAGGAAATCCTTAGCCAAATGTTGTGCCATCATGCAATTAAGCTCACCCTGTGCTTCCATGGAACCCAGGCAAGGCTAAATTTATGAATGTATTAAACATGACATATCATTATTCAGATCATATTCAACAGTGTCAGAACTCATCTCCAGTCCTGGCTGAATTTGTTCTCTAAGAATAGGACCCAACGCACCAGCTGTCCCTGTCAGCATCTTTTCTGCATCCCGCATCTCTTCCAGTGACAGCCCCTTAATGTGACATTCACTCCTGAAGTATGTTCTCTTTAAAACATTTATTTGCAATTTACCTCATGAGTAAATATTAATGGGAAGAAGCTCTGAGCAAACAGTAGCTGCTTGTAAGGTTGAAAGCCTGTGGCAGCACCCGGGTTACACCAGCTCAGGATCTGACCCTCCGGGGAGCTCTTCCCTGATTCATTCTAAGCTTCATATTTCCCAGCCCTGGTAAGGACTTCTATTGTATCCCATTTATTTGCCCCTACAGTAAAGGGAGAAACACAGAGACATCTCTTACACACATAAGAACATAAGAGATGCCAATGTTGGATCAGGCCAAAGGCCCATCCAGTCCAACACTCTGTATCCCACAGTGGCCAGAAATACCAGTGCCATCAGGAGGTCCACCAGTGGGGCCAGGACATTAGAAGCCATCCCACTGTTGACCCCCCCCAAGCACCAAGATGACAGAGCATCACTTGCCCCAGAGTCCCTATCTATACCTTGTGGCTAATAGCCACTGATGGACCTCTGCTCCATATGCTTATCTAATTCCCTTTTGAAGCCGTCCATGCTTGTAGCTGCCACCACTTCCTGTGGCAGTGAAATCCAAGTGTTAATCACTCTTTGGGTGAAGAAGTACTTCCTTTTATCCGTTCTAACCCAACCGCTCAGCAATTTCATGGAGTGCCCACGAGTTCTTGTATTGTGAGAAAGGGAGAAAAGTACCTCTTTCTCTACCTGCTCTTTCCCATGCATAATCTTATAAACCTCAATCATGTCACCCCTCAGTCGTCGTTTCTCCAAGCTAAAGAGCCCTAAGCGCCTTAACCTTTCCTCATAGGGAAAGTGTTCCAACCCTTTTACCATTTGAGTTGCTCTTTTCTGCACTTTTTCCAAAGCTATAATATCCTTTTTATGGTGTGGTGACCAGAATTGCACACAGTATTCCAGATGAGGTTGCACCATTGATTTATATAGCGGCATTTTGATATTGGCTGATCTGTTTACAATACCCTTCCTAATAATCCCCAGCATAGCATTGGCCTTCTTTATTGCAGTCTTCTTTATCTCTTACACACCTCTTTGCCTTCACTGGATCTGCAGAGAATATCAGCAGGCAACAGTTCTTGCCTGGCCAACTTGCTTGAATCCCATTGTACTGGTTGGGGAAATCATTTGGAAGGTACCTGGGGACAGCTAGCTGAATATTGCAGCACAATAATTTTAAACATACCGCAGAGATCGGCATGCTTTACCATGCAAAGCTTCTCCAACAGCAGCAAAAAAAGAGATGCTAAAAGGAGGGGGGAGGCTAGAAATGGTCCCGTAAGTCAAGCGTTCACAAGGTGCCAGGTCCAATAATTTCTCCTGGCCCCACCCTCTTGCTCCCTTGGGTTTGAAAAGGGGCAATGAGATAAAGAGATGGCAAGACACTTCTCCTTTTCTGAAAATCTTTATTCGAGGAAACTAGAGATAGAGATAGGCGATCCAGTAGACAATATTGAAGAGCAGGAAGGCAGTGGGAAAGAAAACACGGGAATAGGAGTCCAGGCGGGAAATGTGGATGCGGATTCGGCCCTCCCGCCACATCCCTGTTTGACAGTCCTCAATGCAGCAAAAGAACCTCTGACACTCCTTCCCTTCCGTACAAGGGGAGCCCAGCTCTTCACTCTCATCATCTTCTACCTCTGGAGGCCAGTGCAAGATGCTGTTGATGTTGATGGTGGTGTAGGAGGGCACCATGTGGGCATGACTGGCTGGCTGGAGCAGGACAAAAGATAGGTAAGAGAAGCAGTGAAAAAGCAGAGAGCTCAGCCTCCACCCTCCAAGCCACCCAGCCTGGTTCAACTGGCACTCGGGGACTGATCTGGCAGGCATAGTTCAGAAGGAAGAGTCTCCTCCCGCATATCCCACTAACACAGTTCACTGGGAACCCAGACAAGCCTAATGCCTGTTCAGTAAGCTCAACTGAGTTCTTGGGGCCCAAAATGCAATCCAACAGAAGCCCATGTTTTCACAATAAAAAGGCAATGGGGAGAACCAGAGGCAGCCTCTCTGTGGCTCGGCACTGGGAGGTGGAATTACACAATTGAGAATTTCTAGAAATCCAGATGTGAAGCCATGTTCTGAGGGTTGAGGGGTTGAATGGGGGACGATGGAATGCCCGTGTGGGATACAGGAGGTATGAAATGGATAAAAGCCTTGCAAATCCGCACCTGCTGATAAGCACAACCCACTGTCACAAAGTTCCCCCTTAAGTTGGTTCCAAATACTGGCTTCACTGGCACTCTATTCCTTCCGGGGTCATTACTGGGATCCCATGGATGATGTAGAATCCAGTGTCTCTGCTCTGCTTGGCAGCATCTGTAATTACTCCTCACAACTCTTACTCACCAGCCTGGGTTTCTTGTTGTTGTGCTCTGCTGGTTTCTTGTTTCCTACCAGGTAGTTGAGTGTGGCATACTCAATGAGGGCAGCAAAGACAAAGATGAAGCACACAGAGACAAACAGGTCCATAGCTGTGATGTATGAGACCCTGGGTAGGTGCTTGCGAGAGATGGTACTCAGTGTGGTCATGGTGAGCACAGTAGTGATACCTGGGGGAGGAACCACATACATTAGCTGACATTCAAAGGACTTAGCAATTCCAAGTTGAGCAAATGGAAGAAAGAATCTCTTTGAGTTCAATATGGAAGTAGATGTTGGGACTTTACCTACCTGAGATGTGGCCCTTTGGGGATTCAGAAAAGTGTGTATGTGTGTGCATGAGCACAGACAAGGAAGGGGCTGTAACTTGAAGGACCACCTCTCCCAAAATGAACTTGTTCAGCAATTGCACTCTTCACAACATGGTCTCCTGGCACTCCTCTCTCTTTCAAGAATGTGATCTGCTATGGCTTAGGTCCAGGAATTTTCTGTTGGTGCTCTACTACCATGAGGCTGCATAACAGACCTATTTAAAAGAGCTTATGGGGCAGCCGGAATGTTATAAAAGTGGGCTTTAGCTTACCTGTTTTCATTATCTGTTATAATGATGTGTTTTAATGATTTTAATAGATGATGATTTTTGTATTGTATTTGTCCTTGTTAGCATCCTTGGGTCCTGATTGTAGAAAAGATGGGGTACTCAGATAAGCAGAACAGACTGAATCTGGAGGAAATTCTCCCAGCTTTGCTTGCAAAATTGCAAATCTGATCTCCTCCCATTATAGACATTGTATTTAGTGGATTTAGGGAACAATGGTGTTAAATCATTGAATTGGGTGAGTTGAACCTTTATGGTCTTAAATGTCAACAAGGCTTAGAATTTACAGTTTGTGATGAACCCAAAGAGGATGCATGCTGGGACTGTAGGTTAATGTGCTTTGGTCCCTGATTATGTAGAAGGGAGCCAGGGATTTGGTCTTGGCCCTGGAAGCAAATGGGCTCCTCATGGTGGGCTAGAATGGCCCAGATACACTGCAAGGGACTCACAGTAAGGGCCTGTGGAATGTGGCAGGGCCAACAGACCACAGTGTGAAAAGTCTGCTTGCAGGAGATTGCAGGATAGGAGACTCTGCGCAGGGACATCTTCTGCCTTACAGAAATCTTTGGGCCTGCCAATGGTTTTCGCTTCCTTGGAGCCAACTTTCACAATTTACTTTCTAAACTCCACATTCAGTTAGCTCAAGTGAAGGGCAATTCTTACAGGTATATTTAATTAAGGGTGTAACTCCAATAATAAGGTTTGATGCAAAATGTGATTGTACTGAGTAACTGTACTTGGAGGGGGAGGGTGCAGCGGTGCACAGCTGAGGTACTAGTGGACAGAAGGAGTACAATTGAGGAAGGAAGACAAGCAAGGTGAGGCTCATCAGATTATGCCCATGGCCCATCCCTTCTTCCAGTCCTTCTTCCTGTCACCCACCAAACCTTAAAGTGCTGCAGCTGAATACCAGGTCAGTTTACAATAAAAACTCCCCCATCCAGGATCTAATATTGAATGAGGAGGTCACCCTGGTATGGAGACTTGGGTTGGTGAAGAGGGAGGGTTAGCTCTCTCCCAGCTTGGCGTGAGGTGCCACCAATATGTGGATGATACTCAGCTTTATTTCTCTTTAACAGCTGATTCACTTGAGTCTTCCAAACAGGAGCCTAGAGAAGGTAATAGGATGGATGATAACCTCAGTTCAGACAAGACTGAGTTACCGTTGGCCAATGGGAAATCTGTTTGAGGACTGCGGAGTCAGCCTGTCCTGGGCTGCGGTCCCACAAGCAGTTTGCCATGATATAGTAGTGTTACCTTTGCAGATTTAAAGAGCATGACCAGACAGCAATATCTGCCTTCCGTGCCCCAGTCATCGGCACCCCGTGTCGCCCTGCTTTGGAAGTGGAGGAATCAGACACCAGGGAAAGTCCGGTGTTTACAGATGCCAGTGCTTCCACTCCGCTTTCCTGGACATCTGAACTCTCTCCTGCCATGAAAGGAACCCAGAAGGGAAGTCTGAACCAGCAGATCCATTTCCACCACTGGCTTTTTTAGTTTCTGCATATATGCGCATATGCGCTTATGCACCCACCTGCATTAACAAAAACAACAACCTGGCAGCGCACTCCGTGGTTGAGGCACTACAGTATTGTGAATGCTTGACCACCAGATGAGCGTGTGGGGAAACCACCCCAGGGTGTGCTGTCTGGTTGGTTTACCCCGCAACACTTTAAACCAGTGCAATTAGAGGCACACCCAGATTGCTGCAAGCCTCCGGTGTGATTGCAGCCCTGGAGAGAGTTGCACTCCCCCTGAAGGGGTGCTGATGGATCCTGGCTTATGGCTGGAGGCTCAGGTGTCCTCCGTGGCACGAAGCCTTTGGGTGATATGCTAGCTATGGCCCCTCCTCAAAATGTGTGATCTGGCCACAGTGGTCCTTGCACTGATTACATCCAAGTTAGAGTATGCTAATGCATTCTATGTGGGGTTGCCTTTGAAAACTGTCCAGAAACCTCTATTGGTCCAAAATGCAGCAGCCAGGCTTCTGTCAGGAGTAGGATGCAGTGATCGTTATCACCCGTATCACCCTCATCTGCGCTGGCTGCCCATCTGCTTCCAGGCACAATTCAAAGGGCTGGTTCTTACTTTAAGGTCCTTTAAGGCTTGGGACCGTGGTACTTAAAGGCCTGACTCCTCCCATACTGTCCTGCCCACCAGCTAAGATCTTCTTTACAAGCGCTGCTCTCTGTGCCCTTAACCTTGGGTGGGTGGTGACCAGTGTTCCCTCTAAGCCGAGCTAGCTCACAGTTTTTAAGCCTCCGGCTCACATATTTTTGTCTTAGCTCAGGAAGGATGGCTCCAGAGAAAACTAAATTACGAAGCAGCCAAATCGCTCGCTCACAGCTTTAATGCCAGTAGCTGACAAAGTAGAATTTTTGCTCACAAGACTCCATAGCTTAGAGGGAGCACTGGTGGTGACTAGAGACAGGGCTTTTTCAGGGATGGAACCCCAGTTATGGAATGCCATTCCCCTTGAGACTTGCCTGGCAACTACATTACATTCTTTTAGGTGCCAGGCCAAAACATTTCTTTTTACCCCGACTTTTAATTAAATGGCTGATTTTTAAAAAACATTGTTTTATAGTTTGTTCTTAGCTTGAGAAACATTTAAGACTCATTTTAGGCTGCTTTACGTTTTATGCAGTTTTATACTCTGGCTGAGTATTTAAATAGTGGGTTTTAATTCATAACTTTTATGATTTTTTAAATTTTTATTATGTTCTGCTTTGTAGTTGTCTTGGACAGGTTCCCTGGAGAAGGACACGGATATTTTCCAAATTAATAAATAAATGTGGGCAAATGCTTTCCTTACCCAGAGATGTCCTGGCAGGTGTGGAGTCCCTCTTGATCCAGAAGGAGACCCAGGACAAAACAACAGTCAGGATGCAGGGGATGTATGTCTGGATAGCAAAATATCCCATCCGTCTGCTCAGGTCAAAAGACACTGTCATGACCATGTATTCTCCTAGGGGAAAAGCACAGAAAGGCAGGCGTCTCAGAAAAGACCACGTAATGAATCCAGTCACAACAGCTTCTGCCTAAATTTGATGTCCATCCTGACTTTTACATAGGTTGCAGGCTCAGTGATTTAAATATGCCAGGCATAGACGGGTAGCAATTACAATGGAGAGCTCCACAGGGAAGACAGTGCCTCTGCTGCATTGCTTAGGAACCATCACAGCGCTCTTGTCATCCCTGTCACCAGATCTGCACCTGCTTATGTTACGTTTTCTTCCTGTCTCCTAAATCCTTTTGCCTCTGAAAAATGATTTTGGTGTATTAGCAGACTTCTCCTAACCAAACATTAGAATATCTTCATCCAGGTGGCATTCTTGAGGATTTTGAAAGGAGGAATTGCAGAGGTTTGGGGGGATTTTTGCTTAGCTACATTGTACAAGCAAAGTATTTATGATTAAAGCAACCTTTTCCCATGAATAGCAAATCAAGACTGTTGAAAACACGGCCTTGCTCAGAGAACATCTCCAGTTAAAATATGTTTTTTTGAAAAACCACACACGTTTGTAATCTGCTACTTATGAACGCAGATTAAGAGCACACATTAATCAATACATGATTTCAGTGTAAATTACGTTTTTCTCACTGAAATAGCTTCTAAGAGATTTGATGGACCCTACCTTAGCACTCAGGGAATAGCCTGCCCATTAGGGACAGGAGAGATACAGGGGTTCCTTTCCAAAACTGGCATAGGGGGTGGGCATGTTATTATTGGTCCTTGACCCCTATTCCTATCATATTACTGGAGAAGCAAGTTAACACAGCTGCAAAAAGGGCTTTCTTCCAGCTCAGCCTAACCCGTAAAATGGCCTCATACCTTGATAACCTGACCTGGCCATCTGGATCCACACTGCAGTAACATCAAGACTAGACTACTGTAATGCACTGTACATTGGTCTCCCCTCAAAATCTACTTGGAAATTCCAACTGGTGCAGAATGCTATGGCTCAACTATTAGCAGAGCATGCATATTACTCCCATTCTGCAAACCCTCCATTGGTTTCCCATTTGTTGCCGAGCTCTTATTTACAGGGCCACTTATCTCTTTATGCTCTGCCATGACAACTGCGCTCATGTCAGCAGATGTTTCAGTCATGGCTGGGATGGTATTGGGAGTTCTGTGCTACAGTTGTTGGTTTCCAGATGGTGGGGCTTGGGGAGTTTTGTTCAGCACCATGATGTGGTGTTCCTCTAGGTTCTGTTCTTTCACTGATGCTGGTTATTATCTACATGACGGAGTTGGGAGACCACATCCAGAGTAACAGTGTCACTGAAACACAAGCAGCTCTATCTATGCTTTCCACCTGGCTCAGCAGTGATGATGGATGTTCTGCATAATGGGCTGAGCATGATAATAGGCTGCAAGAGGGCCAATAAACTGAAGCTCAAGCCAGATAAGACTGTAGTACTGTTGTCTGGTACAGGTGCTGATCATGTAGTTGAGATACAGCCTAATCTGGTTGGAACTGCACTCCCTCTTAGGGAGAAAGTACACAGCTTGGGGGGTGATGTTAGATCTACATCTATAGCTGGATGCTCAGATTTCATCTGTAATATGTAGCTCTGCTGGTTCACCAGTGACCTGGCCACAGTGATCCATGCTCTTGGCACCTTTAGGCTGGATTAGTGCAATGCACTCTGCGTGGACCTGTTCTTGAAGATGGTTTGGAGCTTCAAGAAGGGAACAGCTAAATTGCTAGTTCTGGACTACAGACAACATATAAAGTCAGTGCTTTATGGTTTTCACTGGCTGCCCAGATACTGTGACCCATATCAGGCCCTTCGATGTCCCCCTGTCTTCAGAAGTGAGTTAGGAAGCCACAAGGAATAGGGCCTTTTCAATGGTTGCTCCCCAGTTATGATTGACTAATTCGATTTATAAACCACCCTCCCTCTTTCCCTGTGATTGGCACCATCACTTGGTGTTTTTTCAACACCAGGCCAAGATTTTATTTCAAATGACTTGTAGCTGATTGGTGTATATATTTCCCCCCTGCACTGTTATTTTGCTTTTGGCATTATTATGACTTTAATTGATTTCTGTTTACTTTTAGTTATTTCTAGTTATAGGTTATAGATTGTAGTTACTTCTTTTAGTGTTGCTGGTATTATTCATTTATGGTTAATTCTTAGTTCACCTACTGAGTTTTTGTGTTTGTTGGTATTTAAATAATTTTGTTATACTGATTTTCTATTGTTGTGAACTGCCTTGAGCGTGTGTAGTGGAGAGACAGTGTACAAAACATTTAAAACAATTAACACATTTAAAAGGACTGTAAAAAAGACACAGGCCCTAAGCCAGTGAATGGCTGGTCTCCTGGCTCAGCCATGAAGGAAAACGCAGGAGCACTTTTTTGTGCAGCAAGAGAGGCTGGCTATGGCTTTCAGCAAGCTCTAAGTCAGGTCCAGGGGAAGGCTGCCTCTGCATGCTCCAGAACTCTTTGAGATGGCACCAAATGGGCTCCAGTCCTTCCTGCTCCACTGCCCAGGTCTCATACTGAGGCAATACCCTAGCCATTCTTCTGCCACCCACATGGAAAAGCCCTCAAGGGAGCCTGATGCCACCTGCCTCATTTGGAATGATGCCTTACCAGCACCTGTCCTGAGAACTTCAGATGTGTTCCTCAGACCTGTGAAGTCAAACTGATATAGCCTCCAGGTGCGCTGGTCAGAGACTTCAATGGAATACCTTCTCCAGCGGTATATTATTTCATCCCGTGGATAGCCATCTAGAAGGGATCAGACACAAGGAAAGCTTAATGTCACAGACCTTTTCCTGTATAATAATGTCCTTCTATACCAGGGGTCCCCAACCTTTTTGAGCCTGAGGGAACTTTTGGTGTTCTGATGCAGCATGGTGGGCACAGCCACAAAATGGCTGCCACAAAATGGTTGCTGCAGGAGGCAGAGCCAGCCAGAAAAGGGCAGCTACAGTGTACCATCAGTCACACAGTGAAGAGTCTTGTGCGGTGGTGGCAGCTGCTTCCAAAGGAATGTTTTTAAAAATGTGCATAGCCAGTCAGTAGCCTTGCTGGGCAAAAGCCCCACCTGGCCCCATCCACATTCTAAAAACACTTGGTGGGCATCAGGAAAAGCGTTGGCAGGTGCCATGGTTGGGGACCCCTGTTCTATACCCTCTTGTCACTCTGCCCTCCTCACAAGAGAGCCTGATGCAAGAGGCTTTTCAATTTTTGCCTGGGAGAAACATTCTATGGGCCATTACACAGAAGAACCTCTATGCCACATAAAAGCAAGGGGAGCACAACTGATGTGTAACCCTCCTGATGACACATGAAAGGATCCTGCCCATGCATCCTCCTTGAGCCCTTCTGAGTTTCACATTCTCAGGACACTGCTTCATTGAAGGGGGCTGACGGTCTCCAATAAGCCCTTCATCATGAGTAGAGAGGCACATCAACTGGATGTGAAGGGGCTGCTCAGCCAAAGGCAGGCCTCAAGGCCAGTCATTAAAATACCTCTAGCACTGGAGTTGACAGTCCCCGCTCAAGCTGCCTTGCCTTATGGGAAGCATCAGCAGAAGATGCATCAAACTGTGAAGGGGCAGTTGTCGAAGTCCCCATTCCTTTCCCACTTGCCACTGAGAGGTGGCACTTCCCATTATGCTTCACTACCTTAGCCCATGTTCTACTCTCCACCTCGCTATGGAAAATGCATCAGTAGCTGTTCAGGCTACTGAATGGCTCCTACACATGAGGTTTGTGATGGGGCTAAGCTACCAAGGGTGTGTGTGTGGGGGGGGAGGCTCATGTCCCTAACTGTTCTAGGCTTCTTACTTTACCCCCTTGCTCTTGAGGAGGAGGAGGAGGTGGCGGCAGGAGTGGTTGTTTACCAGGAAGCCGAAGTAGATTAAATGTTATCCAGGCCCAAGAGCATAATGTGAGAGAACTCGTTTGACTGCAAGGGATTCCCTCCCTTGTGAGTTTCAGCTTGGATTCAGATCCCTCCCTTTGTTTGACCACAGGCAGCTGGAGCCAAGAGTGCATCACTACGTTGGGGCTTCTTTTCATGTCTCATTAGAATCCTCTCCAGCCTGCAGCCTTTTTGGAAAAGCCCCAAGAACAAAATTGGTGGCTGTTGCCAACTGTAGATGCTCAACTATCAATCGGCAGGACTCCAGGGGAGGGAGACGGGGGAGACGGTTGTTGTTGTTATCTCCCATGTGTGAACTGCATAATATATTGTCGAGCTGTTAAATTTGTCTGAATGATTTAGAGAGCCATTTATCATTTTTTTTTTGTTTCATAAAACCATGGGCTGGGGAAAAAACAGCACCCTTCCCCATGTATTTAGGATTACAACTGCTACCAAGTTTTTTGGTCTGTCTGGCTCAGGAGGGTTGCCTAGTCTGACTGGCAATGGCTCCCCAGTGTCTCAGGCAGTGTCTTTTCCAACCCCCACCTTTTTCTGATTGTTTAACGGGACATGCAGAGATCAAACCTGGGGCTGTCCACAGGCAAAGTGTTGCTCAGCCTCTCTGAGCCACATGAAACATCAGATGGATAATTTGATCCTAAAAAGCAAAAGGGAGGGGGGGATCTGGATTGAGACCATGTTCCGGGGAAGGAGGTTTACCTCCCCACCACTATTTCCACCATCGAGATGCACTCTGGACTACTTTAAGCTCTGGCAGGGAAAACAACAGGCATCCACAGTGTGCCTTTTTCTCTTCTGGGGTTCAAAGCAAACCTAGGCTGGAGGAGGAGAAATTTTAATTGGGGAAAAGCATGCAGTGCTTCATTCTTTACCTGTACAGTTTTTCCTAAATAGATACTGATTGATTGTTTAAAACATGTCTGATATTTTGCTTGTTAGCATGCTCATAAATGTGCCCCATGCTCTCTAAGCTTTAAGGGGCCACTAGTCTTATGCTGTGGGAAGCCTTCAGCAACTTAAGGGATGGATCCAGACTAAATTGGCAATTTCCACCTGTTTATTTATTTATATTTACATCTATACCCCGCCCACCCTGTAAACAGGCTGTGGGCGGCTTACAGAAGACGGCCAACAGGCCAATACAAATAAAACAATAAAAATATGAAAATCCCTTAAAAACTATATTAACAATAAAGTGCTCGCTACATCAGAGTAACC